>NC_142788.1:2046071-2372500 GCF_988280905.1 Pimephales promelas
GGGGGTGAAAAATTAAGTTTATCCAATCTTCCCAAAACTCTGGATTCTGATAGAGGGCCATGAGACTTAGACCTGAGTGCAAAAATGGAGGCTCTAACCCCTTCCAGAGCTGAGATATCGAAACTCAAAAATTTGGCCCGAAAAAAAAACGACAGTGGTACCCCTTACGTTTTTTTTTTGGGCGAAAAATTAAGTTTCTCCAATCTTCACAAATTCTGATAGAGGGCCATGAGACTTAGACCTGAGTGCAAAAATGGAGGCTCTAGCCCCTTCCAGAGCTGAGATATCGAAACTCAAAAATTCGGCCCGAAAAAAAAAAACGACAGTGGTACCCCTTACGTTTTTTTTTTGGGGGCGAAAAATTAAGTTTCTCCAATCTTCCCAAATTCTGATAGAGGGCCATGAGACTTAGACCTGAGTGCAAAAATGGAGGCTCTAGCCCCTTCCAGAGCTGAGATATCGAAACTCAAAAGTTCGGCCCGAAAAAAAAAACGACAGTGGTACCCCTTACGTTTTTTTGGGGGGGTGAAAAATTAAGTTTCTCCAATCTTCCCAAAACTCTGGATTCTGATAGAGGGCCATGAGACTTAGACCTGAGTGCAAAAATGGAGGCTCTAGCCCCTTCCAGAGCTGAGATATCGAAACTCAAAAATTCGGCCCGAAAAAAAAAAACGACAGTGGTACCCCTTACGTTTTTTTTTTGGGCGAAAAATTAAGTTTCTCCAATATTCCCAAATTCTGATAGAGGGCCATGAGACTTAGACCTGAGTGCAAAAATGGAGGCTCTAGCCCCTTCCAGAGCTGAGATATCGAAACTCAAAAATTTGGCCCGAAAAAAAAACGACAGTGGTACCCCTTACGTTTTTTTTTTGGGGGTGAAAAATTAAGTTTCTCCAATCTTCCCAAAACTCTGGATTCTGATAGAGGGCCATGAGACTTAGACCTGAGTGCAAAAATGGAGGCTCTAGCCCCTTCCAGAGCTGAGATATCGAAACTCAAAAATTCGTCCCGAAAAAAAAAAACGACAGTGGTACCCCTTACGTTTTTTTTTTGGGGGCGAAAAATTAAGTTTCTCCAATCTTCCCAAATTCTGATAGAGGGCCATGAGACTTAGACCTGAGTGCAAAAATGGAGGCTCTAGCCCCTTCCAGAGCTGAGATATCGAAACTCAAAAGTTCGGCCCGAAAAAAAAAACGACAGTGGTACCCCTTACGTTTTTTTTTTTGGGCGAAAAATTAAGTTTCTCCAATCTTCCCAAATTCTGATAGAGGGCCATGAGACTTAGACCTGAGTGCAAAAATGGAGGCTCTAGCCCCTTCCAGAGCTGAGATATCGAAACTCAAAAATTTGGCCCGAAAAAAAAACGACAGTGGTACCCCTTACGTTTTTTTTTTGGGCGAAAAATTAAGTTTCTCCAATCTTCCCAAATTCTGATAGAGGGCCATGAGACTTAGACCTGAGTGCAAAAATGGAGGCTCTAGCCCCTTCCAGAGCTGAGATATCGAAACTCAAAAATTTGGCCCGAAAAAAAAACGACAGTGGTACCCCTTACGTTTTTTTTTTGGGGGTGAAAAATTACGTTTCTCCAATCTTCCCAAAACTCTGGATTCTGATAGAGGGCCATGAGACTTAGACCTGAGTGCAAAAATGGAGGCTCTAGCCCCTTCCAGAGCTGAGATATCGAAACTCAAAAATTCGGCCCGAAAAAAAAAAACGACAGTGGTACCCCTTACGTTTTTTTTTTTTTGGGCGAAAAATTAAGTTTCTCCAATCTTCCCAAATTCTGATAGAGGGCCATGAGACTTAGACCTGAGTGCAAAAATGGAGGCTCTAGCCCCTTCCAGAGCTGAGATATCGAAACTCAAAAATTTGGCCCGAAAAAAAAACGACAGTGGTACCCCTTACGTTTTTTTTTTGGGGGTGAAAAATTAAGTTTCTCCAATCTTCCCAAAACTCTGGATTCTGATAGAGGGCCATGAGACTTAGACCTGAGTGCAAAAATGGAGGCTCTAGCCCCTTCCAGAGCTGAGATATCGAAACTCAAAAATTCGGCCCGAAAAAAAAAACGACAGTGGTACCCCTTACGTTTTTTTTTTTTGGGTGAAAAATTAAGTTTCTCCAATCTTCCAAAAACTCTGGATTCTGATAGAGGGCCATGAGACTTAGACCTGAGTGCAAAAATGGAGGCTCTAGCCCCTTCCAGAGCTGAGATATCGAAACTCAAAAATTTGGCCCGAAAAAAAAAAACGACAGTGGTACCCCTTACGTTTTTTTTTTGGGCGAAAAATTAAGTTTCTCCAATCTTCCCAAATTCTGATAGAGGGCCATGAGACTTAGACCTGAGTGCAAAAATGGAGGCTCTAGCCCCTTCCAGAGCTGAGATATCGAAACTCAAAAATTTGGCCCGAAAAAAAAAACGACAGTGGTACCCCTTACGTTTTTTTTGGGGGGGTGAAAAATTAATTTTCTCCAATCTTCCCAAAACTCTGGATTCTGATAGAGGGCCATGAGACTTAGACCTGAGTGCAAAAATGGAGGCTCTAGCCCCTTCCAGAGCTGAGATATCGAAACTCAAAAATTCGGCCCGAAAAAAAAAAGACAGTGGTACCCCTTACGTTTTTTTTTGGGGGGGCGAAAAATTAAGTTTCTCCAATCTTCCCAAATTCTGATAGAGGGCCATGAGACTTAGACCTGAGTGCAAAAATGGAGGCTCTAGCCCCTTCCAGAGCTGAGATATCGAAACTCAAAAATTTGGCCCGAAAAAAAAAACGACAGTGGTACCCCTTACGTTTTTTTTGGGGGGGTGAAAAATTAAGTTTCTCCAATCTTCCCAAAACTCTGGATTCTGATAGAGGGCCATGAGACTTAGACCTGAGTGCAAAAATGGAGGCTCTAGCCCCTTCCAGAGCTGAGATATCGAAACTCAAAAATTCGGCCCGAAAAAAAAAAGACAGTGGTACCCCTTACGTTTTTTTTTGGGGGGCGAAAAATTAAGTTTCTCCAATCTTCCCAAATTCTGATAGAGGGCCATGAGACTTAGACCTGAGTGCAAAAATGGAGGCTCTAGCCCCTTCCAGAGCTGAGATATCGAAACTCAAAAATTCGGCCCGAAAAAAAAACGACAGTGGTACCCCTTACTTTTTTTTTTTTGGGCGAAAAATTAAGTTTCTCCAATCTTCCCAAATTCTGATAGAGGGCCATGAGACTTAGACCTGAGTGCAAAAATGGAGGCTCTAGCCCCTTCCAGAGCTGAGATATCGAAACTCAAAAATTTGGCCCGAAAAAAAAACGACAGTGGTACCCCTTACGTTTTTTTTTTTTGGGCGAAAAATTAAGTTTCTCCAATATTCCCAAATTCTGATAGAGGGCCATGAGACTTAGACCTGAGTGCAAAAATGGAGGCTCTAGCCCCTTCCAGAGCTGAGATATCGAAACTCAAAAATTTGGCCCGAAAAAAAAACGACAGTGGTACCCCTTACGTTTTTTTTTTGGGGGTGAAAAATTAAGTTTCTCCAATCTTCCCAAAACTCTGGATTCTGATAGAGGGCCATGAGACTTAGACCTGAGTGCAAAAATGGAGGCTCTAGCCCCTTCCAGAGCTGAGATATCGAAACTCAAAAATTCGTCCCGAAAAAAAAAAACGACAGTGGTACCCCTTACGTTTTTTTTTGGGGGCGAAAAATTAAGTTTCTCCAATCTTCCCAAATTCTGATAGAGGGCCATGAGACTTAGACCTGAGTGCAAAAATGGAGGCTCTAGCCCCTTCCAGAGCTGAGATATCGAAACTCAAAAGTTCGGCCCGAAAAAAAAAACGACAGTGGTACCCCTTACGTTTTTTTTTTTGGGCGAAAAATTAAGTTTCTCCAATCTTCCCAAATTCTGATAGAGGGCCATGAGACTTAGACCTGAGTGCAAAAATGGAGGCTCTAGCCCCTTCCAGAGCTGAGATATCGAAACTCAAAAATTTGGCCCGAAAAAAAAACGACAGTGGTACCCCTTACGTTTTTTTTTTGGGCGAAAAATTAAGTTTCTCCAATCTTCCCAAATTCTGATAGAGGGCCATGAGACTTAGACCTGAGTGCAAAAATGGAGGCTCTAGCCCCTTCCAGAGCTGAGATATCGAAACTCAAAAATTTGGCCCGAAAAAAAAACGACAGTGGTACCCCTTACGTTTTTTTTTTTGGGGTGAAAAATTAAGTTTCTCCAATCTTCCCAAAACTCTGGATTCTGATAGAGGGCCATGAGACTTAGACCTGAGTGCAAAAATGGAGGCTCTAGCCCCTTCCAGAGCTGAGATATCGAAACTCAAAAATTCGGCCCGAAAAAAAAAAACGACAGTGGTACCCCTTACGTTTTTTTTTTTTTGGGCGAAAAATTAAGTTTCTCCAATCTTCCCAAATTCTGATAGAGGGCCATGAGACTTAGACCTGAGTGCAAAAATGGAGGCTCTAGCCCCTTCCAGAGCTGAGATATCGAAACTCAAAAATTTGGCCCGAAAAAAAAACGACAGTGGTACCCCTTACGTTTTTTTTTTGGGGGTGAAAAATTAAGTTTCTCCAATCTTCCCAAAACTCTGGATTCTGATAGAGGGCCATGAGACTTAGACCTGAGTGCAAAAATGGAGGCTCTAGCCCCTTCCAGAGCTGAGATATCGAAACTCAAAAATTCGGCCCGAAAAAAAAAACGACAGTGGTACCCCTTACGTTTTTTTTTTTTGGGTGAAAAATTAAGTTTCTCCAATCTTCCAAAAACTCTGGATTCTGATAGAGGGCCATGAGACTTAAACCTGAGTGCAAAAATGGAGGCTCTAGCCCCTTCCAGAGCTGAGATATCGAAACTCAAAAATTTGGCCCGAAAAAAAAAAACGACAGTGGTACCCCTTACGTTTTTTTTTTGGGCGAAAAATTAAGTTTCTCCAATCTTCCCAAATTCTGATAGAGGGCCATGAGACTTAGACCTGAGTGCAAAAATGGAGGCTCTAGCCCCTTCCAGAGCTGAGATATCGAAACTCAAAAATTTGGCCCGAAAAAAAAACGACAGTGGTACCCCTTACGGTTTTTTTTTGGGGGTGAAAAATTAAGTTTCTCCAATCTTCCCAAAACTCTGGATTCTGATAGAGGGCCATGAGACTTAGACCTGAGTGCAAAAATGGAGGCTCTAGCCCCTTCCAGAGCTGAGATATCGAAACTCAAAAATTCGTCCCGAAAAAAAAAACGACAGTGGTACCCCTTACGTTTTTTTGGGGGGGTGAAAAATTAAGTTTCTCCAATCTTCCCAAATTCTGATAGAGGGCCATGAGACTTAGACCTGAGTGCCAAAATGGAGGCTCTAGCCCCTTCCAGAGCTGAGATATCGAAACTCAAAAATTCGGCCCGAAAAAAAAAACGACAGTTTTACCCCTTACGTTTTTTTTTTTTGGGCGAAAAATTAAGTTTCTCCAATCTTCCCAAATTCTGATAGAGGGCCATGAGACTTAGACCTGAGTGCAAAAATGGAGGCTCTAGCCCCTTCCAGAGCTGAGATATCGAAACTCAAAAATTTGGCCCGAAAAAAAAACGACAGTGGTACCCCTTACGTTTTTTTTTTGGGCGAAAAATTAAGTTTCTCCAATCTTCCCAAATTCTGATAGAGGGCCATGAGACTTAGACCTGAGTGCAAAAATGGAGGCTCTAGCCCCTTCCAGAGCTGAGATATCGAAACTCAAAAATTTGGCCCGAAAAAAAAACGACAGTGGTACCCCTTACGGTTTTTTTTTGGGGGTGAAAAATTAAGTTTCTCCAATCTTCCCAAAACTCTGGATTCTGATAGAGGGCCATGAGACTTAGACCTGAGTGCAAAAATGGAGGCTCTAGCCCCTTCCAGAGCTGAGATATCGAAACTCAAAAATTCGTCCCGAAAAAAAAAACGACAGTGGTACCCCTTACGTTTTTTTGGGGGGGTGAAAAATTAAGTTTCTCCAATCTTCCCAAATTCTGATAGAGGGCCATGAGACTTAGACCTGAGTGCCAAAATGGAGGCTCTAGCCCCTTCCAGAGCTGAGATATCGAAACTCAAAAATTCGGCCCGAAAAAAAAAACGACAGTTTTACCCCTTACGTTTTTTTTTTTTGGGCGAAAAATTAAGTTTCTCCAATCTTCCCAAATTCTGATAGAGGGCCATGAGACTTAGACCTGAGTGCAAAAATGGAGGCTCTAGCCCCTTCCAGAGCTGAGATATCGAAACTCAAAAATTTGGCCCGAAAAAAAAACGACAGTGGTACCCCTTACGTTTTTTTTTTGGGCGAAAAATTAAGTTTCTCCAATCTTCCCAAATTCTGATAGAGGGCCATGAGACTTAGACCTGAGTGCAAAAATGGAGGCTCTAGCCCCTTCCAGAGCTGAGATATCGAAACTCAAAAATTTGGCCCGAAAAAAAAACGACAGTGGTACCCCTTACGTTTTTTTTTGGGGGGTGAAAAATTAAGTTTCTCCAATCTTCCCAAAACTCTGGATTCTGATAGAGGGCCATGAGACTTAGACCTGAGTGCAAAAATGGAGGCTCTAGCCCCTTCCAGAGCTGAGATATCGAAACTCAAAAATTCGGCCCGAAAAAAAAAAACGACAGTGGTAGCCCTTACGTTTTTTTTTGGGGGGCGAAAAATTAAGTTTCTCCAATCTTCCCAAATTCTGATAGAGGGCCATGAGACTTAGACCTGAGTGCAAAAATGGAGGCTCTAGCCCCTTCCAGAGCTGAGATATCGAAACTCAAAAATTCGGCCCGAAAAAAAAACGACAGTGGTACCCCTTACGTTTTTTTTGGGGGGGTGAAAAATTAAGTTTATCCAATCTTCCCAAAACTCTGGATTCTGATAGAGGGCCATGAGACTTAGACCTGAGTGCAAAAATGGAGGCTCTAACCCCTTCCAGAGCTGAGATATCGAAACTCAAAAATTTGGCCCGAAAAAAAAACGACAGTGGTACCCCTTACGTTTTTTTTTTGGGCGAAAAATTAAGTTTCTCCAATCTTCCCAAATTCTGATAGAGGGCCATGAGACTTAGACCTGAGTGCAAAAATGGAGGCTCTAGCCCCTTCCAGAGCTAAGATATCGAAACTCAAAAATTCGGCCCGAAAAAAAAAAAACGACAGTGGTACCCCTTACGTTTTTTTTTTTGGGCGAAAAATTAAGTATCTCCAATCTTCCCAAATTCTGATAGAGGGCCATGAGACTTAGACCTGAGTGCAAAAATGGAGGCTCTAGCCCCTTCCAGAGCTGAGATATCGAAACTCAAAAATTTGGCCCGAAAAAAAAACGACAGTGGTACCCCTTACGTTTTTTTTTTTTGGGCGAAAAATTAAGTTTCTCCAATCTTCACAAATTCTGATAGAGGGCCATGAGACTTAGACCTGAGTGCAAAAATGGAGGCTCTAGCCCCTTCCAGAGCTGAGATATCGAAACTCAAAAATTCGGCCCGAAAAAAAAAACGACAGTGGTACCCCTTACGGTTTTTTTTTTTGGGCGAAAAATTAAGTTTCTCCAATCTTCCCAAATTCTGATAGAGGGCCATGAGACTTAGACCTGAGTGCAAAAATGGAGGCTCTAGCCCCTTCCAGAGCTGAGATATCGAAACTCAAAAATTTGGCCCGAAAAAAAAAACGACAGTGGTACCCCTTACGTTTTTTTTTTTGGGCGAAAAATTAAGTTTCTCCAATCTTCCCAAATTCTGATAGAGGGCCATGAGACTTAGACCTGAGTGCAAAAATGGAGGCTCTAGCCCCTTCCAGAGCTGAGATATCGAAACTCAAAAATTTGGCCCGAAAAAAAAACGACAGTGGTACCCCTTACGTTTTTTTTTGGGGGGTGAAAAATTAAGTTTCTCCAATCTTCCCAAAACTCTGGATTCTGATAGAGGGCCATGAGACTTATACCTGAGTGCAAAAATGGAGGCTCTAGCCCCTTCCAGAGCTGAGATATCGAAACTCAAAAATTCGGCCCGAAAAAAAAACCGACAGTGGTACCCCTTACGTTTTTTTTTTTTTGGGTGAAAAATTAAGTTTCTCCAATCTTCCCAAAACTCTGGATTCTGATAGAGGGCCATGAGACTTAGACCTGAGTGCAAAAATGGAGGCTCTAGCCCCTTCCAGAGCTGAGATATCGAAACTCAAAAATTTTGCCCGAAAAAAAAAAACGACAGTGGTACCCCTTACGTTTTTTTTTTTGGGCGAAAAATTAAGTTTCTCCAATCTTCCCAAATTCTGATAGAGGGCCATGAGACTTAGACCTGAGTGCAAAAATGGAGGCTCTAGCCCCTTCCAGAGCTGAGATATCGAAACTCAAAAATTCGGCCCGAAAAAAAAACGACAGTGGTACCCCTTACGTTTTTTTTTTTGGGCGAAAAATTAAGTTTCTCCAATCTTCCCAAATTCTGATAGAGGGCCATGAGACTTAGACCTGAGTGCAAAAATGGAGGCTCTAGCCCCTTCCAGAGCTGAGATATCGAAACTCAAAAATTTGGCCCGAAAAAAAAACGACAGTGGTACCCCTTACGTTTTTTTTGGGGGGGTGAAAAATTAAGTTTATCCAATCTTCCCAAAACTCTGGATTCTGATAGAGGGCCATGAGACTTAGACCTGAGTGCAAAAATGGAGGCTCTAGCCCCTTCCAGAGCTGAGATATCGAAACTCAAAAATTTGGCCCGAAAAAAAAACGACAGTGGTACCCCTTACGTTTTTTTTTTTGGGCGAAAAATTAAGTTTCTCCAATCTTCCCAAATTCTGATAGAGGGCCATGAGACTTAGACCTGAGTGCAAAAATGGAGGCTCTAGCCCCTTCCAGAGCTAAGATATCGAAACTCAAAAATTCGGCCCGAAAAAAAAAACGACAGTGGTACCCCTTACGTTTTTTTTTTTGGGCGAAAAATTAAGTTTCTCCAATCTTCCCAAATTCTGATAGAGGGCCATGAGACTTAGACCTGAGTGCAAAAATGGAGGCTCTAGCCCCTTCCAGAGCTGAGATATCGAAACTCAAAAATTTGGCCCGAAAAAAAAACGACAGTGGTACCCCTTACGTTTTTTTTTTTGGGCGAAAAATTAAGTTTCTCCAATCTTCCCAAATTCTGATAGAGGGCCATGAGACTTAGACCTGAGTGCAAAAATGGAGGCTCTAGCCCCTTCCAGAGCTGAGATATCGAAACTCAAAAATTCGGCCCGAAAAAAAAACGACAGTGGTACCCCTTACGTTTTTTTTTTTTGGGCGAAAAATTAAGTTTCTCCAATCTTCCCAAATTCTGATAGAGGGCCATGAGACTTAGACCTGAGTGCAAAAATGGAGGCTCTAGCCCCTTCCAGAGCTGAGATATCGAAACTCAAAAATTTGGCCCGAAAAAAAAAACGACAGTGGTACCCCTTACGTTTTTTTTTGGGGGGTGAAAAATTAAGTTTCTCCAATCTTCCCAAAACTCTGGATTCTGATAGAGGGCCATGAGACTTAGACCTGAGTGCAAAAATGGAGGCTCTAGCCCCTTCCAGAGCTGAGATATCGAAACTCAAAAATTCGGCCCGAAAAAAAAAACGACAGTGGTACCCCTTACGTTTTTTTTTTTTGGGTGAAAAATTAAGTTTCTCCAATCTTCCAAAAACTCTGGATTCTGATAGAGGGCCATGAGACTTAGACCTGAGTGCAAAAATGGAGGCTCTAGCCCCTTCCAGAGCTGAGATATCGAAACTCAAAAATTTGGCCCGAAAAAAAAAAACGACAGTGGTACCCCTTACGTTTTTTTTTTGGGCGAAAAATTAAGTTTCTCCAATCTTCCCAAATTCTGATAGAGGGCCATGAGACTTAGACCTGAGTGCAAAAATGGAGGCTCTAGCCCCTTCCAGAGCTGAGATATCGAAACTCAAAAATTCGGCCCGAAAAAAAAACGACAGTGGTACCCCTTACGTTTTTTTTTTTGGGCGAAAAATTAAGTTTCTCCAATCTTCCCAAATTCTGATAGAGGGCCATGAGACTTAGACCTGAGTGCAAAAATGGAGGCTCTAGCCCCTTCCAGAGCTGAGATATCGAAACTCAAAAATTTGGCCCGAAAAAAAAACGACAGTGGTACCCCTTACGTTTTTTTTGGGGGGGTGAAAAATTAAGTTTCTCCAATCTTCCCAAAACTCTGGATTCTGATAGAGGGCCATGAGACTTAGACCTGAGTGCAAAAATGGAGGCTCTAGCCCCTTCCAGAGCTGAGATATCGAAACTCAAAAATTCGTCCCGAAAAAAAAAAACGACAGTGGTACCCCTTACGTTTTTTTGGGGGGGTGAAAAATTAAGTTTCTCCAATCTTCCCAAATTCTGATAGAGGGCCATGAGACTTAGACCTGAGTGCAAAAATGGAGGCTCTAGCCCCTTCCAGAGCTGAGATATCGAAACTCAAAAATTCGGACCGAAAAAAAAACCGACAGTGGTACCCCTTACGTTTTTTTTTTTTGGGCGAAAAATTAAGTTTCTCCAATCTTCCCAAATTCTGATAGAGGGCCATGAGACTTAGACCTGAGTGCAAAAATGGAGGCTCTAGCCCCTTCCAGAGCTGAGATATCGAAACTCAAAAATTTGGCCCGAAAAAAAAACGACAGTGGTACCCCTTACGTTTTTTTTTTGGGCGAAAAATTAAGTTTCTCCAATCTTCCCAAATTCTGATAGAGGGCCATGAGACTTAGACCTGAGTGCAAAAATGGAGGCTCTAGCCCCTTCCAGAGCTGAGATATCGAAACTCAAAAATTTGGCCCGAAAAAAAAAACGACAGTGGTACCCCTTACGTTTTTTTTTGGGGGGTGAAAAATTAAGTTTCTCCAATCTTCCCAAAACTCTGGATTCTGATAGAGGGCCATGAGACTTAGACCTTAGTGCAAAAATGGAGGCTCTAGCCCCTTCCAGAGCTGAGATATCGAAACTCAAAAATTTGGCCCGAAAAAAAAACGACAGTGGTACCCCTTACGTTTTTTTTTTTGGGCGAAAAATTAAGTTTCTCCAATCTTCCCAAATTCTGATAGAGGGCCATGAGACTTAGACCTGAGTGCAAAAATGGAGGCTCTAGCCCCTTCCAGAGCTAAGATATCGAAACTCAAAAATTCGGCCCGAAAAAAAAAAACGACAGTGGTACCCCTTACGTTTTTTTTTTTGGGCGAAAAATTAAGTATCTCCAATCTTCCCAAATTCTGATAGAGGGCCATGAGACTTAGACCTGAGTGCAAAAATGGAGGCTCTAGCCCCTTCCAGAGCTGAGATATCGAAACTCAAAAATTTGGCCCGAAAAAAAAACGACAGTGGTACCCCTTACGTTTTTTTTTTTTGGGCGAAAAATTAAGTTTCTCCAATCTTCACAAATTCTGATAGAGGGCCATGAGACTTAGACCTGAGTGCAAAAATGGAGGCTCTAGCCCCTTCCAGAGCTGAGATATCGAAACTCAAAAATTTGGCCTGAAAAAAAAACGACAGTGGTACCCCTTACGTTTTTTTTTTTTGGGCGAAAAATTAAGTATCTCCAATCTTCCCAAATTCTGATAGAGGGCCATGAGACTTAGACCTGAGTGCAAAAATGGAGGCTCTAGCCCCTTCCAGAGCTGAGATATCGAAACTCAAAAATTCGGCCCGAAAAAAAAAACGACAGTGGTACCCCTTACGTTTTTTTTTTTTGGGCGAAAAATTAAGTTTCTCCAATCTTCCCAAATTCTGATAGAGGGCCATGAGACTTAGACCTGAGTGCAAAAATGGAGGCTCTAGCCCCTTCCAGAGCTGAGATATCGAAACTCAAAAATTTGGCCCGAAAAAAAAAACGACAGTGGTACCCCTTACGTTTTTTTTTTTGGGCGAAAAATTAAGTTTCTCCAATCTTCCCAAATTCTGATAGAGGGCCATGAGACTTAGACCTGAGTGCAAAAATGGAGGCTCTAGCCCCTTCCAGAGCTGAGATATCGAAACTCAAAAATTTGGCCCGAAAAAAAAACGACAGTGGTACCCCTTACGTTTTTTTTTGGGGGGTGAAAAATTAAGTTTCTCCAATCTTCCCAAAACTCTGGATTCTGATAGAGGGCCATGAGACTTATACCTGAGTGCAAAAATGGAGGCTCTAGCCCCTTCCAGAGCTGAGATATCGAAACTCAAAAATTCGGCCCGAAAAAAAAAACGACAGTGGTACCCCTTACGTTTTTTTTTTTTTGGGTGAAAAATTAAGTTTCTCCAATCTTCCCAAAACTCTGGATTCTGATAGAGGGCCATGAGACTTAGACCTGAGTGCAAAAATGGAGGCTCTAGCCCCTTCCAGAGCTGAGATATCGAAACTCAAAAATTTGGCCCGAAAAAAAAAACGACAGTGGTACCCCTTACTTTTTTTTTTTTGGGCGAAAAATTAAGTTTCTCCAATCTTCCCAAATTCTGATAGAGGGCCATGAGACTTAGACCTGAGTGCAAAAATGGAGGCTCTAGCCCCTTCCAGAGCTGAGATATCGAAACTCAAAAATTTGGCCCGAAAAAAAAACGACAGTGGTACCCCTTACGTTTTTTTTTTGGGCGAAAAATTAAGTTTCTCCAATCTTCCCAAATTCTGATAGAGGGCCATGAGACTTAGACCTGAGTGCAAAAATGGAGGCTCTAGCCCCTTCCAGAGCTGAGATATCGAAACTCAAAAATTCGGCCCGAAAAAAAAAAACGACAGTGGTACCCCTTACGTTTTGTTTTTTTTGGACGAAAAATTAAGTTTCTCCAATCTTCCCAAATTCTGATAGAGGGCCATGAGACTTAGACCTGAGTGCAAAAATGGAGGCTCTAGCCCCTTCCAGAGCTGAGATATCGAAACTCAAAAATTTGGCCCGAAAAAAAAACGACAGTGGTACCCCTTACGTTTTTTTTTGGGGGGTGAAAAATTAAGTTTCTCCAATCTTCCCAAAACTCTGGATTCTGATAGAGGGCCATGAGACTTAGACCTGAGTGCAAAAATGGAGGCTCTAGCCCCTTCCAGAGCTGAGATATCGAAACTCAAAAATTCGGCCCGAAAAAAAAAACGACAGTGGTACCCCTTACGTTTTTTTTTTTTGGGTGAAAAATTAAGTTTCTCCAATCTTCCAAAAACTCTGGATTCTGATAGAGGGCCATGAGACTTAGACCTGAGTGCAAAAATGGAGGCTCTAGCCCCTTCCAGAGCTGAGATATCGAAACTCAAAAATTTGGCCCGAAAAAAAAAAACGACAGTGGTACCCCTTACGTTTTTTTTTTTGGGCGAAAAATTAAGTTTCTCCAATCTTCCCAAATTCTGATAGAGGGCCATGAGACTTAGACCTGAGTGCAAAAATGGAGGCTCTAGCCCCTTCCAGAGCTGAGATATCGAAACTCAAAAATTCGGCCCGAAAAAAAAACGACAGTGGTACCCCTTACGTTTTTTTTTTTTGGGCGAAAAATTAAGTTTCTCCAATCTTCCCAAATTCTGATAGAGGGCCATGAGACTTAGACCTGAGTGCAAAAATGGAGGCTCTAGCCCCTTCCAGAGCTGAGATATCGAAACTCAAAAATTTGGCCCGAAAAAAAAACGACAGTGGTACCCCTTACGGTTTTTTTGGGGGGGTGAAAAATTAAGTTTCTCCAATCTTCCCAAAACTCTGGATTCTGATAGAGGGCCATGAGACTTAGACCTGAGTGCAAAAATGGAGGCTCTAGCCCCTTCCAGAGCTGAGATATCGAAACTCAAAAATTCGTCCCGAAAAAAAAAAAACGACAGTGGTACCCCTTACGTTTTTTTGGGGGGGTGAAAAATTAAGTTTCTCCAATCTTCCCAAATTCTGATAGAGGGCCATGAGACTTAGACCTGAGTGCAAAAATGGAGGCTCTAGCCCCTTCCAGAGCTGAGATATCGAAACTCAAAAATTCGGCCCGAAAAAAAAAAAACGACAGTGGTACCCCTTACGTTTTTTTTTTTTTGGGCGAAAAATTAAGTTTCTCCAATCTTCCCAAATTCTGATAGAGGGCCATGAGACTTAGACCTGAGTGCAAAAATGGAGGCTCTAGCCCCTTCCAGAGCTGAGATATCGAAACTCAAAAATTTGGCCCGAAAAAAAAACGACAGTGGTACCCCTTACGTTTTTTTTTTGGGGGTGAAAAATTAAGTTTCTCCAATCTTCCCAAAACTCTGGATTCTGATAAAGGGCCATGAGACTTAGACCTGAGTGCAAAAATGGAGGCTCTAGCCCCTTCCAGAGTTGAGATATCGAAACTCAAAAATTTGGCCCGAAAAAAAAAACGACAGTGGTACCCCTTACGTTTTTTTTTGGGGGGCGAAAAATTAAGTTTCTCCAATCTTCCCAAATTCTGATAGAGGGCCATGAGACTTAGACCTGAGTGCAAAAATGGAGGCTCTAGCCCCTTCCAGAGCTGAGATATCGAAACTCAAAAATTCGGCCCGAAAAAAAAACGACAGTGGTACCCCTTACGTTTTTTTTTTGGGCGAAAAATTAAGTTTCTCCAATCTTCCCAAATTCTGATAGAGGGCCATGAGACTTAGACCTGAGTGCAAAAATGGAGGCTCTAGCCCCTTCCAGAGCTGAGATATCGAAACTCAAAAATTTGGCCCGAAAAAAAAACGACAGTGGTACCCCTTACGTTTTTTTTGGGGGGTGAAAAATTAAGTTTATCCAATCTTCCCAAAACTCTGGATTCTGATAGAGGGCCATGAGACTTAGACCTGAGTGCAAAAATGGAGGCTCTAGCCCCTTCCAGAGCTGAGATATCGAAACTCAAAAATTTGGCCCGAAAAAAAAACGACAGTGGTACCCCTTACGTTTTTTTTTTTGGGCGAAAAATTAAGTTTCTCCAATCTTCCCAAATTCTGATAGAGGGCCATGAGACTTAGACCTGAGTGCAAAAATGGAGGCTCTAGCCCCTTCCAGAGCTAAGATATCGAAACTCAAAAATTCGGCCCGAAAAAAAAAAACGACAGTGGTACCCCTTACGTTTTTTTTTTTGGGCGAAAAATTAAGTATCTCCAATCTTCCCAAATTCTGATAGAGGGCCATGAGACTTAGACCTGAGTGCAAAAATGGAGGCTCTAGCCCCTTCCAGAGCTAAGATATCGAAACTCAAAAATTTGGCCCGAAAAAAAAACGACAGTGGTACCCCTTACGTTTTTTTTTTTTGGGCGAAAAATTAAGTTTCTCCAATCTTCACAAATTCTGATAGAGGGCCAT
Organism: Pimephales promelas; assembly: GCF_988280905.1. Taxonomy (NCBI): domain Eukaryota; kingdom Metazoa; phylum Chordata; class Actinopteri; order Cypriniformes; family Leuciscidae; genus Pimephales; species Pimephales promelas. The sequence continues at coordinate 2,061,264 of NC_142788.1, forward strand.
GAGACTTAGACCTGAGTGCAAAAATGGAGGCTCTAGCCCCTTCCAGAGCTGAGATATCGAAACTCAAAAATTCGGCCCGAAAAAAAAACGACAGTGGTACCCCTTACGGTTTTTTTTTTTGGGCGAAAAATTAAGTTTCTCCAATCTTCCCAAATTCTGATAGAGGGCCATGAGACTTAGACCTGAGTGCAAAAATGGAGGCTCTAGCCCCTTCCAGAGCTGAGATATCGAAACTCAAAAATTTGGCCCGAAAAAAAAACGACAGTGGTACCCCTTACGTTTTTTTTGGGGGGGTGAAAAATTAAGTTTCTCCAATCTTCCCAAAACTCTGGATTCTGATAGAGGGCCATGAGACTTATACCTGAGTGCAAAAATGGAGGCTCTAGCCCCTTCCAGAGCTGAGATATCGAAACTCAAAAATTTGGCCCGAAAAAAAAACGACAGTGGTACCCCTTACGTTTTTTTTTTTGGGCGAAAAATTAAGTTTCTCCAATCTTCCCAAATTCTGATAGAGGGCCATGAGACTTAGACCTGAGTGCAAAAATGGAGGCTCTAGCCCCTTCCAGAGCTGAGATATCGAAACTCAAAAATTCGGCCCGAAAAAAAAAACGACAGTGGTACCCCTTACGTTTTTTTTTTTGGGCGAAAAATTAAGTTTCTCCAATCTTCCCAAATTCTGATAGAGGGCCATGAGACTTAGACCTGAGTGCAAAAATGGAGGCTCTAGCCCCTTCCAGAGCTGAGATATCGAAACTCAAAAATTCGTCCCGAAAAAAAAAAACGACAGTGGTACCCCTTACGTTTTTTTTGGGGGGCGAAAAATTAAGTTTCTCCAATCTTCCCAAATTCTGATAGAGGGCCATGAGACTTAGACCTGAGTGCAAAAATGGAGGCTCTAGCCCCTTCCAGAGCTGAGATATCGAAACTCAAAAGTTCGGCCCGAAAAAAAAAACGACAGTGGTACCTCTTACGTTTTTTTTTTTGGGCGAAAAATTAAGTTTCTCCAATCTTCCCAAATTCTGATAGAGGGCCATGAGACTTAGACCTGAGTGCAAAAATGGAGGCTCTAGCCCCTTCCAGAGCTGAGATATCGAAACTCAAAAATTTGGCCCGAAAAAAAACCGACAGTGGTACCCCTTACGTTTTTTTTTTGGGCGAAAAATTAAGTTTCTCCAATCTTCCCAAATTCTGATAGAGGGCCATGAGACTTAGACCTGAGTGCAAAAATGGAGGCTCTAGCCCCTTCCAGAGCTGAGATATCGAAACTCAAAAATTCGGCCCGAAAAAAAAACGACAGTGGTACCCCTTACGTTTTTTTTTTTGGGCGAAAAATTAAGTTTCTCCAATCTTCCCAAATTCTGATAGAGGGCCATGAGACTTAGACCTGAGTGCAAAAATGGAGGCTCTAGCCCCTTCCAGAGCTGAGATATCGAAACTCAAAAATTCGGCCCGAAAAAAAAACGACAGTGGTACCCCTTACGTTTTTTTTGGGGGGGCGAAAAATTAAGTTTCTCCAATCTTCCCAAATTCTGATAGAGGGCCATGAGACTTAGACCTGAATGCAAAAATGGAGGCTCTAGCCCCTTCCAGAGCTGAGATATCGAAACTCAAAAATTCGGCCCGAAAAAAAAACGACAGTGGTACCCCTTACGTTTTTTTTTTGGGCGAAAAATTAAGTTTCTCCAATCTTCCCAAATTCTGATAGAGGGCCATGAGACTTAGACCTGAGTGCAAAAATGGAGGCTCTAGCCCCTTCCAGAGCTGAGATATCGAAACTCAAAAATTTGGCCCGAAAAAAAAACGACAGTGGTACCCCTTACGTTTTTTTGGGGGGGGTGAAAAATTAAGTTTATCCAATCTTCCCAAAACTCTGGATTCTGATAGAGGGCCATGAGACTTAGACCTGAGTGCAAAAATGGAGGCTCTAGCCCCTTCCAGAGCTGAGATATCGAAACTCAAAAATTCGGCCCGAAAAAAAAAACGACAGTGGTACCCCTTACGTTTTTTTTGGGGGGTGAAAAATTAAGTTTCTCCAATCTTCCCAAAACTCTGGATTCTGATAGAGGGCCATGAGACTTTGACCTGAGTGCAAAAATGGAGGCTCTAGCCCCTTCCAGAGCTGAGATATCGAAACTCAAAAATTCGGCCCGAAAAAAAAAAACGACAGTGGTACCCCTTACGTTTTTTTTGGGGGGGCGAAAAATTAAGTTTCTCCAATCTTCCCAAATTCTGATAGCTCTGGAAGGGGCTAGAGCCTCCATTTTTGCACTCAGGTCTAAGTCTCATGGCCCTCTATCAGAATTTGGGAAGATTGGAGAAACTTAATTTTTCGCCCAAAAAAAAAAACGTAAGGGGTACCACTGTCGTTTTTTTTTTCGGGCCGAATTTTTTAGTTTCGATATCTCAGCTCTGGAAGGGGCTAGAGCCTCCATTTTTGCACTCAGGTCTAAGTCTCATGGCCCTCTGAGATATCGAAACTCAAAAATTCGGCCCGAAAAAAAAACGACAGTGGTACCCCTTACGTTTTTTTTTTTTGGGCGAAAAATTAAGTTTCTCCAATCTTCCCAAATTCTGATAGAGGGCCATGAGACTTAGACCTGAGTGCAAAAATGGAGGCTCTAGCCCCTTCCAGAGCTGAGATATCGAAACTCAAAAATTTGGCCCGAAAAAAAAAACGACAGTGGTACCCCTTACGTTTTTTTTGGGGGGGTGAAAAATTAAGTTTCTCCAATCTTCCCAAAACTCTGGATTCTGATAGAGGGCCATGAGACTTAGACCTGAGTGCAAAAATGGAGGCTCTAGCCCCTTCCAGAGCTGAGATATCGAAACTCAAAAATTCGGCCCGAAAAAAAAAAGACAGTGGTACCCCTTACGTTTTTTTTTGGGGGGCGAAAAATTAAGTTTCTCCAATCTTCCCAAATTCTGATAGAGGGCCATGAGACTTAGACCTGAGTGCAAAAATGGAGGCTCTAGCCCCTTCCAGAGCTGAGATATCGAAACTCAAAAATTCGGCCCGAAAAAAAAACGACAGTGGTACCCCTTACTTTTTTTTTTTTGGGCGAAAAATTAAGTTTCTCCAATCTTCCCAAATTCTGATAGAGGGCCATGAGACTTAGACCTGAGTGCAAAAATGGAGGCTCTAGCCCCTTCCAGAGCTGAGATATCGAAACTCAAAAATTTGGCCCGAAAAAAAAACGACAGTGGTACCCCTTACGTTTTTTTTTTGGGCGAAAAATTAAGTTTCTCCAATATTCCCAAATTCTGATAGAGGGCCATGAGACTTAGACCTGAGTGCAAAAATGGAGGCTCTAGCCCCTTCCAGAGCTGAGATATCGAAACTCAAAAATTTGGCCCGAAAAAAAAAACGACAGTGGTACCCCTTACGTTTTTTTTTTGGGGGTGAAAAATTAAGTTTCTCCAATCTTCCCAAAACTCTGGATTCTGATAGAGGGCCATGAGACTTAGACCTGAGTGCAAAAATGGAGGCTCTAGCCCCTTCCAGAGCTGAGATATCGAAACTCAAAAATTCGTCCCGAAAAAAAAAAACGACAGTGGTACCCCTTACGTTTTTTTTTGGGGGCGAAAAATTAAGTTTCTCCAATCTTCCCAAATTCTGATAGAGGGCCATGAGACTTAGACCTGAGTGCAAAAATGGAGGCTCTAGCCCCTTCCAGAGCTGAGATATCGAAACTCAAAAGTTCGGCCCGAAAAAAAAAACGACAGTGGTACCCCTTACGTTTTTTTTTTTGGGCGAAAAATTAAGTTTCTCCAATCTTCCCAAATTCTGATAGAGGGCCATGAGACTTAGACCTGAGTGCAAAAATGGAGGCTCTAGCCCCTTCCAGAGCTGAGATATCGAAACTCAAAAATTTGGCCCGAAAAAAAAACGACAGTGGTACCCCTTACGTTTTTTTTTTGGGCGAAAAATTAAGTTTCTCCAATCTTCCCAAATTCTGATAGAGGGCCATGAGACTTAGACCTGAGTGCAAAAATGGAGGCTCTAGCCCCTTCCAGAGCTGAGATATCGAAACTCAAAAATTTGGCCCGAAAAAAAAACGACAGTGGTACCCCTTACGTTTTTTTTTTGGGGGTGAAAAATTAAGTTTCTCCAATCTTCCCAAAACTCTGGATTCTGATAGAGGGCCATGAGACTTAGACCTGAGTGCAAAAATGGAGGCTCTAGCCCCTTCCAGAGCTGAGATATCGAAACTCAAAAATTCGGCCCGAAAAAAAAAAACGACAGTGGTACCCCTTACGTTTTTTTTTTTTTGGGCGAAAAATTAAGTTTCTCCAATCTTCCCAAATTCTGATAGAGGGCCATGAGACTTAGACCTGAGTGCAAAAATGGAGGCTCTAGCCCCTTCCAGAGCTGAGATATCGAAACTCAAAAATTTGGCCCGAAAAAAAAACGACAGTGGTACCCCTTACGTTTTTTTTTTGGGGGTGAAAAATTAAGTTTCTCCAATCTTCCCAAAACTCTGGATTCTGATAGAGGGCCATGAGACTTAGACCTGAGTGCAAAAATGGAGGCTCTAGCCCCTTCCAGAGCTGAGATATCGAAACTCAAAAATTCGGCCCGAAAAAAAAAACGACAGTGGTACCCCTTACGTTTTTTTTTTTTGGGTGAAAAATTAAGTTTCTCCAATCTTCCAAAAACTCTGGATTCTGATAGAGGGCCATGAGACTTAGACCTGAGTGCAAAAATGGAGGCTCTAGCCCCTTCCAGAGCTGAGATATCGAAACTCAAAAATTTGGCCCGAAAAAAAAAAAACGACAGTGGTACCCCTTACGTTTTTTTTTTGGGCGAAAAATTAAGTTTCTCCAATCTTCCCAAATTCTGATAGAGGGCCATGAGACTTAGACCTGAGTGCAAAAATGGAGGCTCTAGCCCCTTCCAGAGCTGAGATATCGAAACTCAAAAATTTGGCCCGAAAAAAAAACGACAGTGGTACCCCTTACGGTTTTTTTTTGGGGGTGAAAAATTAAGTTTCTCCAATCTTCCCAAAACTCTGGATTCTGATAGAGGGCCATGAGACTTAGACCTGAGTGCAAAAATGGAGGCTCTAGCCCCTTCCAGAGCTGAGATATCGAAACTCAAAAATTCGTCCCGAAAAAAAAAACGACAGTGGTACCCCTTACGTTTTTTTGGGGGGGTGAAAAATTAAGTTTCTCCAATCTTCCCAAATTCTGATAGAGGGCCATGAGACTTAGACCTGAGTGCCAAAATGGAGGCTCTAGCCCCTTCCAGAGCTGAGATATCGAAACTCAAAAATTCGGCCCGAAAAAAAAAACGACAGTTTTACCCCTTACGTTTTTTTTTTTTTGGGCGAAAAATTAAGTTTCTCCAATCTTCCCAAATTCTGATAGAGGGCCATGAGACTTAGACCTGAGTGCAAAAATGGAGGCTCTAGCCCCTTCCAGAGCTGAGATATCGAAACTCAAAAATTTGGCCCGAAAAAAAAACGACAGTGGTACCCCTTACGTTTTTTTTTTGGGCGAAAAATTAAGTTTCTCCAATCTTCCCAAATTCTGATAGAGGGCCATGAGACTTAGACCTGAGTGCAAAAATGGAGGCTCTAGCCCCTTCCAGAGCTGAGATATCGAAACTCAAAAATTTGGCCCGAAAAAAAAACGACAGTGGTACCCCTTACGTTTTTTTTTTGGGGGTGAAAAATTAAGTTTCTCCAATCTTCCCAAAACTCTGGATTCTGATAGAGGGCCATGAGACTTAGACCTGAGTGCAAAAATGGAGGCTCTAGCCCCTTCCAGAGCTGAGATATCGAAACTCAAAAATTCGGCCCGAAAAAAAAAAACGACAGTGGTAGCCCTTACGTTTTTTTTTGGGGGGCGAAAAATTAAGTTTCTCCAATCTTCCCAAATTCTGATAGAGGGCCATGAGACTTAGACCTGAGTGCAAAAATGGAGGCTCTAGCCCCTTCCAGAGCTGAGATATCGAAACTCAAAAATTCGGCCCGAAAAAAAAACGACAGTGGTACCCCTTACGTTTTTTTTTTTTGGGCGAAAAATTAAGTTTCTCCAATCTTCCCAAATTCTGATAGAGGGCCATGAGACTTAGACCTGAGTGCAAAAATGGAGGCTCTAGCCCCTTCCAGAGCTGAGATATCGAAACTCAAAAATTTGGCCCGAAAAAAAAAACGACAGTGGTACCCCTTACGTTTTTTTTGGGGGGGTGAAAAATTAAGTTTATCCAATCTTCCCAAAACTCTGGATTCTGATAGAGGGCCATGAGACTTAGACCTGAGTGCAAAAATGGAGGCTCTAACCCCTTCCAGAGCTGAGATATCGAAACTCAAAAATTTGGCCCGAAAAAAAAACGACAGTGGTACCCCTTACGTTTTTTTTTTGGGCGAAAAATTAAGTTTCTCCAATCTTCCCAAATTCTGATAGAGGGCCATGAGACTTAGACCTGAGTGCAAAAATGGAGGCTCTAGCCCCTTCCAGAGCTAAGATATCGAAACTCAAAAATTCGGCCCGAAAAAAAAAAAAACGACAGTGGTACCCCTTACGTTTTTTTTTTTTGGGCGAAAAATTAAGTATCTCCAATCTTCCCAAATTCTGATAGAGGGCCATGAGACTTAGACCTGAGTGCAAAAATGGAGGCTCTAGCCCCTTCCAGAGCTGAGATATCGAAACTCAAAAATTTGGCCCGAAAAAAAAACGACAGTGGTACCCCTTACGTTTTTTTTTTTTGGGCGAAAAATTAAGTTTCTCCAATCTTCACAAATTCTGATAGAGGGCCATGAGACTTAGACCTGAGTGCAAAAATGGAGGCTCTAGCCCCTTCCAGAGCTGAGATATCGAAACTCAAAAATTCGGCCCGAAAAAAAAACGACAGTGGTACCCCTTACGGTTTTTTTTTTTTGGGCGAAAAATTAAGTTTCTCCAATCTTCCCAAATTCTGATAGAGGGCCATGAGACTTAGACCTGAGTGCAAAAATGGAGGCTCTAGCCCCTTCCAGAGCTGAGATATCGAAACTCAAAAATTTGGCCCGAAAAAAAAAACGACAGTGGTACCCCTTACGTTTTTTTTTTTGGGCGAAAAATTAAGTTTCTCCAATCTTCCCAAATTCTGATAGAGGGCCATGAGACTTAGACCTGAGTGCAAAAATGGAGGCTCTAGCCCCTTCCAGAGCTGAGATATCGAAACTCAAAAATTTGGCCCGAAAAAAAAACGACAGTGGTACCCCTTACGTTTTTTTTTGGGGGGTGAAAAATTAAGTTTCTCCAATCTTCCCAAAACTCTGGATTCTGATAGAGGGCCATGAGACTTATACCTGAGTGCAAAAATGGAGGCTCTAGCCCCTTCCAGAGCTGAGATATCGAAACTCAAAAATTCGGCCCGAAAAAAAAACCGACAGTGGTACCCCTTACGTTTTTTTTTTTTGGGTGAAAAATTAAGTTTCTCCAATCTTCCCAAAACTCTGGATTCTGATAGAGGGCCATGAGACTTAGACCTGAGTGCAAAAATGGAGGCTCTAGCCCCTTCCAGAGCTGAGATATCGAAACTCAAAAATTTTGCCCGAAAAAAAAAAACGACAGTGGTACCCCTTACGTTTTTTTTTTTGGGCGAAAAATTAAGTTTCTCCAATCTTCCCAAATTCTGATAGAGGGCCATGAGACTTAGACCTGAGTGCAAAAATGGAGGCTCTAGCCCCTTCCAGAGCTGAGATATCGAAACTCAAAAATTCGGCCCGAAAAAAAAACGACAGTGGTACCCCTTACGTTTTTTTTTTTGGGCGAAAAATTAAGTTTCTCCAATCTTCCCAAATTCTGATAGAGGGCCATGAGACTTAGACCTGAGTGCAAAAATGGAGGCTCTAGCCCCTTCCAGAGCTGAGATATCGAAACTCAAAAATTTGGCCCGAAAAAAAAACGACAGTGGTACCCCTTACGTTTTTTTTGGGGGGGTGAAAAATTAAGTTTATCCAATCTTCCCAAAACTCTGGATTCTGATAGAGGGCCATGAGACTTAGACCTGAGTGCAAAAATGGAGGCTCTAGCCCCTTCCAGAGCTGAGATATCGAAACTCAAAAATTTGGCCCGAAAAAAAAACGACAGTGGTACCCCTTACGTTTTTTTTTTTGGGCGAAAAATTAAGTTTCTCCAATCTTCCCAAATTCTGATAGAGGGCCATGAGACTTAGACCTGAGTGCAAAAATGGAGGCTCTAGCCCCTTCCAGAGCTAAGATATCGAAACTCAAAAATTCGGCCCGAAAAAAAAAACGACAGTGGTACCCCTTACGTTTTTTTTTTTGGGCGAAAAATTAAGTTTCTCCAATCTTCCCAAATTCTGATAGAGGGCCATGAGACTTAGACCTGAGTGCAAAAATGGAGGCTCTAGCCCCTTCCAGAGCTGAGATATCGAAACTCAAAAATTTGGCCCGAAAAAAAAACGACAGTGGTACCCCTTACGTTTTTTTTTTTTGGGCGAAAAATTAAGTTTCTCCAATCTTCCCAAATTCTGATAGAGGGCCATGAGACTTAGACCTGAGTGCAAAAATGGAGGCTCTAGCCCCTTCCAGAGCTGAGATATCGAAACTCAAAAATTCGGCCCGAAAAAAAAACGACAGTGGTACCCCTTACGTTTTTTTTTTTTGGGCGAAAAATTAAGTTTCTCCAATCTTCCCAAATTCTGATAGAGGGCCATGAGACTTAGACCTGAGTGCAAAAATGGAGGCTCTAGCCCCTTCCAGAGCTGAGATATCGAAACTCAAAAATTTGGCCCGAAAAAAAAAACGACAGTGGTACCCCTTACGTTTTTTTTTTGGGGGTGAAAAATTAAGTTTCTCCAATCTTCCCAAAACTCTGGATTCTGATAGAGGGCCATGAGACTTAGACCTGAGTGCAAAAATGGAGGCTCTAGCCCCTTCCAGAGCTGAGATATCGAAACTCAAAAATTCGGCCCGAAAAAAAAAACGACAGTGGTACCCCTTACGTTTTTTTTTTTTGGGTGAAAAATTAAGTTTCTCCAATCTTCCAAAAACTCTGGATTCTGATAGAGGGCCATGAGACTTAGACCTGAGTGCAAAAATGGAGGCTCTAGCCCCTTCCAGAGCTGAGATATCGAAACTCAAAAATTTGGCCCGAAAAAAAAAAACGACAGTGGTACCCCTTACGTTTTTTTTTTGGGCGAAAAATTAAGTTTCTCCAATCTTCCCAAATTCTGATAGAGGGCCATGAGACTTAGACCTGAGTGCAAAAATGGAGGCTCTAGCCCCTTCCAGAGCTGAGATATCGAAACTCAAAAATTCGGCCCGAAAAAAAAACGACAGTGGTACCCCTTACGTTTTTTTTTTTGGGCGAAAAATTAAGTTTCTCCAATCTTCCCAAATTCTGATAGAGGGCCATGAGACTTAGACCTGAGTGCAAAAATGGAGGCTCTAGCCCCTTCCAGAGCTGAGATATCGAAACTCAAAAATTTGGCCCGAAAAAAAAACGACAGTGGTACCCCTTACGTTTTTTTTGGGGGGGTGAAAAATTAAGTTTCTCCAATCTTCCCAAAACTCTGGATTCTGATAGAGGGCCATGAGACTTAGACCTGAGTGCAAAAATGGAGGCTCTAGCCCCTTCCAGAGCTGAGATATCGAAACTCAAAAATTCGTCCCGAAAAAAAAAAACGACAGTGGTACCCCTTACGTTTTTTTGGGGGGGTGAAAAATTAAGTTTCTCCAATCTTCCCAAATTCTGATAGAGGGCCATGAGACTTAGACCTGAGTGCAAAAATGGAGGCTCTAGCCCCTTCCAGAGCTGAGATATCGAAACTCAAAAATTCGGACCGAAAAAAAAAACCGACAGTGGTACCCCTTACGTTTTTTTTTTTTGGGCGAAAAATTAAGTTTCTCCAATCTTCCCAAATTCTGATAGAGGGCCATGAGACTTAGACCTGAGTGCAAAAATGGAGGCTCTAGCCCCTTCCAGAGCTGAGATATCGAAACTCAAAAATTTGGCCCGAAAAAAAAACGACAGTGGTACCCCTTACGTTTTTTTTTTGGGCGAAAAATTAAGTTTCTCCAATCTTCCCAAATTCTGATAGAGGGCCATGAGACTTAGACCTGAGTGCAAAAATGGAGGCTCTAGCCCCTTCCAGAGCTGAGATATCGAAACTCAAAAATTTGGCCCGAAAAAAAAAACGACAGTGGTACCCCTTACGTTTTTTTTTGGGGGGTGAAAAATTAAGTTTCTCCAATCTTCCCAAAACTCTGGATTCTGATAGAGGGCCATGAGACTTAGACCTTAGTGCAAAAATGGAGGCTCTAGCCCCTTCCAGAGCTGAGATATCGAAACTCAAAAATTTGGCCCGAAAAAAAAACGACAGTGGTACCCCTTACGTTTTTTTTTTTGGGCGAAAAATTAAGTTTCTCCAATCTTCCCAAATTCTGATAGAGGGCCATGAGACTTAGACCTGAGTGCAAAAATGGAGGCTCTAGCCCCTTCCAGAGCTAAGATATCGAAACTCAAAAATTCGGCCCGAAAAAAAAAAACGACAGTGGTACCCCTTACGTTTTTTTTTTTGGGCGAAAAATTAAGTATCTCCAATCTTCCCAAATTCTGATAGAGGGCCATGAGACTTAGACCTGAGTGCAAAAATGGAGGCTCTAGCCCCTTCCAGAGCTGAGATATCGAAACTCAAAAATTTGGCCCGAAAAAAAAACGACAGTGGTACCCCTTACGTTTTTTTTTTTTGGGCGAAAAATTAAGTTTCTCCAATCTTCACAAATTCTGATAGAGGGCCATGAGACTTAGACCTGAGTGCAAAAATGGAGGCTCTAGCCCCTTCCAGAGCTGAGATATCGAAACTCAAAAATTTGGCCTGAAAAAAAAACGACAGTGGTACCCCTTACGTTTTTTTTTTTTGGGCGAAAAATTAAGTATCTCCAATCTTCCCAAATTCTGATAGAGGGCCATGAGACTTAGACCTGAGTGCAAAAATGGAGGCTCTAGCCCCTTCCAGAGCTGAGATATCGAAACTCAAAAATTCGGCCCGAAAAAAAAAACGACAGTGGTACCCCTTACGTTTTTTTTTTTTTGGGCGAAAAATTAAGTTTCTCCAATCTTCCCAAATTCTGATAGAGGGCCATGAGACTTAGACCTGAGTGCAAAAATGGAGGCTCTAGCCCCTTCCAGAGCTGAGATATCGAAACTCAAAAATTTGGCCCGAAAAAAAAAACGACAGTGGTACCCCTTACGTTTTTTTTTTTGGGCGAAAAATTAAGTTTCTCCAATCTTCCCAAATTCTGATAGAGGGCCATGAGACTTAGACCTGAGTGCAAAAATGGAGGCTCTAGCCCCTTCCAGAGCTGAGATATCGAAACTCAAAAATTTGGCCCGAAAAAAAAACGACAGTGGTACCCCTTACGTTTTTTTTTGGGGGGTGAAAAATTAAGTTTCTCCAATCTTCCCAAAACTCTGGATTCTGATAGAGGGCCATGAGACTTATACCTGAGTGCAAAAATGGAGGCTCTAGCCCCTTCCAGAGCTGAGATATCGAAACTCAAAAATTCGGCCCGAAAAAAAAAACGACAGTGGTACCCCTTACGTTTTTTTTTTTTTGGGTGAAAAATTAAGTTTCTCCAATCTTCCCAAAACTCTGGATTCTGATAGAGGGCCATGAGACTTAGACCTGAGTGCAAAAATGGAGGCTCTAGCCCCTTCCAGAGCTGAGATATCGAAACTCAAAAATTTGGCCCGAAAAAAAAAACGACAGTGGTACCCCTTACTTTTTTTTTTTTGGGCGAAAAATTAAGTTTCTCCAATCTTCCCAAATTCTGATAGAGGGCCATGAGACTTAGACCTGAGTGCAAAAATGGAGGCTCTAGCCCCTTCCAGAGCTGAGATATCGAAACTCAAAAATTTGGCCCGAAAAAAAAACGACAGTGGTACCCCTTACGTTTTTTTTTTGGGCGAAAAATTAAGTTTCTCCAATCTTCCCAAATTCTGATAGAGGGCCATGAGACTTAGACCTGAGTGCAAAAATGGAGGCTCTAGCCCCTTCCAGAGCTGAGATATCGAAACTCAAAAATTCGGCCCGAAAAAAAAAAACGACAGTGGTACCCCTTACGTTTTGTTTTTTTTGGACGAAAAATTAAGTTTCTCCAATCTTCCCAAATTCTGATAGAGGGCCATGAGACTTAGACCTGAGTGCAAAAATGGAGGCTCTAGCCCCTTCCAGAGCTGAGATATCGAAACTCAAAAATTTGGCCCGAAAAAAAAACGACAGTGGTACCCCTTACGTTTTTTTTTGGGGGGTGAAAAATTAAGTTTCTCCAATCTTCCCAAAACTCTGGATTCTGATAGAGGGCCATGAGACTTAGACCTGAGTGCAAAAATGGAGGCTCTAGCCCCTTCCAGAGCTGAGATATCGAAACTCAAAAATTCGGCCCGAAAAAAAAAACGACAGTGGTACCCCTTACGTTTTTTTTTTTTGGGTGAAAAATTAAGTTTCTCCAATCTTCCAAAAACTCTGGATTCTGATAGAGGGCCATGAGACTTAGACCTGAGTGCAAAAATGGAGGCTCTAGCCCCTTCCAGAGCTGAGATATCGAAACTCAAAAATTTGGCCCGAAAAAAAAAAACGACAGTGGTACCCCTTACGTTTTTTTTTTTGGGCGAAAAATTAAGTTTCTCCAATCTTCCCAAATTCTGATAGAGGGCCATGAGACTTAGACCTGAGTGCAAAAATGGAGGCTCTAGCCCCTTCCAGAGCTGAGATATCGAAACTCAAAAATTCGGCCCGAAAAAAAAACGACAGTGGTACCCCTTACGTTTTTTTTTTTTGGGCGAAAAATTAAGTTTCTCCAATCTTCCCAAATTCTGATAGAGGGCCATGAGACTTAGACCTGAGTGCAAAAATGGAGGCTCTAGCCCCTTCCAGAGCTGAGATATCGAAACTCAAAAATTTGGCCCGAAAAAAAAACGACAGTGGTACCCCTTACGGTTTTTTTGGGGGGGTGAAAAATTAAGTTTCTCCAATCTTCCCAAAACTCTGGATTCTGATAGAGGGCCATGAGACTTAGACCTGAGTGCAAAAATGGAGGCTCTAGCCCCTTCCAGAGCTGAGATATCGAAACTCAAAAATTCGTCCCGAAAAAAAAAAAACGACAGTGGTACCCCTTACGTTTTTTTGGGGGGGTGAAAAATTAAGTTTCTCCAATCTTCCCAAATTCTGATAGAGGGCCATGAGACTTAGACCTGAGTGCAAAAATGGAGGCTCTAGCCCCTTCCAGAGCTGAGATATCGAAACTCAAAAATTCGGCCCGAAAAAAAAAAAACGACAGTGGTACCCCTTACGTTTTTTTTTTTTTGGGCGAAAAATTAAGTTTCTCCAATCTTCCCAAATTCTGATAGAGGGCCATGAGACTTAGACCTGAGTGCAAAAATGGAGGCTCTAGCCCCTTCCAGAGCTGAGATATCGAAACTCAAAAATTTGGCCCGAAAAAAAAACGACAGTGGTACCCCTTACGTTTTTTTTTTGGGGGTGAAAAATTAAGTTTCTCCAATCTTCCCAAAACTCTGGATTCTGATAAAGGGCCATGAGACTTAGACCTGAGTGCAAAAATGGAGGCTCTAGCCCCTTCCAGAGTTGAGATATCGAAACTCAAAAATTTGGCCCGAAAAAAAAAACGACAGTGGTACCCCTTACGTTTTTTTTTGGGGGGCGAAAAATTAAGTTTCTCCAATCTTCCCAAATTCTGATAGAGGGCCATGAGACTTAGACCTGAGTGCAAAAATGGAGGCTCTAGCCCCTTCCAGAGCTGAGATATCGAAACTCAAAAATTCGGCCCGAAAAAAAAACGACAGTGGTACCCCTTACGTTTTTTTTTTTGGGCGAAAAATTAAGTTTCTCCAATCTTCCCAAATTCTGATAGAGGGCCATGAGACTTAGACCTGAGTGCAAAAATGGAGGCTCTAGCCCCTTCCAGAGCTGAGATATCGAAACTCAAAAATTTGGCCCGAAAAAAAAACGACAGTGGTACCCCTTACGTTTTTTTTGGGGGGTGAAAAATTAAGTTTATCCAATCTTCCCAAAACTCTGGATTCTGATAGAGGGCCATGAGACTTAGACCTGAGTGCAAAAATGGAGGCTCTAGCCCCTTCCAGAGCTGAGATATCGAAACTCAAAAATTTGGCCCGAAAAAAAAAACGACAGTGGTACCCCTTACGTTTTTTTTTTTGGGCGAAAAATTAAGTTTCTCCAATCTTCCCAAATTCTGATAGAGGGCCATGAGACTTAGACCTGAGTGCAAAAATGGAGGCTCTAGCCCCTTCCAGAGCTAAGATATCGAAACTCAAAAATTCGGCCCGAAAAAAAAAAACGACAGTGGTACCCCTTACGTTTTTTTTTTTGGGCGAAAAATTAAGTATCTCCAATCTTCCCAAATTCTGATAGAGGGCCATGAGACTTAGACCTGAGTGCAAAAATGGAGGCTCTAGCCCCTTCCAGAGCTAAGATATCGAAACTCAAAAATTTGGCCCGAAAAAAAAACGACAGTGGTACCCCTTACGTTTTTTTTTTTTGGGCGAAAAATTAAGTTTCTCCAATCTTCACAAATTCTGATAGAGGGCCATGAGACTTAGACCTGAGTGCAAAAATGGAGGCTCTAGCCCCTTCCAGAGCTGAGATATCGAAACTCAAAAATTCGGCCCGAAAAAAAAACGACAGTGGTACCCCTTACGGTTTTTTTTTTTTGGGCGAAAAATTAAGTTTCTCCAATCTTCCCAAATTCTGATAGAGGGCCATGAGACTTAGACCTGAGTGCAAAAATGGAGGCTCTAGCCCCTTCCAGAGCTGAGATATCGAAACTCAAAAATTTGGCCCGAAAAAAAAACGACAGTGGTACCCCTTACGTTTTTTTTTGGGGGGTGAAAAATTAAGTTTCTCCAATCTTCCCAAAACTCTGGATTCTGATAGAGGGCCATGAGACTTATACCTGAGTGCAAAAATGGAGGCTCTAGCCCCTTCCAGAGCTGAGATATCGAAACTCAAAAATTTGGCCCGAAAAAAAAAACGACAGTGGTACCCCTTACGTTTTTTTTTTTTGGGCGAAAAATTAAGTTTCTCCAATCTTCCCAAATTCTGATAGAGGGCCATGAGACTTAGACCTGAGTGCAAAAATGGAGGCTCTAGCCCCTTCCAGAGCTGAGATATCGAAACTCAAAAATTCGGCCCGAAAAAAAAAACGACAGTGGTACCCCTTACGTTTTTTTTTTTGGGCGAAAAATTAAGTTTCTCCAATCTTCCCAAATTCTGATAGAGGGCCATGAGACTTAGACCTGAGTGCAAAAATGGAGGCTCTAGCCCCTTCCAGAGCTGAGATATCGAAACTCAAAAATTCGTCCCGAAAAAAAAAAACGACAGTGGTACCCCTTACGTTTTTTTTGGGGGGCGAAAAATTAAGTTTCTCCAATCTTCCCAAATTCTGATAGAGGGCCATGAGACTTAGACCTGAGTGCAAAAATGGAGGCTCTAGCCCCTTCCAGAGCTGAGATATCGAAACTCAAAAGTTCGGCCCGAAAAAAAAAACGACAGTGGTACCTCTTACGTTTTTTTTTTTGGGCGAAAAATTAAGTTTCTCCAATCTTCCCAAATTCTGATAGAGGGCCATGAGACTTAGACCTGAGTGCAAAAATGGAGGCTCTAGCCCCTTCCAGAGCTGAGATATCGAAACTCAAAAATTTGGCCCGAAAAAAAACCGACAGTGGTACCCCTTACGTTTTTTTTTTGGGCGAAAAATTAAGTTTCTCCAATCTTCCCAAATTCTGATAGAGGGCCATGAGACTTAGACCTGAGTGCAAAAATGGAGGCTCTAGCCCCTTCCAGAGCTGAGATATCGAAACTCAAAAATTCGGCCCGAAAAAAAAACGACAGTGGTACCCCTTACGTTTTTTTTTTTGGGCGAAAAATTAAGTTTCTCCAATCTTCCCAAATTCTGATAGAGGGCCATGAGACTTAGACCTGAGTGCAAAAATGGAGGCTCTAGCCCCTTCCAGAGCTGAGATATCGAAACTCAAAAATTCGGCCCGAAAAAAAAACGACAGTGGTACCCCTTACGTTTTTTTTTGGGGGGCGAAAAATTAAGTTTCTCCAATCTTCCCAAATTCTGATAGAGGGCCATGAGACTTAGACCTGAATGCAAAAATGGAGGCTCTAGCCCCTTCCAGAGCTGAGATATCGAAACTCAAAAATTCGGCCCGAAAAAAAAACGACAGTGGTACCCCTTACGTTTTTTTTTTGGGCGAAAAATTAAGTTTCTCCAATCTTCCCAAATTCTGATAGAGGGCCATGAGACTTAGACCTGAGTGCAAAAATGGAGGCTCTAGCCCCTTCCAGAGCTGAGATATCGAAACTCAAAAATTTGGCCCGAAAAAAAAACGACAGTGGTACCCCTTACGTTTTTTTGGGGGGGGTGAAAAATTAAGTTTATCCAATCTTCCCAAAACTCTGGATTCTGATAGAGGGCCATGAGACTTAGACCTGAGTGCAAAAATGGAGGCTCTAGCCCCTTCCAGAGCTGAGATATCGAAACTCAAAAATTCGGCCCGAAAAAAAAAACGACAGTGGTACCCCTTACGTTTTTTTTGGGGGGTGAAAAATTAAGTTTCTCCAATCTTCCCAAAACTCTGGATTCTGATAGAGGGCCATGAGACTTTGACCTGAGTGCAAAAATGGAGGCTCTAGCCCCTTCCAGAGCTGAGATATCGAAACTCAAAAATTCGGCCCGAAAAAAAAAAAACGACAGTGGTACCCCTTACGTTTTTTTTGGGGGGGCGAAAAATTAAGTTTCTCCAATCTTCCCAAATTCTGATAGCTCTGGAAGGGGCTAGAGCCTCCATTTTTGCACTCAGGTCTAAGTCTCATGGCCCTCTATCAGAATTTGGGAAGATTGGAGAAACTTAATTTTTCGCCCAAAAAAAAAAACGTAAGGGGTACCACTGTCGTTTTTTTTTCGGGCCGAATTTTTTAGTTTCGATATCTCAGCTCTGGAAGGGGCTAGAGCCTCCATTTTTGCACTCAGGTCTAAGTCTCATGGCCCTCTGAGATATCGAAACTCAAAAATTCGGCCCGAAAAAAAAACGACAGTGGTACCCCTTACGTTTTTTTTTTTTGGGCGAAAAATTAAGTTTCTCCAATCTTCCCAAATTCTGATAGAGGGCCATGAGACTTAGACCTGAGTGCAAAAATGGAGGCTCTAGCCCCTTCCAGAGCTAAGATATCGAAACTCAAAAATTCGGCCCGAAAAAAAAAAACGACAGTGGTACCCCTTACGTTTTTTTTTTTGGGCGAAAAATTAAGTATCTCCAATCTTCCCAAATTCTGATAGAGGGCCATGAGACTTAGACCTGAGTGCAAAAATGGAGGCTCTAGCCCCTTCCAGAGCTAAGATATCGAAACTCAAAAATTTGGCCCGAAAAAAAAACGACAGTGGTACCCCTTACGTTTTTTTTTTTTGGGCGAAAAATTAAGTTTCTCCAATCTTCACAAATTCTGATAGAGGGCCATGAGACTTAGACCTGAGTGCAAAAATGGAGGCTCTAGCCCCTTCCAGAGCTGAGATATCGAAACTCAAAAATTCGGCCCGAAAAAAAAACGACAGTGGTACCCCTTACGGTTTTTTTTTTTTGGGCGAAAAATTAAGTTTCTCCAATCTTCCCAAATT
Organism: Pimephales promelas; assembly: GCF_988280905.1. NCBI lineage: Eukaryota > Metazoa > Chordata > Actinopteri > Cypriniformes > Leuciscidae > Pimephales > Pimephales promelas. The sequence goes on from NC_142788.1 coordinate 2,078,939, forward strand.
CTGATAGAGGGCCATGAGACTTAGACCTGAGTGCAAAAATGGAGGCTCTAGCCCCTTCCAGAGCTGAGATATCGAAACTCAAAAATTTGGCCCGAAAAAAAAACGACAGTGGTACCCCTTACGTTTTTTTTTGGGGGGTGAAAAATTAAGTTTCTCCAATCTTCCCAAAACTCTGGATTCTGATAGAGGGCCATGAGACTTATACCTGAGTGCAAAAATGGAGGCTCTAGCCCCTTCCAGAGCTGAGATATCGAAACTCAAAAATTTGGCCCGAAAAAAAAAACGACAGTGGTACCCCTTACGTTTTTTTTTTTGGGCGAAAAATTAAGTTTCTCCAATCTTCCCAAATTCTGATAGAGGGCCATGAGACTTAGACCTGAGTGCAAAAATGGAGGCTCTAGCCCCTTCCAGAGCTGAGATATCGAAACTCAAAAATTCGGCCCGAAAAAAAAAACGACAGTGGTACCCCTTACGTTTTTTTTTTTGGGCGAAAAATTAAGTTTCTCCAATCTTCCCAAATTCTGATAGAGGGCCATGAGACTTAGACCTGAGTGCAAAAATGGAGGCTCTAGCCCCTTCCAGAGCTGAGATATCGAAACTCAAAAATTCGTCCCGAAAAAAAAAAACGACAGTGGTACCCCTTACGTTTTTTTTGGGGGGCGAAAAATTAAGTTTCTCCAATCTTCCCAAATTCTGATAGAGGGCCATGAGACTTAGACCTGAGTGCAAAAATGGAGGCTCTAGCCCCTTCCAGAGCTGAGATATCGAAACTCAAAAGTTCGGCCCGAAAAAAAAAACGACAGTGGTACCTCTTACGTTTTTTTTTTTGGGCGAAAAATTAAGTTTCTCCAATCTTCCCAAATTCTGATAGAGGGCCATGAGACTTAGACCTGAGTGCAAAAATGGAGGCTCTAGCCCCTTCCAGAGCTGAGATATCGAAACTCAAAAATTTGGCCCGAAAAAAAACCGACAGTGGTACCCCTTACGTTTTTTTTTTGGGCGAAAAATTAAGTTTCTCCAATCTTCCCAAATTCTGATAGAGGGCCATGAGACTTAGACCTGAGTGCAAAAATGGAGGCTCTAGCCCCTTCCAGAGCTGAGATATCGAAACTCAAAAATTCGGCCCGAAAAAAAAACGACAGTGGTACCCCTTACGTTTTTTTTTTTGGGCGAAAAATTAAGTTTCTCCAATCTTCCCAAATTCTGATAGAGGGCCATGAGACTTAGACCTGAGTGCAAAAATGGAGGCTCTAGCCCCTTCCAGAGCTGAGATATCGAAACTCAAAAATTCGGCCCGAAAAAAAAACGACAGTGGTACCCCTTACGTTTTTTTTTGGGGGGCGAAAAATTAAGTTTCTCCAATCTTCCCAAATTCTGATAGAGGGCCATGAGACTTAGACCTGAATGCAAAAATGGAGGCTCTAGCCCCTTCCAGAGCTGAGATATCGAAACTCAAAAATTCGGCCCGAAAAAAAAACGACAGTGGTACCCCTTACGTTTTTTTTTTGGGCGAAAAATTAAGTTTCTCCAATCTTCCCAAATTCTGATAGAGGGCCATGAGACTTAGACCTGAGTGCAAAAATGGAGGCTCTAGCCCCTTCCAGAGCTGAGATATCGAAACTCAAAAATTTGGCCCGAAAAAAAAACGACAGTGGTACCCCTTACGTTTTTTTGGGGGGGGTGAAAAATTAAGTTTATCCAATCTTCCCAAAACTCTGGATTCTGATAGAGGGCCATGAGACTTAGACCTGAGTGCAAAAATGGAGGCTCTAGCCCCTTCCAGAGCTGAGATATCGAAACTCAAAAATTCGGCCCGAAAAAAAAAACGACAGTGGTACCCCTTACGTTTTTTTTGGGGGGTGAAAAATTAAGTTTCTCCAATCTTCCCAAAACTCTGGATTCTGATAGAGGGCCATGAGACTTAGACCTGAGTGCAAAAATGGAGGCTCTAGCCCCTTCCAGAGCGGAGATATCGAAACTCAAAAATTCGGCCCGAAAAAAAAAAACGACAGTGGTACCCCTTACGTTTTTTTTGGGGGGGCGAAAAATTAAGTTTCTCCAATCTTCCCAAATTCTGATAGCTCTGGAAGGGGCTAGAGCCTCCATTTTTGCACTCAGGTCTAAGTCTCATGGCCCTCTATCAGAATTTGGGAAGATTGGAGAAACTTAATTTTTCGCCCAAAAAAAAAAACGTAAGGGGTACCACTGTCGTTTTTTTTTTCGGGCCGAATTTTTTAGTTTCGATATCTCAGCTCTGGAAGGGGCTAGAGCCTCCATTTTTGCACTCAGGTCTAAGTCTCATGGCCCTCTGAGATATCGAAACTCAAAAATTCGGCCCGAAAAAAAAACGACAGTGGTACCCCTTACGTTTTTTTTTTTTTGGGCGAAAAATTAAGTTTCTCCAATCTTCCCAAATTCTGATAGAGGGCCATGAGACTTAGACCTGAGTGCAAAAATGGAGGCTCTAGCCCCTTCCAGAGCTGAGATATCGAAACTCAAAAATTTGGCCCGAAAAAAAAAACGACAGTGGTACCCCTTACGTTTTTTTTTTTGGGCGAAAAATTAAGTTTCTCCAATCTTCCCAAATTCTGATAGAGGGCCATGAGACTTAGACCTGAGTGCAAAAATGGAGGCTCTAGCCCCTTCCAGAGCTGAGATATCGAAACTCAAAAATTCGTCCCGAAAAAAAAAAACGACAGTGGTACCCCTTACGTTTTTTTTGGGGGGCGAAAAATTAAGTTTCTCCAATCTTCCCAAATTCTGATAGAGGGCCATGAGACTTAGACCTGAGTGCAAAAATGGAGGCTCTAGCCCCTTCCAGAGCTGAGATATCGAAACTCAAAAATTCGGCCCGAAAAAAAAAACGACAGTGGTACCTCTTACGTTTTTTTTTTTGGGCGAAAAATTAAGTTTCTCCAATCTTCCCAAATTCTGATAGAGGGCCATGAGACTTAGACCTGAGTGCAAAAATGGAGGCTCTAGCCCCTTCCAGAGCTGAGATATCGAAACTCAAAAATTTGGCCCGAAAAAAAAATGACAGTGGTACCCCTTACGTTTTTTTTTTGGGCGAAAAATTAAGTTTCTCCAATCTTCCCAAATTCTGATAGAGGGCCATGAGACTTAGACCTGAGTGCAAAAATGGAGGCTCTAGCCCCTTCCAGAGCTGAGATATCGAAACTCAAAAATTTGGCCCGAAAAAAAAACGACAGTGGTACCCCTTACGTTTTTTTTTTGGGGGTGAAAAATTAAGTTTCTCCAATCTTCCCAAAACTCTGGATTCTGATAGAGGGCCATGAGACTTAGACCTGAGTGCAAAAATGGAGGCTCTAGCCCCTTCCAGAGCTGAGATATCGAAACTCAAAAATTTGGCCCGAAAAAAAAACGACAGTGGTACCCCTTACGTTTTTTTTTTTGGGGTGAAAAATTAAGTTTCTCCAATCTTCCCAAAACTCTGGATTCTGATAGAGGGCCATGAGACTTAGACCTGAGTGCAAAAATGGAGGCTCTAGCCCCTTCCAGAGCTGAGATATCGAAACTCAAAGATTCGGCCCGAAAAAAAAAAACGACAGTGGTACCCCTTACGTTTTTTTTTTTTTTTGGGCGAAAAATTAAGTTTCTCCAATCTTCCCAAATTCTGATAGAGGGCCATGAGACTTAGACCTGAGTGCAAAAATGGAGGCTCTAGCCCCTTCCAGAGCTGAGATATCGAAACTCAAAAATTTGGCCCGAAAAAAAAACGACAGTGGTACCCCTTACGTTTTTTTTTGGGGGGTGAAAAATTAAGTTTCTCCAATCTTCCCAAAACTCTGGATTCTGATAGAGGGCCATGAGACTTAGACCTGAGTGCAAAAATGGAGGCTCTAGCCCCTTCCAGAGCTGAGATATCGAAACTCAAAAATTCGGCCCGAAAAAAAAAACGACAGTGGTACCCCTTACGTTTTTTTTTTTTGGGTGAAAAATTAAGTTTCTCCAATCTTCCAAAAACTCTGGATTCTGATAGAGGGCCATGAGACTTAGACCTGAGTGCAAAAATGGAGGCTCTAGCCCCTTCCAGAGCTGAGATATCGAAACTCAAAAATTTGGCCCGAAAAAAAAAAACGACAGTGGTACCCCTTACGTTTTTTTTTTGGGCGAAAAATTAAGTTTCTCCAATCTTCCCAAATTCTGATAGAGGGCCATGAGACTTAGACCTGAGTGCAAAAATGGAGGCTCTAGCCCCTTCCAGAGCTGAGATATCGAAACTCAAAAATTCGGCCCGAAAAAAAAACGACAGTGGTACCCCTTACGTTTTTTTTTTTGGGCGAAAAATTAAGTTTCTCCAATCTTCCCAAATTCTGATAGAGGGCCATGAGACTTAGACCTGAGTGCAAAAATGGAGGCTCTAGCCCCTTCCAGAGCTGAGATATCGAAACTCAAAAATTTGGCCCGAAAAAAAAACGACAGTGGTACCCCTTACGTTTTTTTTTTGGGGGTGAAAAATTAAGTTTCTCCAATCTTCCCAAAACTCTGGATTCTGATAGAGGGCCATGAGACTTAGACCTGAGTGCAAAAATGGAGGCTCTAGCCCCTTCCAGAGCTGAGATATCGAAACTCAAAAATTCGTCCCGAAAAAAAAAAACGACAGTGGTACCCCTTACGTTTTTTTGGGGGGGTGAAAAATTAAGTTTCTCCAATCTTCCCAAATTCTGATAGAGGGCCATGAGACTTAGACCTGAGTGCAAAAATGGAGGCTCTAGCCCCTTCCAGAGCTGAGATATCGAAACTCAAAAATTCGGCCCGAAAAAAAAAAAACGACAGTGGTACCCCTTACGTTTTTTTTTTTTTGGGCGAAAAATTAAGTTTCTCCAATCTTCCCAAATTCTGATAGAGGGCCATGAGACTTAGACCTGAGTGCAAAAATGGAGGCTCTAGCCCCTTCCAGAGCTGAGATATCGAAACTCAAAAATTTGGCCCGAAAAAAAAACGACAGTGGTACCCCTTACGTTTTTTTTTTGGGCGAAAAATTAAGTTTCTCCAATCTTCCCAAATTCTGATAGAGGGCCATGAGACTTAGACCTGAGTGCAAAAATGGAGGCTCTAGCCCCTTCCAGAGCTGAGATATCGAAACTCAAAAATTTGGCCCGAAAAAAAAACGACAGTGGTACCCCTTACGTTTTTTTTTTGGGGGTGAAAAATTAAGTTTCTCCAATCTTCCCAAAACTCTGGATTCTGATAAAGGGCCATGAGACTTAGACCTGAGTGCAAAAATGGAGGCTCTAGCCCCTTCCAGAGTTGAGATATCGAAACTCAAAAATTCGGCCCGAAAAAAAAAACGACAGTGGTACCCCTTACGTTTTTTTTTGGGGGGCGAAAAATTAAGTTTCTCCAATCTTCCCAAATTCTGATAGAGGGCCATGAGACTTAGACCTGAGTGCAAAAATGGAGGCTCTAGCCCCTTCCAGAGCTGAGATATCGAAACTCAAAAATTCGGCCCGAAAAAAAAACGACAGTGGTACCCCTTACGTTTTTTTTTTGGGCGAAAAATTAAGTTTCTCCAATCTTCCCAAATTCTGATAGAGGGCCATGAGACTTAGACCTGAGTGCAAAAATGGAGGCTCTAGCCCCTTCCAGAGCTGAGATATCGAAACTCAAAAATTTGGCCCGAAAAAAAAACGACAGTGGTACCCCTTACGTTTTTTTTGGGGGGTGAAAAATTAAGTTTATCCAATCTTCCCAAAACTCTGGATTCTGATAGAGGGCCATGAGACTTAGACCTGAGTGCAAAAATGGAGGCTCTAGCCCCTTCCAGAGCTGAGATATCGAAACTCAAAAATTTGGCCCGAAAAAAAAACGACAGTGGTACCCCTTACGTTTTTTTTTTTGGGCGAAAAATTAAGTTTCTCCAATCTTCCCAAATTCTGATAGAGGGCCATGAGACTTAGACCTGAGTGCAAAAATGGAGGCTCTAGCCCCTTCCAGAGCTAAGATATCGAAACTCAAAAATTCGGCCCGAAAAAAAAAAACGACAGTGGTACCCCTTACGTTTTTTTTTTGGGCGAAAAATTAAGTATCTCCAATCTTCCCAAATTCTGATAGAGGGCCATGAGACTTAGACCTGAGTGCAAAAATGGAGGCTCTAGCCCCTTCCAGAGCTAAGATATCGAAACTCAAAAATTTGGCCCGAAAAAAAAACGACAGTGGTACCCCTTACGTTTTTTTTTTTTGGGCGAAAAATTAAGTTTCTCCAATCTTCACAAATTCTGATAGAGGGCCATGAGACTTAGACCTGAGTGCAAAAATGGAGGCTCTAGCCCCTTCCAGAGCTGAGATATCGAAACTCAAAAATTCGGCCCGAAAAAAAAAACGACAGTGGTACCCCTTACGGTTTTTTTTTTTTGGGCGAAAAATTAAGTTTCTCCAATCTTCCCAAATTCTGATAGAGGGCCATGAGACTTAGACCTGAGTGCAAAAATGGAGGCTCTAGCCCCTTCCAGAGCTGAGATATCGAAACTCAAAAATTTGGCCCGAAAAAAAAACGACAGTGGTACCCCTTACGTTTTTTTTTGGGGGGTGAAAAATTAAGTTTCTCCAATCTTCCCAAAACTCTGGATTCTGATAGAGGGCCATGAGACTTATACCTGAGTGCAAAAATGGAGGCTCTAGCCCCTTCCAGAGCTGAGATATCGAAACTCAAACATTCGGCCCGAAAAAAAAAACGACAGTGGTACCCCTTACGTTTTTTTTTTTTGGGTGAAAAATTAAGTTTCTCCAATCTTCCCAAAACTCTGGATTCTGATAGAGGGCCATGAGACTTAGACCTGAGTGCAAAAATGGAGGCTCTAGCCCCTTCCAGAGCTGAGATATCGAAACTCAAAAATTTGGCCCGAAAAAAAAAAACGACAGTGGTACCCCTTACGTTTTTTTTTTGGGGCGAAAAATTAAGTTTCTCCAATCTTCCCAAATTCTGATAGAGGGCCATGAGACTTAGACCTGAGTGCAAAAATGGAGGCTCTAGCCCCTTCCAGAGCTGAGATATCGAAACTCAAAAATTCGGCCCGAAAAAAAAACGACAGTGGTACCCCTTACGTTTTTTTTTTTGGGCGAAAAATTAAGTTTCTCCAATCTTCCCAAATTCTGATAGAGGGCCATGAGACTTAGACCTGAGTGCAAAAATGGAGGCTCTAGCCCCTTCCAGAGCTGAGATATCGAAACTCAAAAATTCGTCCCGAAAAAAAAAAACGACAGTGGTACCCCTTACGTTTTTTTTGGGGGGCGAAAAATTAAGTTTCTCCAATCTTCCCAAATTCTGATAGAGGGCCATGAGACTTAGACCTGAGTGCAAAAATGGAGGCTCTAGCCCCTTCCAGAGCTGAGATATCGAAACTCAAAAGTTCGGCCCGAAAAAAAAAACGACAGTGGTACCTCTTACGTTTTTTTTTTTGGGCGAAAAATTAAGTTTCTCCAATCTTCCCAAATTCTGATAGAGGGCCATGAGACTTAGACCTGAGTGCAAAAATGGAGGCTCTAGCCCCTTCCAGAGCTGAGATATCGAAACTCAAAAATTTGGCCCGAAAAAAAAACGACAGTGGTACCCCTTACGTTTTTTTTTTTGGGGGTGAAAAATTAAGTTTCTCCAATCTTCCCAAAACTCTGGATTCTGATAGAGGGCCATGAGACTTAGACCTGAGTGCAAAAATGGAGGCTCTAGCCCCTTCCAGAGCTGAGATATCGAAACTCAAAAATTCGGCCCGAAAAAAAAAACGACAGTGGTACCCCTTACGTTTTTTTTTTTTGGGTGAAAAATTAAGTTTCTCCAATCTTCCAAAAACTCTGGATTCTGATAGAGGGCCATGAGACTTAGACCTGAGTGCAAAAATGGAGGCTCTAGCCCCTTCCAGAGCTGAGATATCGAAACTCAAAAATTTGGCCCGAAAAAAAAAAACGACAGTGGTACCCCTTACGTTTTTTTTTTGGGCGAAAAATTAAGTTTCTCCAATCTTCCCAAATTCTGATAGAGGGCCATGAGACTTAGACCTGAGTGCAAAAATGGAGGCTCTAGCCCCTTCCAGAGCTGAGATATCGAAACTCAAAAATTCGGCCCGAAAAAAAAACGACAGTGGTACCCCTTACGTTTTTTTTTTTGGGCGAAAAATTAAGTTTCTCCAATCTTCCCAAATTCTGATAGAGGGCCATGAGACTTAGACCTGAGTGCAAAAATGGAGGCTCTAGCCCCTTCCAGAGCTGAGATATCGAAACTCAAAAATTTGGCCCGAAAAAAAAACGACAGTGGTACCCCTTACGTTTTTTTTTTGGGGGTGAAAAATTAAGTTTCTCCAATCTTCCCAAAACTCTGGATTCTGATAGAGGGCCATGAGACTTAGACCTGAGTGCAAAAATGGAGGCTCTAGCCCCTTCCAGAGCTGAGATATCGAAACTCAAAAATTCGTCCCGAAAAAAAAAACGACAGTGGTACCCCTTACGTTTTTTTGGGGGGGTGAAAAATTAAGTTTCTCCAATCTTCCCAAATTCTGATAGAGGGCCATGAGACTTAGACCTGAGTGCAAAAATGGAGGCTCTAGCCCCTTCCAGAGCTGAGATATCGAAACTCAAAAATTCGGCCCGAAAAAAAAAAAACGACAGTGGTACCCCTTACGTTTTTTTTTTTTGGGCGAAAAATTAAGTTTCTCCAATCTTCCCAAATTCTGATAGAGGGCCATGAGACTTAGACCTGAGTGCAAAAATGGAGGCTCTAGCCCCTTCCAGAGCTGAGATATCGAAACTCAAAAATTTGGCCCGAAAAAAAAACGACAGTGGTACCCCTTACGTTTTTTTTTTGGGCGAAAAATTAAGTTTCTCCAATCTTCCCAAATTCTGATAGAGGGCCATGAGACTTAGACCTGAGTGCAAAAATGGAGGCTCTAGCCCCTTCCAGAGCTGAGATATCGAAACTCAAAAATTTGGCCCGAAAAAAAAACGACAGTGGTACCCCTTACGTTTTTTTTTTGGGGGTGAAAAATTAAGTTTCTCCAATCTTCCCAAAACTCTGGATTCTGATAAAGGGCCATGAGACTTAGACCTGAGTGCAAAAATGGAGGCTCTAGCCCCTTCCAGAGTTGAGATATCGAAACTCAAAAATTCGGCCCGAAAAAAAAAACGACAGTGGTACCCCTTACGTTTTTTTTTGGGGGGCGAAAAATTAAGTTTCTCCAATCTTCCCAAATTCTGATAGAGGGCCATGAGACTTAGACCTGAGTGCAAAAATGGAGGCTCTAGCCCCTTCCAGAGCTGAGATATCGAAACTCAAAAATTCGGCCCGAAAAAAAAACGACAGTGGTACCCCTTACGTTTTTTTTTTTGGGCGAAAAATTAAGTTTCTCCAATCTTCCCAAATTCTGATAGAGGGCCATGAGACTTAGACCTGAGTGCAAAAATGGAGGCTCTAGCCCCTTCCAGAGCTGAGATATCGAAACTCAAAAATTTGGCCCGAAAAAAAAACGACAGTGGTACCCCTTACGTTTTTTTTGGGGGGTGAAAAATTAAGTTTATCCAATCTTCCCAAAACTCTGGATTCTGATAGAGGGCCATGAGACTTAGACCTGAGTGCAAAAATGGAGGCTCTAGCCCCTTCCAGAGCTGAGATATCGAAACTCAAAAATTTGGCCCGAAAAAAAAAACGACAGTGGTACCCCTTACGTTTTTTTTTTTGGGCGAAAAATTAAGTTTCTCCAATCTTCCCAAATTCTGATAGAGGGCCATGAGACTTAGACCTGAGTGCAAAAATGGAGGCTCTAGCCCCTTCCAGAGCTAAGATATCGAAACTCAAAAATTCGGCCCGAAAAAAAAAAACGACAGTGGTACCCCTTACGTTTTTTTTTTTGGGCGAAAAATTAAGTATCTCCAATCTTCCCAAATTCTGATAGAGGGCCATGAGACTTAGACCTGAGTGCAAAAATGGAGGCTCTAGCCCCTTCCAGAGCTAAGATATCGAAACTCAAAAATTTGGCCCGAAAAAAAAACGACAGTGGTACCCCTTACGTTTTTTTTTTTTGGGCGAAAAATTAAGTTTCTCCAATCTTCACAAATTCTGATAGAGGGCCATGAGACTTAGACCTGAGTGCAAAAATGGAGGCTCTAGCCCCTTCCAGAGCTGAGATATCGAAACTCAAAAATTCGGCCCGAAAAAAAAACGACAGTGGTACCCCTTACGGTTTTTTTTTTTTGGGCGAAAAATTAAGTTTCTCCAATCTTCCCAAAACTCTGGATTCTGATAGAGGGCCATGAGACTTATACCTGAGTGCAAAAATGGAGGCTCTAGCCCCTTCCAGAGCTGAGATATCGAAACTCAAACATTCGGCCCGAAAAAAAAAACGACAGTGGTACCCCTTACGTTTTTTTTTTTTGGGTGAAAAATTAAGTTTCTCCAATCTTCCCAAAACTCTGGATTCTGATAGAGGGCCATGAGACTTAGACCTGAGTGCAAAAATGGAGGCTCTAGCCCCTTCCAGAGCTGAGATATCGAAACTCAAAAATTTGGCCCGAAAAAAAAACGACAGTGGTACCCCTTACGTTTTTTTTTTGGGCGAAAAATTAAGTTTCTCCAATCTTCCCAAATTCTGATAGAGGGCCATGAGACTTAGACCTGAGTGCAAAAATGGAGGCTCTAGCCCCTTCCAGAGCTGAGATATCGAAACTCAAAAATTTGGCCCGAAAAAAAAACGACAGTGGTACCCCTTACGTTTTTTTTTTGGGGGTGAAAAATTAAGTTTCTCCAATCTTCCCAAAACTCTGGATTCTGATAAAGGGCCATGAGACTTAGACCTGAGTGCAAAAATGGAGGCTCTAGCCCCTTCCAGAGTTGAGATATCGAAACTCAAAAATTCGGCCCGAAAAAAAAAACGACAGTGGTACCCCTTACGTTTTTTTTGGGGGGGCGAAAAATTAAGTTTCTCCAATCTTCCCAAATTCTGATAGAGGGCCATGAGACTTAGACCTGAGTGCAAAAATGGAGGCTCTAGCCCCTTCCAGAGCTGAGATATCGAAACTCAAAAATTCGGCCCGAAAAAAAAAACGACAGTGGTACCCCTTACGTTTTTTTTTTTGGGCGAAAAATTAAGTTTCTCCAATCTTCCCAAATTCTGATAGAGGGCCATGAGACTTAGACCTGAGTGCAAAAATGGAGGCTCTAGCCCCTTCCAGAGCTGAGATATCGAAACTCAAAAATTTGGCCCGAAAAAAAAACGACAGTGGTACCCCTTACGTTTTTTTTGGGGGGTGAAAAATTAAGTTTATCCAATCTTCCCAAAACTCTGGATTCTGATAGAGGGCCATGAGACTTAGACCTGAGTGCAAAAATGGAGGCTCTAGCCCCTTCCAGAGCTGAGATATCGAAACTCAAAAATTTGGCCCGAAAAAAAAACGACAGTGGTACCCCTTACGTTTTTTTTTTGGGGCGAAAAATTAAGTTTCTCCAATCTTCCCAAATTCTGATAGAGGGCCATGAGACTTAGACCTGAGTGCAAAAATGGAGGCTCTAGCCCCTTCCAGAGCTAAGATATCGAAACTCAAAAATTCGGCCCGAAAAAAAAAAACGACAGTGGTACCCCTTACGTTTTTTTTTTTGGGCGAAAAATTAAGTATCTCCAATCTTCCCAAATTCTGATAGAGGGCCATGAGACTTAGACCTGAGTGCAAAAATGGAGGCTCTAGCCCCTTCCAGAGCTAAGATATCGAAACTCAAAAATTTGGCCCGAAAAAAAAACGACAGTGGTACCCCTTACGTTTTTTTTTTTTGGGCGAAAAATTAAGTTTCTCCAATCTTCACAAATTCTGATAGAGGGCCATGAGACTTAGACCTGAGTGCAAAAATGGAGGCTCTAGCCCCTTCCAGAGCTGAGATATCGAAACTCAAAAATTCGGCCCGAAAAAAAAACGACAGTGGTACCCCTTACGGTTTTTTTTTTTTGGGCGAAAAATTAAGTTTCTCCAATCTTCCCAAATTCTGATAGAGGGCCATGAGACTTAGACCTGAGTGCAAAAATGGAGGCTCTAGCCCCTTCCAGAGCTGAGATATCGAAACTCAAAAATTTGGCCCGAAAAAAAAACGACAGTGGTACCCCTTACGTTTTTTTTTGGGGGGTGAAAAATTAAGTTTCTCCAATCTTCCCAAAACTCTGGATTCTGATAGAGGGCCATGAGACTTATACCTGAGTGCAAAAATGGAGGCTCTAGCCCCTTCCAGAGCTGAGATATCGAAACTCAAACATTCGGCCCGAAAAAAAAAACGACAGTGGTACCCCTTACGTTTTTTTTTTTTGGGTGAAAAATTAAGTTTCTCCAATCTTCCCAAAACTCTGGATTCTGATAGAGGGCCATGAGACTTAGACCTGAGTGCAAAAATGGAGGCTCTAGCCCCTTCCAGAGCTGAGATATCGAAACTCAAAAATTTGGCCCGAAAAAAAAAACGACAGTGGTACCCCTTACGTTTTTTTTTTGGGGCGAAAAATTAAGTTTCTCCAATCTTCCCAAATTCTGATAGAGGGCCATGAGACTTAGACCTGAGTGCAAAAATGGAGGCTCTAGCCCCTTCCAGAGCTGAGATATCGAAACTCAAAAATTCGGCCCGAAAAAAAAACGACAGTGGTACCCCTTACGTTTTTTTTTTTGGGCGAAAAATTAAGTTTCTCCAATCTTCCCAAATTCTGATAGAGGGCCATGAGACTTAGACCTGAGTGCAAAAATGGAGGCTCTAGCCCCTTCCAGAGCTGAGATATCGAAACTCAAAAATTCGTCCCGAAAAAAAAAAACGACAGTGGTACCCCTTACGTTTTTTTTGGGGGGCGAAAAATTACGTTTCTCCAATCTTCCCAAATTCTGATAGAGGGCCATGAGACTTAGACCTGAGTGCAAAAATGGAGGCTATAGCCCCTTCCAGAGCTGAGATATCGAAACTCAAAAGTTCGGCCCGAAAAAAAAAACGACAGTGGTACCTCTTACGTTTTTTTTTTTGGGCGAAAAATTAAGTTTCTCCAATCTTCCCAAATTCTGATAGAGGGCCATGAGACTTAGACCTGAGTGCAAAAATGGAGGCTCTAGCCCCTTCCAGAGCTGAGATATCGAAACTCAAAAATTTGGCCCGAAAAAAAAACGACAGTGGTACCCCTTACATTTTTTTTTGGGGGGTGAAAAATTAAGTTTCTCCAATCTTCCCAAAACTCTGGATTCTGATAGAGGGCCATGAGACTTAGACCTGAGTGCAAAAATGGAGGCTCTAGCCCCTTCCAGAGCTGAGATATCGAAACTCAAAAATTCGGCCCGAAAAAAAAAAACGACAGTGGTACCCCTTACGTTTTTTTTTTTTGGGTGAAAAATTAAGTTTCTCCAATCTTCCAAAAACTCTGGATTCTGATAGAGGGCCATGAGACTTAGACCTGAGTGCAAAAATGGAGGCTCTAGCCCCTTCCAGAGCTGAGATATCGAAACTCAAAAATTTGGCCCGAAAAAAAAAAACGACAGTGGTACCCCTTACGTTTTTTTTTTGGGCGAAAAATTAAGTTTCTCCAATCTTCCCAAATTCTGATAGAGGGCCATGAGACTTAGACCTGAGTGCAAAAATGGAGGCTCTAGCCCCTTCCAGAGCTGAGATATCGAAACTCAAAAATTCGGCCCGAAAAAAAAACGACAGTGGTACCCCTTACGTTTTTTTTTTTGGGCGAAAAATTAAGTTTCTCCAATCTTCCCAAATTCTGATAGAGGGCCATGAGATTTAGACCTGAGTGCAAAAATGGAGGCTCTAGCCCCTTCCAGAGCTGAGATATCGAAACTCAAAAATTTGGCCCGAAAAAAAAACGACAGTGGTACCCCTTACGTTTTTTTTTTGGGGGTGAAAAATTAAGTTTCTCCAATCTTCCCAAAACTCTGGATTCTGATAGAGGGCCATGAGACTTAGACCTGAGTGCAAAAATGGAGGCTCTAGCCCCTTCCAGAGCTGAGATATCGAAACTCAAAAATTCGTCCCGAAAAAAAAAAACGACAGTGGTACCCCTTACGTTTTTTTGGGGGGGTGAAAAATTAAGTTTCTCCAATCTTCCCAAATTCTGATAGAGGGCCATGAGACTTAGACCTGAGTGCAAAAATGGAGGCTCTAGCCCCTTCCAGAGCTGAGATATCGAAACTCAAAAATTCGGCCCGAAAAAAAAAAAACGACAGTGGTACCCCTTACGGTTTTTTTTTTTTGGGCGAAAAATTAAGTTTCTCCAATCTTCCCAAATTCTGATAGAGGGCCATGAGACTTAGACCTGAGTGCAAAAATGGAGGCTCTAGCCCCTTCCAGAGCTGAGATATCGAAACTCAAAAATTTGGCCCGAAAAAAAAACGACAGTGGTACCCCTTACGTTTTTTTTTTGGGCGAAAAATTAAGTTTCTCCAATCTTCCCAAATTCTGATAGAGGGCCATGAGACTTAGACCTGAGTGCAAAAATGGAGGCTCTAGCCCCTTCCAGAGCTGAGATATCGAAACTCAAAAATTTGGCCCGAAAAAAAAACGACAGTGGTACCCCTTACGTTTTTTTTTGGGGGGTGAAAAATTAAGTTTCTCCAATCTTCCCAAAACTCTGGATTCTGATAAAGGGCCATGAGACTTAGACCTGAGTGCAAAAATGGAGGCTCTAGCCCCTTCCAGAGTTGAGATATCGAAACTCAAAAATTCGGCCCGAAAAAAAAAAACGACAGTGGTACCCCTTACGTTTTTTTTTGGGGGGCGAAAAATTAAGTTTCTCCAATCTTCCCAAATTCTGATAGAGGGCCATGAGACTTAGACCTGAGTGCAAAAATGGAGGCTCTAGCCCCTTCCAGAGCTGAGATATCGAAACTCAAAAATTCGGCCCGAAAAAAAAACGACAGTGGTACCCCTTACGTTTTTTTTTTTGGGCGAAAAATTAAGTTTCTCCAATCTTCCCAAATTCTGATAGAGGGCCATGAGACTTAGACCTGAGTGCAAAAATGGAGGCTCTAGCCCCTTCCAGAGCTGAGATATCGAAACTCAAAAATTTGGCCCGAAAAAAAAACGACAGTGGTACCCCTTACGTTTTTTTTTTTGGGCGAAAAATTAAGTATCTCCAATCTTCCCAAATTCTGATAGAGGGCCATGAGACTTAGACCTGAGTGCAAAAATGGAGGCTCTAGCCCCTTCCAGAGCTAAGATATCGAAACTCAAAAATTTGGCCCGAAAAAAAAACGACAGTGGTACCCCTTACGTTTTTTTTTTTTGGGCGAAAAATTAAGTTTCTCCAATCTTCACAAATTCTGATAGAGGGCCATGAGACTTAGACCTGAGTGCAAAAATGGAGGCTCTAGCCCCTTCCAGAGCTGAGATATCGAAACTCAAAAATTCGGCCCGAAAAAAAAACGACAGTGGTACCCCTTACGGTTTTTTTTTTTTGGGCGAAAAATTAAGTTTCTCCAATCTTCCCAAAACTCTGGATTCTGATAGAGGGCCATGAGACTTATACCTGAGTGCAAAAATGGAGGCTCTAGCCCCTTCCAGAGCTGAGATATCGAAACTCAAACATTCGGCCCGAAAAAAAAAACGACAGTGGTACCCCTTACGTTTTTTTTTTTTGGGTGAAAAATTAAGTTTCTCCAATCTTCCCAAAACTCTGGATTCTGATAGAGGGCCATGAGACTTAGACCTGAGTGCAAAAATGGAGGCTCTAGCCCCTTCCAGAGCTGAGATATCGAAACTCAAAAATTTGGCCCGAAAAAAAAAAACGACAGTGGTACCCCTTACGTTTTTTTTTTTGGGCGAAAAATTAAGTTTCTCCAATCTTCCCAAATTCTGATAGAGGGCCATGAGACTTAGACCTGAGTGCAAAAATGGAGGCTCTAGCCCCTTCCAGAGCTGAGATATCGAAACTCAAAAATTCGGCCCGAAAAAAAAACGACAGTGGTACCCCTTACGTTTTTTTTTTTGGGCGAAAAATTAAGTTTCTCCAATCTTCCCAAATTCTGATAGAGGGCCATGAGACTTAGACCTGAGTGCAAAAATGGAGGCTCTAGCCCCTTCCAGAGCTGAGATATCGAAACTCAAAAATTCGTCCCGAAAAAAAAAACGACAGTGGTACCCCTTACGTTTTTTTTGGGGGGCGAAAAATTAAGTTTCTCCAATCTTCCCAAATTCTGATAGAGGGCCATGAGACTTAGACCTGAGTGCAAAAATGGAGGCTCTAGCCCCTTCCAGAGCTGAGATATCGAAACTCAAAAGTTCGGCCCGAAAAAAAAAACGACAGTGGTACCTCTTACGTTTTTTTTTTTGGGCGAAAAATTAAGTTTCTCCAATCTTCCCAAATTCTGATAGAGGGCCATGAGACTTAGACCTGAGTGCAAAAATGGAGGCTCTAGCCCCTTCCAGAGCTGAGATATCGAAACTCAAAAATTTGGCCCGAAAAAAAAACGACAGTGGTACCCCTTACGTTTTTTTTTTGGGCGAAAAATTAAGTTTCTCCAATCTTCCCAAATTCTGATAGAGGGCCATGAGACTTAGACCTGAGTGCAAAAATGGAGGCTCTAGCCCCTTCCAGAGCTGAGATATCGAAACTCAAAAATTTGGCCCGAAAAAAAAACGACAGTGGTACCCCTTACGTTTTTTTTTGGGGGGTGAAAAATTAAGTTTCTCCAATCTTCCCAAAACTCTGGATTCTGATAGAGGGCCATGAGACTTAGACCTGAGTGCAAAAATGGAGGCTCTAGCCCCTTCCAGAGCTGAGATATCGAAACTCAAAAATTCGGCCCGAAAAAAAAACGACAGTGGTACCCCTTACGTTTTTTTTTTTGGGCGAAAAATTAAGTTTCTCCAATCTTCCCAAATTCTGATAGAGGGCCATGAGACTTAGACCTGAGTGCAAAAATGGAGGCTCTAGCCCCTTCCAGAGCTGAGATATCGAAACTCAAAAATTCGGCCCGAAAAAAAAAACGACAGTGGTACCCCTTACGTTTTTTTTTGGGGGGCGAAAAATTAAGTTTCTCCAATCTTCCCAAATTCTGATAGAGGGCCATGAGACTTAGACCTGAATGCAAAAATGGAGGCTCTAGCCCCTTCCAGAGCTGAGATATCGAAACTCAAAAATTCGGCCCGAAAAAAAAACGACAGTGGTACCCCTTACGTTTTTTTTTTGGGCGAAAAATTAAGTTTCTCCAATCTTCCCAAATTCTGATAGAGGGCCATGAGACTTAGACCTGAGTGCAAAAATGGAGGCTCTAGCCCCTTCCAGAGCTGAGATATCGAAACTCAAAAATTTGGCCCGAAAAAAAAACGACAGTGGTACCCCTTACGTTTTTTTGGGGGGGGTGAAAAATTAAGTTTATCCAATCTTCCCAAAACTCTGGATTCTGATAGAGGGCCATGAGACTTAGACCTGAGTGCAAAAATGGAGGCTCTAGCCCCTTCCAGAGCTGAGATATCGAAACTCAAAAATTCGGCCCGAAAAAAAAAAACGACAGTGGTACCCCTTACGTTTTTTTTGGGGGGTGAAAAATTAAGTTTCTCCAATCTTCCCAAAACTCTGGATTCTGATAGAGGGCCATGAGACTTAGACCTGAGTGCAAAAATGGAGGCTCTAGCCCCTTCCAGAGCTGAGATATCGAAACTCAAAAATTCGGCCCGAAAAAAAAAAACGACAGTGGTACCCCTTACGTTTTTTTTGGGGGGGCGAAAAATTAAGTTTCTCCAATCTTCCCAAATTCTGATAGCTCTGGAAGGGGCTAGAGCCTCCATTTTTGCACTCAGGTCTAAGTCTCATGGCCCTCTATCAGAATTTGGGAAGATTGGAGAAACTTAATTTTTCGCCCAAAAAAAAAAACGTAAGGGGTACCACTGTCGTTTTTTTTTTCGGGCCGAATTTTTTAGTTTCGATATCTCAGCTCTGGAAGGGGCTAGAGCCTCCATTTTTGCACTCAGGTCTAAGTCTCATGGCCCTCTGAGATATCGAAACTCAAAAATTCGGCCCGAAAAAAAAACGACAGTGGTACCCCTTACGTTATTTTTTTTTGGGCGAAAAATTAAGTTTCTCCAATCTTCCCAAATTCTGATAGAGGGCCATGAGACTTAGACCTGAGTGCAAAAATGGAGGCTCTAGCCCCTTCCAGAGCTGAGATATCGAAACTCAAAAATTTGGCCCGAAAAAAAAAACGACAGTGGTACCCCTTACGTTTTTTTTGGGGGGGTGAAAAATTAAGTTTCTCCAATCTTCCCAAAACTCTGGATTCTGATAGAGGGCCATGAGACTTAGACCTGAGTGCAAAAATGGAGGCTCTAGCCCCTTCCAGAGCTGAGATATCGAAACTCAAAAATTCGGCCCGAAAAAAAAAAGACAGTGGTACCCCTTACGTTTTTTTTTGGGGGGCGAAAAATTAAGTTTCTCCAATCTTCCCAAATTCTGATAGAGGGCCATGAGACTTAGACCTGAGTGCAAAAATGGAGGCTCTAGCCCCTTCCAGAGCTGAGATATCGAAACTCAAAAATTCGTCCCGAAAAAAAAAAACGACAGTGGTACCCCTTACGTTTTTTTGGGGGGGTGAAAAATTAAGTTTCTCCAATCTTCCCAAATTCTGATAGAGGGCCATGAGACTTAGACCTGAGTGCAAAAATGGAGGCTCTAGCCCCTTCCAGAGCTGAGATATCGAAACTCAAAAATTCGGCCCGAAAAAAAAAACGACAGTGGTACCCCTTACGTTTTTTTTTTTTGGGCGAAAAATTAAGTTTCTCCAATCTTCCCAAATTCTGATAGAGGGCCATGAGACTTAGACCTGAGTGCAAAAATGGAGGCTCTAGCCCCTTCCAGAGCTGAGATATCGAAACTCAAAAATTTGGCCCGAAAAAAAAACGACAGTGGTACCCCTTACGTTTTTTTTTTGGGCGAAAAATTAAGTTTCTCCAATCTTCCCAAATTCTGATAGAGGGCCATGAGACTTAGACCTGAGTGCAAAAATGGAGGCTCTAGCCCCTTCCAGAGCTGAGATATCGAAACTCAAAAATTTGGCCCGAAAAAAAAACGACAGTGGTACCCCTTACGTTTTTTTTTGGGGGGTGAAAAATTAAGTTTCTCCAATCTTCCCAAAACTCTGGATTCTGATAAAGGGCCATGAGACTTAGACCTGAGTGCAAAAATGGAGGCTCTAGCCCCTTCCAGAGCTGAGATATCGAAACTCAAAAATTCGGCCCGAAAAAAAAACGACAGTGGTACCCCTTACGTTTTTTTTGGGGGGGTGAAAAATTAAGTTTATCCAATCTTCCCAAAACTCTGGATTCTGATAGAGGGCCATGAGACTTAGACCTGAGTGCAAAAATGGAGGCTCTAGCCCCTTCCAGAGCTGAGATATCGAAACTCAAAAATTTGGCCCGAAAAAAAAACGACAGTGGTACCCCTTACGTTTTTTTTTTTGGGCGAAAAATGAAGTTTCTCCAATCTTCCCAAATTCTGATAGAGGGCCATGAGACTTAGACCTGAGTGCAAAAATGGAGGCTCTAGCCCCTTCCAGAGCTAAGATATCGAAACTCAAAAATTCGGCCCGAAAAAAAAAAACGACAGTGGTACCCCTTACGTTTTTTTTTTTGGGCGAAAAATTAAGTATCTCCAATCTTCCCAAATTCTGATAGAGGGCCATGAGACTTAGACCTGAGTGCAAAAATGGAGGCTCTAGCCCCTTCCAGAGCTGAGATATCGAAACTCAAAAATTTGGCCCGAAAAAAAAACGACAGTGGTACCCCTTACGTTTTTTTTTTTTGGGCGAAAAATTAAGTTTCTCCAATCTTCACAAATTCTGATAGAGGGCCATGAGACTTAGACCTGAGTGCAAAAATGGAGGCTCTAGCCCCTTCCAGAGCTGAGATATCGAAACTCAAAAATTCGGCCCGAAAAAAAACGACAGTGGTACCCCTTACGTTTTTTTTTTTTTGGGCGAAAAATTAAGTTTCTCCAATCTTCCCAAATTCTGATAGAGGGCCATGAGACTTAGACCTGAGTGCAAAAATGGAGGCTCTAGCCCCTTCCAGAGCTGAGATATCGAAACTCAAAAATTTGGCCCGAAAAAAAAACGACAGTGGTACCCCTTACGTTTTTTTTGGGGGGGTGAAAAATTAAGTTTCTCCAATCTTCCCAAAACTCTGGATTCTGATAGAGGGCCATGAGACTTATACCTGAGTGCAAAAATGGAGGCTCTAGCCCCTTCCAGAGCTGAGATATCGAAACTCAAACATTCGGCCCGAAAAAAAAAACGACAGTGGTACCCCTTACGTTTTTTTTTTTTTGGGTGAAAAATTAAGTTTCTCCAATCTTCCCAAAACTCTGGATTCTGATAGAGGGCCATGAGACTTAGACCTGAGTGCAAAAATGGAGGCTCTAGCCCCTTCCAGAGCTGAGATATCGAAACTCAAAAATTTGGCCCGAAAAAAAAAGACGACAGTGGTACCCCTTACGTTTTTTTTTTTGGGCGAAAAATTAAGTTTCTCCAATCTTCCCAAATTCTGATAGAGGGCCATGAGACTTAGACCTGAGTGCAAAAATGGAGGCTCTAGCCCCTTCCAGAGCTGAGATATCGAAACTCAAAAATTCGGCCCGAAAAAAAAACGACAGTGGTACCCCTTACGTTTTTTTTTTGGGCGAAAAATTAAGTTTCTCCAATCTTCCCAAATTCTGATAGAGGGCCATGAGACTTAGACCTGAGTGCAAAAATGGAGGCTCTAGCCCCTTCCAGAGCTGAGATATCGAAACTCAAAAATTCGGCCCGAAAAAAAAAACGACAGTGGTACCCCTTACGTTTTTTTTTTTTGGGTGAAAAATTAAGTTTCTCCAATCTTCCCAAAACTCTGGATTCTGATAGAGGGCCATGAGACTTATACCTGAGTGCAAAAATGGAGGCTCTAGCCCCTTCCAGAGCTGAGATATCGAAACTCAAAAATTCGGCCCGAAAAAAAAAACGACAGTGGTACCCCTTACGTTTTTTTTTTTTTGGGTGAAAAATTAAGTTTCTCCAATCTTCCCAAAACTCTGGATTCTGATAGAGGGCCATGAGACTTAGACCTGAGTGCAAAAATGGAGGCTCTAGCCCCTTCCAGAGCTGAGATATCGAAACTCAAAAATTCGTCCCGAAAAAAAAAAACGACAGTGGTACCCCTTACGTTTTTTTTGGGGGGCGAAAAATTAAGTTTCTCCAATCTTCCCAAATTCTGATAGAGGGCCATGAGACTTAGACCTGAGTGCAAAAATGGAGGCTCTAGCCCCTTCCAGAGCTGAGATATCGAAACTCAAAAGTTCGGCCCGAAAAAAAAAAACGACAGTGGTACCTCTTACGTTTTTTTTTTTTGGGCGAAAAATTAAGTTTCTCCAATCTTCCCAAATTCTGATAGAGGGCCATGAGACTTAGACCTGAGTGCAAAAATGGAGGCTCTAGCCCCTTCCAGAGCTGAGATATCGAAACTCAAAAATTTGGCCCGAAAAAAAAACCACAGTGGTACCCCTTACGTTTTTTTTTTGGGCGAAAAATTAAGTTTCTCCAATCTTCCCAAATTCTGATAGAGGGCCATGAGACTTAGACCTGAGTGCAAAAATGGAGGCTCTAGCCCCTTCCAGAGCTGAGATATCGAAACTCAAAAATTTGGCCCGAAAAAAAAACGACAGTGGTACCCCTTACGTTTTTTTTTGGGGGGTGAAAAATTAAGTTTCTCCAATCTTCCCAAAACTCTGGATTCTGATAGAGGGCCATGAGACTTAGACCTGAGTGCAAAAATGGGGGCTCTAGCCCCTTCCAGAGCTGAGATATCGAAACTCAAAAATTCGGCCCGAAAAAAAAACGACAGTGGTACCCCTTACGTTTTTTTTTTTTGGGCGAAAAATTAAGTTTCTCCAATCTTCCCAAATTCTGATAGAGGGCCATGAGACTTAGACCTGAGTGCAAAAATGGAGGCTCTAGCCCCTTCCAGAGCTGAGATATCGAAACTCAAAAATTCGGCCCGAAAAAAAAACGACAGTGGTACCCCTTACGTTTTTTTTGGGGGGGCGAAAAATTAAGTTTCTCCAATCTTCCCAAATTCTGATAGAGGGCCATGAGACTTAGACCTGAATGCAAAAATGGAGGCTCTAGCCCCTTCCAGAGCTGAGATATCGAAACTCAAAAATTCGGCCCGAAAAAAAAACGACAGTGGTACCCCTTACGTTTTTTTTTTTGGGCGAAAAATTAAGTTTCTCCAATCTTCCCAAATTCTGATAGAGGGCCATGAGACTTAGACCTGAGTGCAAAAATGGAGGCTCTAGCCCCTT
This sequence comes from Pimephales promelas, assembly GCF_988280905.1. Lineage (NCBI taxonomy): Eukaryota > Metazoa > Chordata > Actinopteri > Cypriniformes > Leuciscidae > Pimephales > Pimephales promelas. The sequence continues at coordinate 2,101,225 of NC_142788.1, forward strand.
CCAGAGCTGAGATATCGAAACTCAAAAATTTGGCCCGAAAAAAAAACGACAGTGGTACCCCTTACGTTTTTTTGGGGGGGGTGAAAAATTAAGTTTATCCAATCTTCCCAAAACTCTGGATTCCTATAGAGGGCCATGAGACTTAGACCTGAGTGCAAAAATGGAGGCTCTAGCCCCTTCCAGAGCTGAGATATCGAAACTCAAAAATTCGGCCCGAAAAAAAAAACGACAGTGGTACCCCTTACGTTTTTTTTGGGGGTGAAAAATTAAGTTTCTCCAATCTTCCCAAAACTCTGGATTCTGATAGAGGGCCATGAGACTTAGACCTGAGTGCAAAAATGGAGGCTCTAGCCCCTTCCAGAGCTGAGATATCGAAACTCAAAAATTCGGCCCGAAAAAAAAAAACGACAGTGGTACCCCTTACGTTTTTTTTGGGGGGGCGAAAAATTAAGTTTCTCCAATCTTCCCAAATTCTGATAGCTCTGGAAGGGGCTAGAGCCTCCATTTTTGCACTCAGGTCTAAGTCTCATGGCCCTCTATCAGAATTTGGGAAGATTGGAGAAACTTAATTTTTCGCCCAAAAAAAAAAACGTAAGGGGTACCACTGTCGTTTTTTTTTTCGGGCCGAATTTTTTAGTTTCGATATCTCAGCTCTGGAAGGGGCTAGAGCCTCCATTTTTGCACTCAGGTCTAAGTCTCATGGCCCTCTGAGATATCGAAACTCAAAAATTCGGCCCGAAAAAAAAACGACAGTGGTACCCCTTACGTTTTTTTTTTTTTGGGCGAAAAATTAAGTTTCTCCAATCTTCCCAAATTCTGATAGAGGGCCATGAGACTTAGACCTGAGTGCAAAAATGGAGGCTCTAGCCCCTTCCAGAGCTGAGATATCGAAACTCAAAAATTTGGCCCGAAAAAAAAAACGACAGTGGTACCCCTTACGTTTTTTTTGGGGGGGTGAAAAATTAAGTTTCTCCAATCTTCCCAAAACTCTGGATTCTGATAGAGGGCCATGAGACTTAGACCTGAGTGCAAAAATGGAGGCTCTAGCCCCTTCCAGAGCTGAGATATCGAAACTCAAAAATTCGGCCCGAAAAAAAAAACGACAGTGGTACCCCTTACGTTTTTTTTGGGGGTGAAAAATTAAGTTTCTCCAATCTTCCCAAAACTCTGGATTCTGATAGAGGGCCATGAGACTTAGACCTGAGTGCAAAAATGGAGGCTCTAGCCCCTTCCAGAGCTGAGATATCGAAACTCAAAAATTCGGCCCGAAAAAAAAAAACGACAGTGGTACCCCTTACGTTTTTTTTGGGGGGGCGAAAAATTAAGTTTCTCCAATCTTCCCAAATTCTGATAGCTCTGGAAGGGGCTAGAGCCTCCATTTTTGCACTCAGGTCTAAGTCTCATGGCCCTCTATCAGAATTTGGGAAGATTGGAGAAACTTAATTTTTCGCCCAAAAAAAAAACCGTAAGGGGTACCACTGTCGTTTTTTTTTCGGGCCGAATTTTTTAGTTTCGATATCTCAGCTCTGGAAGGGGCTAGAGCCTCCATTTTTGCACTCAGGTCTAAGTCTCATGGCCCTCTGAGATATCGAAACTCAAAAATTCGGCCCGAAAAAAAAACGACAGTGGTACCCCTTACGTTTTTTTTTTTTGGGCGAAAAATTAAGTTTCTCCAATCTTCCCAAATTCTGATAGAGGGCCATGAGACTTAGACCTGAGTGCAAAAATGGAGGCTCTAGCCCCTTCCAGAGCTGAGATATCGAAACTCAAAAATTTGGCCCGAAAAAAAAAACGACAGTGGTACCCCTTACGTTTTTTTTGGGGGGGTGAAAAATTAAGTTTCTCCAATCTTCCCAAAACTCTGGATTCTGATAGAGGGCCATGAGACTTAGACCTGAGTGCAAAAATGGAGGCTCTAGCCCCTTCCAGAGCTGAGATATCGAAACTCAAAAATTCGGCCCGAAAAAAAAAAGACAGTGGTACCCCTTACGTTTTTTTTTTGGGGGGCGAAAAATTAAGTTTCTCCAATCTTCCCAAATTCTGATAGAGGGCCATGAGACTTAGACCTGAGTGCAAAAATGGAGGCTCTAGCCCCTTCCAGAGCTGAGATATCGAAACTCAAAAATTTGGCCCGAAAAAAAAAACGACAGTGGTACCCCTTACGTTTTTTTTGGGGGGGTGAAAAATTAAGTTTCTCCAATCTTCCCAAAACTCTGGATTCTGATAGAGGGCCATGAGACTTAGACCTGAGTGCAAAAATGGAGGCTCTAGCCCCTTCCAGAGCTGAGATATCGAAACTCAAAAATTCGGCCCGAAAAAAAAAAGACAGTGGTACCCCTTACGTTTTTTTTGGGGGGCGAAAAATTAAGTTTCTCCAATCTTCCCAAATTCTGATAGAGGGCCATGAGACTTAGACCTGAGTGCAAAAATGGAGGCTCTAGCCCCTTCCAGAGCTGAGATATCGAAACTCAAAAATTCGGCCCGAAAAAAAAACGACAGTGGTACCCCTTACTTTTTTTTTTTTGGGCGAAAAATTAAGTTTCTCCAATCTTCCCAAATTCTGATAGAGGGCCATGAGACTTAGACCTGAGTGCAAAAATGGAGGCTCTAGCCCCTTCCAGAGCTGAGATATCGAAACTCAAAAATTTGGCCCGAAAAAAAAACGACAGTGGTACCCCTTACGTTTTTTTTTTGGGCGAAAAATTAAGTTTCTCCAATCTTCCCAAATTCTGATAGAGGGCCATGAGACTTAGACCTGAGTGCAAAAATGGAGGCTCTAGCCCCTTCCAGAGCTGAGATATCGAAACTCAAAAATTTGGCCCGAAAAAAAAACGACAGTGGTACCCCTTACGTTTTTTTTGGGGGGTGAAAAATTAAGTTTCTCCAATCTTCCCAAAACTCTGGATTCTGATAGAGGGCCATGAGACTTAGACCTGAGTGCAAAAATGGAGGCTCTAGCCCCTTCCAGAGCTGAGATATCGAAACTCAAAAATTCGTCCCGAAAAAAAAAACGACAGTGGTACCCCTTACGTTTTTTTTTGGGGGCGAAAAATTAAGTTTCTCCAATCTTCCCAAATTCTGATAGAGGGCCATGAGACTTAGACCTGAGTGCAAAAATGGAGGCTCTAGCCCCTTCCAGAGCTGAGATATCGAAACTCAAAAATTTGGCCCGAAAAAAAAACGACAGTGGTACCCCTTACGTTTTTTTTTTGGGCGAAAAATTAAGTTTCTCCAATCTTCCCAAATTCTGATAGAGGGCCATGAGACTTAGACCTGAGTGCAAAAATGGAGGCTCTAGCCCCTTCCAGAGCTGAGATATCGAAACTCAAAAATTTGGCCCGAAAAAAAAACGACAGTGGTACCCCTTACGTTTTTTTTTTGGGGGTGAAAAATTAAGTTTCTCCAATCTTCCCAAAACTCTGGATTCTGATAGAGGGCCATGAGACTTAGACCTGAGTGCAAAAATGGAGGCTCTAGCCCCTTCCAGAGCTGAGATATCGAAACTCAAAAATTCGGCCCGAAAAAAAAAAACGACAGTGGTACCCCTTACGTTTTTTTTTTTTTGGGCGAAAAATTAAGTTTCTCCAATCTTCCCAAATTCTGATAGAGGGCCATGAGACTTAGACCTGAGTGCAAAAATGGAGGCTCTAGCCCCTTCCAGAGCTGAGATATCGAAACTCAAAAATTTGGCCCGAAAAAAAAAACGACAGTGGTACCCCTTACGTTTTTTTTTTGGGGGGTGAAAAATTAAGTTTCTCCAATCTTCCCAAAACTCTGGATTCTGATAGAGGGCCATGAGACTTAGACCTGAGTGCAAAAATGGAGGCTCTAGCCCCTTCCAGAGCTGAGATATCGAAACTCAAAAATTCGGCCCGAAAAAAAAAACGACAGTGGTACCCCTTACGTTTTTTTTTTTTGGGTGAAAAATTAAGTTTCTCCAATCTTCCAAAAACTCTGGATTCTGATAGAGGGCCATGAGACTTAGACCTGAGTGCAAAAATGGAGGCTCTAGCCCCTTCCAGAGCTGAGATATCGAAACTCAAAAATTTGGCCCGAAAAAAAAAAACGACAGTGGTACCCCTTACGTTTTTTTTTTGGGCGAAAAATTAAGTTTCTCCAATCTTCCCAAATTCTGATAGAGGGCCATGAGACTTAGACCTGAGTGCAAAAATGGAGGCTCTAGCCCCTTCCAGAGCTGAGATATCGAAACTCAAAAATTCGGCCCGAAAAAAAAACGACAGTGGTACCCCTTACGTTTTTTTTTTTTGGGCGAAAAATTAAGTTTCTCCAATCTTCCCAAATTCTGATAGAGGGCCATGAGACTTAGACCTGAGTGCAAAAATGGAGGCTCTAGCCCCTTCCAGAGCTGAGATATCGAAACTCAAAAATTTGGCCCGAAAAAAAAACGACAGTGGTACCCCTTACGTTTTTTTTTTGGGGGTGAAAAATTAAGTTTCTCCAATCTTCCCAAAACTCTGGATTCTGATAGAGGGCCATGAGACTTAGACCTGAGTGCAAAAATGGAGGCTCTAGCCCCTTCCAGAGCTGAGATATCGAAACTCAAAAATTCGTCCCGAAAAAAAAAACGACAGTGGTACCCCTTACGTTTTTTTGGGGGGGGTGAAAAATTAAGTTTCTCCAATCTTCCCAAATTCTGATAGAGGGCCATGAGACTTAGACCTGAGTGCAAAAATGGAGGCTCTAGCCCCTTCCAGAGCTGAGATATCGAAACTCAAAAATTCGGCCCGAAAAAAAAAACGACAGTGGTACCCCTTACGTTTTTTTTTTTTTTGGGCGAAAAATTAAGTTTCTCCAATCTTCCCAAATTCTGATAGAGGGCCATGAGACTTAGACCTGAGTGCAAAAATGGAGGCTCTAGCCCCTTCCAGAGCTGAGATATCGAAACTCAAAAATTTGGCCCGAAAAAAAAACGACAGTGGTACCCCTTACGTTTTTTTTTTGGGCGAAAAATTAAGTTTCTCCAATCTTCCCAAATTCTGATAGAGGGCCATGAGACTTAGACCTGAGTGCAAAAATGGAGGCTCTAGCCCCTTCCAGAGCTGAGATATCGAAACTCAAAAATTTGGCCCGAAAAAAAAACGACAGTGGTACCCCTTACGTTTTTTTTTTGGGGGTGAAAAATTAAGTTTCTCCAATCTTCCCAAAACTCTGGATTCTGATAGAGGGCCATGAGACTTAGACCTGAGTGCAAAAATGGAGGCTCTAGCCCCTTCCAGAGCTGAGATATCGAAACTCAAAAATTCGGCCCGAAAAAAAAAAACGACAGTGGTACCCCTTACGTTTTTTTTTGGGGGGCGAAAAATTAAGTTTCTCCAATCTTCCCAAATTCTGATAGAGGGCCATGAGACTTAGACCTGAGTGCAAAAATGGAGGCTCTAGCCCCTTCCAGAGCTGAGATATCGAAACTCAAAAATTCGGCCCGAAAAAAAAACGACAGTGGTACCCCTTACGTTTTTTTTTTTGGGCGAAAAATTAAGTTTCTCCAATCTTCCCAAATTCTGATAGAGGGCCATGAGACTTAGACCTGAGTGCAAAAATGGAGGCTCTAGCCCCTTCCAGAGCTGAGATATCGAAACTCAAAAATTTGGCCCGAAAAAAAAACGACAGTGGTACCCCTTACGTTTTTTTTTTGGGGGTGAAAAATTAAGTTTCTCCAATCTTCCCAAAACTCTGGATTCTGATAGAGGGCCATGAGACTTAGACCTGAGTGCAAAAATGGAGGCTCTAGCCCCTTCCAGAGCTGAGATATCGAAACTCAAAAATTTGGCCCGAAAAAAAAACGACAGTGGTACCCCTTACGTTTTTTTTTTGGGGGTGAAAAATTAAGTTTCTCCAATCTTCCCAAAACTCTGGATTCTGATAGAGGGCCATGAGACTTAGACCTGAGTGCAAAAATGGAGGCTCTAGCCCCTTCCAGAGCTGAGATATCGAAACTCAAAAATTCGTCCCGAAAAAAAAAACGACAGTGGTACCCCTTACGTTTTTTTGGGGGGGTGAAAAATTAAGTTTCTCCAATCTTCCCAAATTCTGATAGAGGGCCATGAGACTTAGACCTGAGTGCAAAAATGGAGGCTCTAGCCCCTTCCAGAGCTGAGATATCGAAACTCAAAAATTCGGCCCGAAAAAAAAAACGACAGTGGTACCCCTTACGTTTTTTTTTTTTTTGGGCGAAAAATTAAGTTTCTCCAATCTTCCCAAATTCTGATAGAGGGCCATGAGACTTAGACCTGAGTGCAAAAATGGAGGCTCTAGCCCCTTCCAGAGCTGAGATATCGAAACTCAAAAATTTGGCCCGAAAAAAAAACGACAGTGGTACCCCTTACGTTTTTTTTTTGGGCGAAAAATTAAGTTTCTCCAATCTTCCCAAATTCTGATAGAGGGCCATGAGACTTAGACCTGAGTGCAAAAATGGAGGCTCTAGCCCCTTCCAGAGCTGAGATATCGAAACTCAAAAATTTGGCCCGAAAAAAAAACGACAGTGGTACCCCTTACGTTTTTTTTTTGGGGGTGAAAAATTAAGTTTCTCCAATCTTCCCAAAACTCTGGATTCTGATAGAGGGCCATGAGACTTAGACCTGAGTGCAAAAATGGAGGCTCTAGCCCCTTCCAGAGCTGAGATATCGAAACTCAAAAATTCGGCCCGAAAAAAAAAAACGACAGTGGTACCCCTTACGTTTTTTTTGGGGGGGCGAAAAATTAAGTTTCTCCAATCTTCCCAAATTCTGATAGAGGGCCATGAGACTTAGACCTGAGTGCAAAAATGGAGGCTCTAGCCCCTTCCAGAGCTGAGATATCGAAACTCAAAAATTCGGCCCGAAAAAAAAACGACAGTGGTACCCCTTACGTTTTTTTTTTTGGGCGAAAAATTAAGTTTCTCCAATCTTCCCAAATTCTGATAGAGGGCCATGAGACTTAGACCTGAGTGCAAAAATGGAGGCTCTAGCCCCTTCCAGAGCTGAGATATCGAAACTCAAAAATTTGGCCCGAAAAAAAAAACGACAGTGGTACCCCTTACGTTTTTTTTGGGGGGGTGAAAAATTAAGTTTATCCAATCTTCCCAAAACTCTGGATTCTGATAGAGGGCCATGAGACTTAGACCTGAGTGCAAAAATGGAGGCTCTAACCCCTTCCAGAGCTGAGATATCGAAACTCAAAAATTTGGCCCGAAAAAAAAACGACAGTGGTACCCCTTACGTTTTTTTTTTGGGCGAAAAATTAAGTTTCTCCAATCTTCCCAAATTCTGATAGAGGGCCATGAGACTTAGACCTGAGTGCAAAAATGGAGGCTCTAGCCCCTTCCAGAGCTAAGATATCGAAACTCAAAAATTCGGCCCGAAAAAAAAAAAACGACAGTGGTACCCCTTACGTTTTTTTTTTTGGGCGAAAAATTAAGTATCTCCAATCTTCCCAAATTCTGATAGAGGGCCATGAGACTTAGACCTGAGTGCAAAAATGGAGGCTCTAGCCCCTTCCAGAGCTGAGATATCGAAACTCAAAAATTCGGCCCGAAAAAAAAACGACAGTGGTACCCCTTACGTTTTTTTTTTTGGGCGAAAAATTAAGTTTCTCCAATCTTCCCAAATTCTGATAGAGGGCCATGAGACTTAGACCTGAGTGCAAAAATGGAGGCTCTAGCCCCTTCCAGAGCTGAGATATCGAAACTCAAAAATTTGGCCCGAAAAAAAAACGACAGTGGTACCCCTTACGTTTTTTTTTTGGGGGTGAAAAATTAAGTTTCTCCAATCTTCCCAAAACTCTGGATTCTGATAGAGGGCCATGAGACTTAGACCTGAGTGCAAAAATGGAGGCTCTAGCCCCTTCCAGAGCTGAGATATCGAAACTCAAAAATTCGTCCCGAAAAAAAAAACGACAGTGGTACCCCTTACGTTTTTTTGGGGGGGTGAAAAATTAAGTTTCTCCAATCTTCCCAAATTCTGATAGAGGGCCATGAGACTTAGACCTGAGTGCAAAAATGGAGGCTCTAGCCCCTTCCAGAGCTGAGATATCGAAACTCAAAAATTCGGCCCGAAAAAAAAAACGACAGTGGTACCCCTTACGTTTTTTTTTTTTTGGGCGAAAAATTAAGTTTCTCCAATCTTCCCAAATTCTGATAGAGGGCCATGAGACTTAGACCTGAGTGCAAAAATGGAGGCTCTAGCCCCTTCCAGAGCTGAGATATCGAAACTCAAAAATTTGGCCCGAAAAAAAAACGACAGTGGTACCCCTTACGTTTTTTTTTTTGGGCGAAAAATTAAGTTTCTCCAATCTTCCCAAATTCTGATAGAGGGCCATGAGACTTAGACCTGAGTGCAAAAATGGAGGCTCTAGCCCCTTCCAGAGCTGAGATATCGAAACTCAAAAATTTGGCCCGAAAAAAAAACGACAGTGGTACCCCTTACGTTTTTTTTTTGGGGGTGAAAAATTAAGTTTCTCCAATCTTCCCAAAATTTTGGATTCTGATAGAGGGCCATGAGACTTAGACCTGAGTGCAAAAATGGAGGCTCTAGCCCCTTCCAGAGCTGAGATATCGAAACTCAAAAATTCGGCCCGAAAAAAAAAAACGACAGTGGTACCCCTTACGTTTTTTTTTGGGGGGCGAAAAATTAAGTTTCTCCAATCTTCCCAAATTCTGATAGAGGGCCATGAGACTTAGACCTGAGTGCAAAAATGGAGGCTCTAGCCCCTTCCAGAGCTGAGATATCGAAACTCAAAAATTCGGCCCGAAAAAAAAAACGACAGTGGTACCCCTTACGTTTTTTTTTTTGGGCGAAAAATTAAGTTTCTCCAATCTTCCCAAATTCTGATAGAGGGCCATGAGACTTAGACCTGAGTGCAAAAATGGAGGCTCTAGCCCCTTCCAGAGCTGAGATATCGAAACTCAAAAATTTGGCCCGAAAAAAAAAACGACAGTGGTACCCCTTACGTTTTTTTTGGGGGGGTGAAAAATTAAGTTTATCCAATCTTCCCAAAACTCTGGATTCTGATAGAGGGCCATGAGACTTAGACCTGAGTGCAAAAATGGAGGCTCTAACCCCTTCCAGAGCTGAGATATCGAAACTCAAAAATTTGGCCCGAAAAAAAAACGACAGTGGTACCCCTTACGTTTTTTTTTTGGGCGAAAAATTAAGTTTCTCCAATCTTCCCAAATTCTGATAGAGGGCCATGAGACTTAGACCTGAGTGCAAAAATGGAGGCTCTAGCCCCTTCCAGAGCTAAGATATCGAAACTCAAAAATTCGGCCCGAAAAAAAAAAAACGACAGTGGTACCCCTTACGTTTTTTTTTTTGGGCGAAAAATTAAGTATCTCCAATCTTCCCAAATTCTGATAGAGGGCCATGAGACTTAGACCTGAGTGCAAAAATGGAGGCTCTAGCCCCTTCCAGAGCTGAGATATCGAAACTCAAAAATTTGGCCCGAAAAAAAAACGACAGTGGTACCCCTTACGTTTTTTTTTTTTGGGCGAAAAATTAAGTTTCTCCAATCTTCACAAATTCTGATAGAGGGCCATGAGACTTAGACCTGAGTGCAAAAATGGAGGCTCTAGCCCCTTCCAGAGCTGAGATATCGAAACTCAAAAATTCGGCCCGAAAAAAAAACGACAGTGGTACCCCTTACGTTTTTTTTTTTTTTGGGCGAAAAATTAAGTTTCTCCAATCTTCCCAAATTCTGATAGAGGGCCATGAGACTTAGACCTGAGTGCAAAAATGGAGGCTCTAGCCCCTTCCAGAGCTGAGATATCGAAACTCAAAAATTTGGCCCGAAAAAAAAAACGACAGTGGTACCCCTTACGTTTTTTTTTTTGGGCGAAAAATTAAGTTTCTCCAATCTTCCCAAATTCTGATAGAGGGCCATGAGACTTAGACCTGAGTGCAAAAATGGAGGCTCTAGCCCCTTCCAGAGCTGAGATATCGAAACTCAAAAATTTGGCCCGAAAAAAAAACGACAGTGGTACCCCTTACGTTTTTTTTTTGGGGGTGAAAAATTAAGTTTCTCCAATCTTCCCAAAACTCTGGATTCTGATAGAGGGCCATGAGACTTATACCTGAGTGCAAAAATGGAGGCTCTAGCCCCTTCCAGAGCTGAGATATCGAAACTCAAAAATTCGGCCCGAAAAAAAAAAACGACAGTGGTACCCCTTACGTTTTTTTTTTTTTGGGTGAAAAATTAAGTTTCTCCAATCTTCCCAAAACTCTGGATTCTGATAGAGGGCCATGAGACTTAGACCTGAGTGCAAAAATGGAGGCTCTAGCCCCTTCCAGAGCTGAGATATCGAAACTCAAAAATTTGGCCCGAAAAAAAAAAACGACAGTGGTACCCCTTACGTTTTTTTTTTTGGGCGAAAAATTAAGTTTCTCCAATCTTCCCAAATTCTGATAGAGGGCCATGAGACTTAGACCTGAGTGCAAAAATGGAGGCTCTAGCCCCTTCCAGAGCTGAGATATCGAAACTCAAAAATTCGGCCCGAAAAAAAAACGACAGTGGTACCCCTTACGTTTTTTTTTTTGGGCGAAAAATTAAGTTTCTCCAATCTTCCCAAATTCTGATAGAGGGCCATGAGACTTAGACCTGAGTGCAAAAATGGAGGCTCTAGCCCCTTCCAGAGCTGAGATATCGAAACTCAAAGATTTGGCCCGAAAAAAAAACGACAGTGGTACCCCTTACGTTTTTTTTTTGGGGGTGAAAAATTAAGTTTCTCCAATCTTCCCAAAACTCTGGATTCTGATAGAGGGCCATGAGACTTAGACCTGAGTGCAAAAATGGAGGCTCTAGCCCCTTCCAGAGCTGAGATATCGAAACTCAAAAATTTGGCCCGAAAAAAAAACGACAGTGGTACCCCTTACGTTTTTTTTTTGGGGGTGAAAAATTAAGTTTCTCCAATCTTCCCAAAACTCTGGATTCTGATAGAGGGCCATGAGACTTAGACCTGAGTGCAAAAATGGAGGCTCTAGCCCCTTCCAGAGCTGAGATATCGAAACTCAAAAATTCGTCCCGAAAAAAAAAACGACAGTGGTACCCCTTACGTTTTTTTGGGGGGGTGAAAAATTAAGTTTCTCCAATCTTCCCAAATTCTGATAGAGGGCCATGAGACTTAGACCTGAGTGCAAAAATGGAGGCTCTAGCCCCTTCCAGAGCTGAGATATCGAAACTCAAAAATTCGGCCCGAAAAAAAAAACGACAGTGGTACCCCTTACGTTTTTTTTTTTTTTGGGCGAAAAATTAAGTTTCTCCAATCTTCCCAAATTCTGATAGAGGGCCATGAGACTTAGACCTGAGTGCAAAAATGGAGGCTCTAGCCCCTTCCAGAGCTGAGATATCGAAACTCAAAAATTTGGCCCGAAAAAAAAACGACAGTGGTACCCCTTACGTTTTTTTTTTGGGCGAAAAATTAAGTTTCTCCAATCTTCCCAAATTCTGATAGAGGGCCATGAGACTTAGACCTGAGTGCAAAAATGGAGGCTCTAGCCCCTTCCAGAGCTGAGATATCGAAACTCAAAAATTTGGCCCGAAAAAAAAAACGACAGTGGTACCCCTTACGTTTTTTTTTTGGGGGTGAAAAATTAAGTTTCTCCAATCTTCCCAAAACTCTGGATTCTGATAGAGGGCCATGAGACTTAGACCTGAGTGCAAAAATGGAGGCTCTAGCCCCTTCCAGAGCTGAGATATCGAAACTCAAAAATTCGGCCCGAAAAAAAAAAACGACAGTGGTACCCCTTACGTTTTTTTTTTGGGGGGCGAAAAATTAAGTTTCTCCAATCTTCCCAAATTCTGATAGAGGGCCATGAGACTTAGACCTGAGTGCAAAAATGGAGGCTCTAGCCCCTTCCAGAGCTGAGATATCGAAACTCAAAAATTCGGCCCGAAAAAAAAACGACAGTGGTACCCCTTACGTTTTTTTTTTTTGGGCGAAAAATTAAGTTTCTCCAATCTTCCCAAATTCTGATAGAGGGCCATGAGACTTAGACCTGAGTGCAAAAATGGAGGCTCTAGCCCCTTCCAGAGCTGAGATATCGAAACTCAAAAATTTGGCCCGAAAAAAAAAACGACAGTGGTACCCCTTACGTTTTTTTTGGGGGGGTGAAAAATTAAGTTTATCCAATCTTCCCAAAACTCTGGATTCTGATAGAGGGCCATGAGACTTAGACCTGAGTGCAAAAATGGAGGCTCTAACCCCTTCCAGAGCTGAGATATCGAAACTCAAAAATTTGGCCCGAAAAAAAAACGACAGTGGTACCCCTTACGTTTTTTTTTTGGGCGAAAAATTAAGTTTCTCCAATCTTCCCAAATTCTGATAGAGGGCCATGAGACTTAGACCTGAGTGCAAAAATGGAGGCTCTAGCCCCTTCCAGAGCTAAGATATCGAAACTCAAAAATTCGGCCCGAAAAAAAAAAACGACAGTGGTACCCCTTACGTTTTTTTTTTTGGGCGAAAAATTAAGTATCTCCAATCTTCCCAAATTCTGATAGAGGGCCATGAGACTTAGACCTGAGTGCAAAAATGGAGGCTCTAGCCCCTTCCAGAGCTGAGATATCGAAACTCAAAAATTTGGCCCGAAAAAAAAACGACAGTGGTACCCCTTACGTTTTTTTTTTTGGGCGAAAAATTAAGTTTCTCCAATCTTCACAAATTCTGATAGAGGGCCATGAGACTTAGACCTGAGTGCAAAAATGGAGGCTCTAGCCCCTTCCAGAGCTGAGATATCGAAACTCAAAAATTCGGCCCGAAAAAAAAACGACAGTGGTACCCCTTACGTTTTTTTTTTTTTGGGCGAAAAATTAAGTTTCTCCAATCTTCCCAAATTCTGATAGAGGGCCATGAGACTTAGACCTGAGTGCAAAAATGGAGGCTCTAGCCCCTTCCAGAGCTGAGATATCGAAACTCAAAAATTTGGCCCGAAAAAAAAAACGACAGTGGTACCCCTTACGTTTTTTTTTTTGGGCGAAAAATTAAGTTTCTCCAATCTTCCCAAATTCTGATAGAGGGCCATGAGACTTAGACCTGAGTATAAAAATGGAGGCTCTAGCCCCTTCCAGAGCTGAGATATCGAAACTCAAAAATTTGGCCCGAAAAAAAAACGACAGTGGTACCCCTTACGTTTTTTTTTTGGGAGTGAAAAATTAAGTTTCTCCAATCTTCCCAAAACTCTGGATTCTGATAGAGGGCCATGAGACTTATACCTGAGTGCAAAAATGGAGGCTCTAGCCCCTTCCAGAGCTGAGATATCGAAACTCAAAAATTCGGCCCGAAAAAAAAAACGACAGTGGTACCCCTTACGTTTTTTTTTTTTGGGTGAAAAATTAAGTTTCTCCAATCTTCCCAAAACTCTGGATTCTGATAGAGGGCCATGAGACTTAGACCTGAGTGCAAAAATGGAGGCTCTAGCCCCTTCCAGAGCTGAGATATCGAAACTCAAAAATTTGGCCCGAAAAAAAAAAACGACAGTGGTACCCCTTACGTTTTTTTTTTTTGGGCGAAAAATTAAGTTTCTCCAATCTTCCCAAATTCTGATAGAGGGCCATGAGACTTAGACCTGAGTGCAAAAATGGAGGCTCTAGCCCCTTCCAGAGCTGAGATATCGAAACTCAAAAATTCGGCCCGAAAAAAAAACGACAGTGGTACCCCTTACGTTTTTTTTTTTGGGCGAAAAATTAAGTTTCTCCAATCTTCCCAAATTCTGATAGAGGGCCATGAGACTTAGACCTGAGTGCAAAAATGGAGGCTCTAGCCCCTTCCAGAGCTGAGATATCGAAACTCAAAAATTTGGCCCGAAAAAAAAACGACAGTGGTACGTTTTTTTTTTGGGGGTGAAAAATTAAGTTTTTTTTTTGGGGGTGAAAAATTAAGTTTCTCCAATCTTCCCAAAACTCTGGATTCTGATAGAGGGCCATGAGACTTAGACCTGAGTGCAAAAATGGAGGCTCTAGCCTCTTCCAGAGCTGAGATATCGAAACTCAAAAATTCGGCCCGAAAAAAAACCGACAGTGGTACCCCTTACGTTTTTTTTGGGGGCGAAAAACTAAGTTTCTCCAATCTTCCCAAATTCTGATAGAGGGCCATGAGACTTAGACCTGAGTGCAAAAATGGAGGCTCTAGCCCCTTCCAGAGCTGAGATATCGAAACTCAAAAATTCGGCCCGAAAAAAAAAAAACGACAGTGGTACCCCTTACTTTTTTTTTTTTGGGCGAAAAAATAAGTTTCTCCAATCTTCCCAAATTCTGATAGAGGGCCATGAGACTTAGACCTGAGTGCAAAAATGGAGGCTCTAGCCCCTTCCAGAGCTGAGATATCGAAACTCAAAAATTTGGCCCGAAAAAAAAACCGACAGTGGTACCCCTTACGTTTTTTTTTTTGGGGGTGAAAAATTAAGTTTCTCCAATCTTCCCAAAACTCTGGATTCTGATAGAGGGCCATGAGACTTAGACCTGAGTGCAAAAATGGAGGCTCTAGCCCCTTCCAGAGCTGAGATATCGAAACTCAAAAATTCGGCCCGAAAAAAAAAAACGACAGTGGTACCCCTTACGTTTTTTTTTTTTGGGTGAAAAATTAAGTTTCTCCAATCTTCCCAAAACTCTGGATTCTGATAGAGGGCCATGAGACTTAGACCTGAGTGCAAAAATGGAGGCTCTAGCCCCTTCCAGAGCTGAGATATCGAAACTCAAAAATTCGGCCCGAAAAAAAAACGACAGTGGTACCCCTTACGGTTTTTTTTTTTGGGCGAAAAATTAAGTTTCTCCAATCTTCCCAAATTCTGGTAGAGGGCCATGAGACTTAGACCTGAGTGCAAAAATGGAGGCTCTAGCCCCTTCCAGAGCTGAGATATCGACACTCAAAAATTCGGCCCGAAAAAAAACCGACAGTGGTACCCCTTACGTTTTTTTTGGGGGCGAAAAACTAAGTTTCTCCAATCTTCCCAAATTCTGATAGAGGGCCATGAGACTTGGACCTGAGTGCAAAAATGGAGGCTCTAGCCCCTTCCAGAGCTGAGATATCGAAACTCAAAAATTCGGCCCGAAAAAAAAAAACGACAGTGGTACCCCTTACTTTTTTTTTTTTGGGCGAAAAAATAAGTTTCTCCAATCTTCCCAAATTCTGATAGAGGGCCATGAGACTTAGACCTGAGTGCAAAAATGGAGGCTCTAGCCCCTTCCAGAGCTGAGATATCGAAACTCAAAAATTTGGCCCGAAAAAAAAAACGACAGTGGTACCCCTTACGTTTTTTTTTTGGGCGAAAAATTAAGTTTCTCCAATCTTCCCAAATTCTGATAGAGGGCCATGAGATTTAGACCTGAGTGCAAAAATGGAGGCTCTAGCCCCTTCCAGAGCTGAGATATCGAAACTCAAAAATTTGGCCCGAAAAAAAAACGACAGTGGTACCCCTTACGTTTTTTTTTTGGGGGGTGAAAAATTAAGTTTCTCCAATCTTCCCAAAACTCTGGATTCTGATAGAGGGCCATGAGACTTAGACCTGAGTGCAAAAATGGAGGCTCTAGCCCCTTCCAGAGCTGAGATATCGAAACTCAAAAATTCGGCCCGAAAAAAAAAACGACAGTGGTACCCCTTACGTTTTTTTTGGGGGGCGAAAAATTAAGTTTCTCCAATCTTCCCAAATTCTGATAGAGGGCCATGAGACTTAGACCTGAGTGCAAAAATGGAGGCTCTAGCCCCTTCCAGAGCTGAGATATCGAAACTCAAAAATTCGGCCCGAAAAGAAAACGACAGTGGTACCCCTTACGGTTTTTTTTTTTTGGGCGAAAAATTAAGTTTCTCCAATCTTCCCAAATTCTGATAGAGGGCCATGAGACTTAGACCTGAGTGCAAAAATGGAGGCTCTAGCCCCTTCCAGAGCTGAGATATCGAAACTCAAAAATTTGGCCCGAAAAAAAAACGACAGTGGTACCCCTTACGTTTTTTTTTGGGGGGGCGAAAAATTAAGTTTCTCCAATCTTCCCAAATTCTGATAGAGGGCCATGAGACTTAGACCTGAGTGCAAAAATGGAGGCTCTAGCCCCTTCCAGAGCTGAGATATCGAAACTCAAAAATTCGGCCCGAAAAAAAAACGACAGTGGTACCCCTTACGTTTTTTTTTTTGGGCGAAAAATTAAGTTTCTCCAATCTTCCCAAATTCTGATAGAGGGCCATGAGACTTAGACCTGAGTGCAAAAATGGAGGCTCTAGCCCCTTCCAGAGCTGAGATATCGAAACTCAAAAATTCGGCCCGAAAAAAAAACGACAGTGGTACCCCTTACGTTTTTTTTTTTGGGCGAAAAATTAAGTTTCCCCAATCTTCCCAAATTCTGATAGAGGGCCATGAGACTTAGACCTGAGTGCAAAAATGGAGGCTCTAGCCCCTTCCAGAGCTGAGATATCGAAACTCAAAAATTTGGCCCGAAAAAAAAAACGACAGTGGTACCCCTTACGTTTTTTTTGGGGGGCGAAAAATTAAGTTTCTCCAATCTTCCCAAAACTCTGGATTCTGATAGAGGGCCATGAGACTTAGACCTGAGTGCAAAAATGGAGGCTCTAGCCCCTTCCAGAGCTGAGATATCGAAACTCAAAAATTCGGCCCGAAAAAAAAAACGACAGTGGTACCCCTTACGTTTTTTTTTTTGGGCGAAAAATTAAGTTTCTCCAATCTTCCCAAATTCTGGTAGAGGGCCATGAGACTTAGACCTGAGTGCAAAAATGGAGGCTCTAGCCCCTTCCAGAGCTGAGATATCGAAACTCAAAAATTCGGCCCGAAAAAAAAAACGACAGTGGTACCCCTTACGTTTTTTTTGGGGGGAGAAAAATTGAGTTTCTCCAATCTTCCCAAATTCTGATAGAGGGCCATGAGACTTAGACCTGAGTGCAAAAATGGAGGCTCTAGCCCCTTCCAGAGCTAAGATATCGAAACTCAAAAATTCGGCCCGAAAAAAAAAAACGACAGTGGTACCCCTTACGTTTTTTTTTTTTGGGCGAAAAATTAAGTTTCTCCAATCTTCCCAAATTCTGATAGAGGGCCATGAGACTTAGACCTGAGTGCAAAAATGGAGGCTCTAGCCCCTTCCAGAGCTGAGATATCGAAACTCAAAAATTTGGCCCGAAAAAAAAAACGACAGTGGTACCCCTTACGTTTTTTTTTTTTGGGTGAAAAATTAAGTTTCTCCAATCTTCCCAAAACTCTGGATTCTGATAGAGGGCCATGAGACTTAGACCTGAGTGCAAAAATGGAGGCTCTAGCCCCTTCCAGAGCTGAGATATCGAAACTCAAAAATTCGGCCCGAAAAAAAAACGACAGTGGTACCCCTTACGTTTTTTTTTTGGGCGAAAAATTAAGTTTCTCCAATCTTCCCAAATTCTGGTAGAGGGCCATGAGACTTAGACCTGAGTGCAAAAATGGAGGCTCTAGCCCCTTCCAGAGCTGAGATATCGAATCTCAAAAATTCGGCCCGAAAAAAAAAACGACAGTGGTACCCCTTACGTTTTTTTTTTTGGGCGAAAAATTAAGTTTCTCCAATCTTCCCAAATTCTGATAGAGGGCCATGAGACTTAGACCTGAGTGCAAAAATGGAGGCTCTAGCCCCTTCCAGAGCTGAGATATCGAAACTCAAAAATTCGGCCCGAAAAAAAAAACGACAGTGGTACCCCTTACGGTTTTTTTTGGGGCGAAAAATTAAGTTTCTCCAATCTTCCCAAATTCTGATAGAGGACCATGAGACTTAGACCTGAGTGAAAAATGGAGGCTCTAGCCCCTTCCAGAGCTGAGATATCGAAACTCAAAATTTCGGCCCGAAAAAAAAACGACAGTGGTACCCCTTACGTTTTTTTTTTGGGCGAAAAATTAAGTTTCTCCAATCTTCCCAAATTCTGATAGAGGGCCATGAGACTTAGACCTGAGTGCAAAAATGGAGGCTCTAGCCCCTTCCAGAGCTGAGATATCGAAACTCAAAAATTTGGCCCGAAAAAAAAAACGACAGTGGTACCCCTTACGTTTTTTTTTTTTTGGGTGAAAAATTAAGTTTCTCCAATCTTCCCAAAACTCTGGATTCTGATAGAGGGCCATGAGACTTAGACCTGAGTGCAAAAATGGAGGCTCTAGCCCCTTCCAGAGCTGAGATATCGAAACTCAAAAATTCGGCCCGAAAAAAAAAACGACAGTGGTACCCCTTACGGTTTTTTTTTTTGGGCGAAAAATTAAGTTTCTCCAATCTTCCCAAATTCTGGTAGAGGGCCATGAGACTTAGACCTGAGTGCAAAAATGGAGGCTCTAGCCCCTTCCAGAGCTGAGATATCGAAACTCAAAAATTCGGCCCGAAAAAAAACCGACAGTGGTACCCCTTACGTTTTTTTTGGGGGCGAAAAACTAAGTTTCTCCAATCTTCCCAAATTCTGATAGAGGGCCATGAGACTTAGACCTGAGTGCAAAAATGGAGGCTCTAGCCCCTTCCAGAGCTGAGATATCGAAACTCAAAAATTCGGCCCGAAAAAAAAAAACGACAGTGGTACCCCTTACTTTTTTTTTTTTGGGCGAAAAAATAAGTTTCTCCAATCTTCCCAAATTCTGATAGAGGGCCATGAGACTTAGACCTGAGTGCAAAAATGGAGGCTCTAGCCCCTTCCAGAGCTGAGATATCGAAACTCAAAAATTTGGCCCGAAAAAAAAACGACAGTGGTACCCCTTACGTTTTTTTTTTGGGCGAAAAATTAAGTTTCTCCAATCTTCCCAAATTCTGATAGAGGGCCATGAGATTTAGACCTGAGTGCAAAAATGGAGGCTCTAGCCCCTTCCAGAGCTGAGATATCGAAACTCAAAAATTTGGCCCGAAAAAAAAACGACAGTGGTACCCCTTACGTTTTTTTTGGGGGGGGTGAAAAATTAAGTTTCTCCAATCTTCCCAAAACTCTGGATTCTGATAGAGGGCCATGAGACTTAGACCTGAGTGCAAAAATGGAGGCTCTAGCCCCTTCCAGAGCTGAGATATCGAAACTCAAAAATTCGGCCCGAAAAAAAAAAACGACAGTGGTACCCCTTACGTTTTTTTTGGGGGGGCGAAAAATTAAGTTTCTCCAATCTTCCCAAATTCTGATAGAGGGCCATGAGACTTAGACCTGAGTGCAAAAATGGAGGCTCTAGCCCCTTCCAGAGCTGAGATATCGAAACTCAAAAATTCGGCCCGAAAAAAAAACGACAGTGGTACCCCTTACGTTTTTTTTTTTTGGGCGAAAAATTAAGTTTCTCCAATCTTCCCAAATTCTGATAGAGGGCCATGAGACTTAGACCTGAGTGCAAAAATGGAGGCTCTAGCCCCTTCCAGAGCTGAGATATCGAAACTCAAAAATTTGGCCCGAAAAAAAAACGACAGTGGTACCCCTTACGTTTTTTTTTGGGCGAAAAATTAAGTTTCTCCAATCTTCCCAAATTCTGATAGAGGGCCATGAGACTTAGACCTGAGTGCAAAAATGGAGGCTCTAGCCCCTTCCAGAGCTGAGATATCGAAACTCAAAAATTTGGCCCGAAAAAAAAAACGACAGTGGTACCCCTTACGTTTTTTTTTGGGGGGCGAAAAATTAAGTTTCTCCAATCTTCCCAAAACTCTGGATTCTGATAGAGGGCCATGAGACTTAGACCTGAGTGCAAAAATGGAGGCTCTAGCCCCTTCCAGAGCTGAGATATCGAAACTCAAAAATTCGGCCCGAAAAAAAAACGACAGTGGTACCCCTTACGTTTTTTTTTTTGGGCGAAAAATTAAGTTTCTCCAATCTTCCCAAATTCTGATAGAGGGCCATGAGACTTAGACCTGAGTGCAAAAATGGAGGCTCTAGCCCCTTCCAGAGCTGAGATATCGAAACTCAAAAATTTGGCCCGAAAAAAAAACGACAGTGGTACCCCTTACGTTTTTTTTTGGGGCGAAAAATTAAGTTTCTCCAATCTTCCCAAATTCTGATAGAGGGCCATGAGACTTAGACCTGAGTGCAAAAATGGAGGCTCTAGCCCCTTCCAGAGCTGAGATATCGAAACTCAAAAATTCGGCCCGAAAAAAAAAAACGACAGTGGTACCCCTTACGTTTTTTTTTTTGGGCGAAAAATTAAGTTTCTCCAATCTTCCCAAATTCTGATAGAGGGCCATGAGACTTAGACCTGAGTGCAAAAATGGAGGCTCTAGCCCCTTCCAGAGCTGAGATATCGAAACTCAAAAATTCGGCCCGAAAAAAAAACGACAATGGTACCCCTTACGTTTTTTTTTTTTGGGCGAAAAATTAAGTTTCTCCAATCTTCCCAAGTTCTGATAGAGGGCCATGAGACTTAGACCTGAGTGCAAAAATGGAGGCTCTAGCCCCTTCCAGAGCTGAGATATCGAAACTCAAAAATTTGGCCCGAAAAAAAACGACAGTGGTACCCCTTACGTTTTTTTTGGGGGGGTGAAAAATTAAGTTTCTCCAATCTTCCCAAAACTCTGGATTCTGATAGAGGGCCATGAGACTTAGACCTGAGTGCAAAAATGGAGGCTCTAGCCCCTTCCAGAGCTGAGATATCGAAACTCAAAAATTCGGCCCGAAAAAAAAACGACAGTGGTACCCCTTACGTTTTTTTTTTTGGGCGTAAAATTAAGTTTCTCCAATCTTCCCAAATTCTGATAGAGGGCCATGAGACTTAGACCTGAGTGCAAAAATGGAGGCTCTAGCCCCTTCCAGAGCTGAGATATCGAAACTCAAAAATTTGGCCCGAAAAAAAAACGACAGTGGTACCCCTTACGTTTTTTTTTTTGGGCGAAAAATTAAGTTTCTCCAATCTTCCCAAATTCTGATAGAGGGCCATGAGACTTAGACCTGAGTGCAAAAATGGAGGCTCTAGCCCCTTCCAGAGCTGAGATATCGAAACTCAAAAATTTGGCCCGAAAAAAAAAAACGACAGTGGTACCCCTTACGTTTTTTTTTGTGCGAAAAATTAAGTTTCTCCAATCTTCCCAAATTCTGATAGAGGGCCATGAGACTTAGACCTGAGTGCAAAAATGGAGGCTCTAGCCCCTTCCAGAGCTGAGATATCGAAACTCAAAAATTCGGCCCGAAAAAAAAAACGACAGTGGTACCCCTTACGTTTTTTTTTGGGGGGCGAAAAATTAAGTTTCTCCAATCTTCCCAAATTCTGATAGAGGGCCATGAGACTTAGACCTGAGTGCAAAAATGGAGGCTCTAGCCCCTTCCAGAGCTGAGATTTCGAAACTCAAAAATTCGGCCCGAAAAAAAAACGACAGTGGTACCCCTTACGTTTTTTTTTTTTGGGCGAAAAATTAAGTTTCTCCAATCTTCCCAAATTCTGATAGAGGGCCATGAGACTTAGACCTGAGTGCAAAAATGGAGGCTCTAGCCCCTTCCAGAGCTGAGATATCGAAACTCAAAAATTTGGCCCGAAAAAAAAAACGACAGTGGTACCCCTTACGTTTTTTTTTGGGGGGCGAAAAATTAAGTTTCTCCAATCTTCCCAAATTCTGATAGAGGGCCATGAGACTTAGACCTGAGTGCAAAAATGGAGGCTCTAGCCCCTTCCAGAGCTGAGATTTCGAAACTCAAAAATTCGGCCCGAAAAAAAAACGACAGTGGTACCCCTTACGTTTTTTTTTTTTGGGCGAAAAATTAAGTTTCTCCAATCTTCCCAAATTCTGATAGAGGGCCATGAGACTTAGACCTGAGTGCAAAAATGGAGGCTCTAGCCCCTTCCAGAGCTGAGATATCGAAACTCAAAAATTCGGCCCGAAAAAAAAAACGACAGTGGTACCCCTTACGTTTTTTTTGGGGGGGCGAAAAATTAAGTTTCTCCAATCTTCCCAAATTCTGATAGAGGGCCATGAGACTTAGACCTGAGTGCAAAAATGGAGGCTCTAGCCCCTTCCAGAGCTGAGATTTCGAAACTCAAAAATTCGGCCCGAAAAAAAAACGACAGTGGTACCCCTTACGTTTTTTTTTTTGGGGCGAAAAATTAAGTTTCTCCAATCTTCCCAAATTCTGATAGAGGGCCATGAGACTTAGACCTGAGTGCAAAAATGGAGGCTCTAGCCCCTTCCAGAGCTGAGATATCGAAACTCAAAAATTTGGCCCGAAAAAAAAAACGACAGTGGTACCCCTTACGTTTTTTTTTTGTGCGAAAAATTAAGTTTCTCCAATCTTCCCAAATTCTGATAGAGGGCCATGAGACTTAGACCTGAGTGCAAAAATGGAGGCTCTAGCCCCTTCCAGAGCTGAGATATCGAAACTCAAAAATTCGGCCCGAAAAAAAAAACGACAGTGGTACCCCTTACGTTTTTTTTTGGGGGGCGAAAAATTAAGTTTCTCCAATCTTCCCAAATTCTGATAGAGGGCCATGAGACTTAGACCTGAGTGCAAAAATGGAGGCTCTAGCCCCTTCCAGAGCTGAGATTTCGAAACTCAAAAATTCGGCCCGAAAAAAAAACGACAGTGGTACCCCTTACGTTTTTTTTTTTTGGGCGAAAAATTAAGTTTCTCCAATCTTCCCAAATTCTGATAGAGGGCCATGAGACTTAGACCTGAGTGCAAAAATGGAGGCTCTAGCCCCTTCCAGAGCTGAGATTTCGAAACTCAAAAATTCGGCCCGAAAAAAAAACGACAGTGGTACCCCTTACGTTTTTTTTTTGGGCGAAAAATTAAGTTTCTCCAATCTTCCCAAATTCTGATAGAGGGCCATGAGACTTAGACCTGAGTGCAAAAATGGAGGCTCTAGCCCCTTCCAGAGCTGAGACATCGAAACTCAAAAATTTGGCCCGAAAAAAAAACGACAGTGGTACCCCTTACGTTTTTTTTGGGGGGCGAAAAATTAAGTTTCTCCAATCTTCCCAAAACTCTGGATTCTGATAGAGGGCCATGAGACTTAGACCTGAGTGCAAAAATGGAGGCTCTAGCCCCTTCCAGAGCTGAGATATCGAAACTCAAAAATTCGGCCCGAAAAAAAAAACGACAGTGGTACCCCTTACGTTTTTTTTGGGGGGGCGAAAAATTAAGTTTCTCCAATCTTCCCAAATTCTGATAGAGGGCCATGAGACTTAGACCTGAGTGCAAAAATGGAGGCTCTAGCCCCTTCCAGAGCTGAGATATCGAAACTCAAAAATTTGGCCCGAAAAAAAAAACGACAGTGGTACCCCTTACGTTTTTTTTTGGGCGAAAAATTAAGTTTCTCCAATCTTCCCAAATTCTGATAGAGGGCCATGAGATTTAGACCTGAGTGCAAAAATGGAGGCTCTAGCCCCTTCCAGAGCTGAGATATCGAAACTCAAAAATTTGGCCCGAAAAAAAAACGACAGTGGTACCCCTTACGTTTTTTTTTGGGGGGGTGAAAAATTAAGTTTCTCCAATCTTCCCAAAACTCTGGATTCTGATAGAGGGCCATGAGACTTAGACCTGAGTGCAAAAATGGAGGCTCTAGCCCCTTCCAGAGCTGAGATATCGAAACTCAAAAATTCGGCCCGAAAAAAAAAAACGACAGTGGTACCCCTTACGTTTTTTTTGGGGGGGCGAAAAATTAAGTTTCTCCAATCTTCCCAAATTCTGATAGAGGGCCATGAGACTTAGACCTGAGTGCAAAAATGGAGGCTCTAGCCCCTTCCAGAGCTGAGATATCGAAACTCAAAAATTCGGCCCGAAAAAAAAACGACAGTGGTACCCCTTATGTTTTTTTTTTTGGGCGAAAAATTAAGTTTCTCCAATCTTCCCAAATTCTGATAGAGGGCCATGAGACTTAGACCTGAGTGCAAAAATGGAGGCTCTAGCCCCTTCCAGAGCTGAGATATCGAAACTCAAAAATTTGGCCCGAAAAAAAAAACGACAGTGGTACCCCTTACGTTTTTTTTGGGGGGCGAAAAATTAAGTTTCTCCAATCTTCCCAAAACTCTGGATTCTGATAGAGGGCCATGAGACTTAGACCTGAGTGCAAAAATGGAGGCTCTAGCCCCTTCCAGAGCTGAGATATCGAAACTCAAAAATTCGGCCCGAAAAAAAAAACGACAGTGGTACCCCTTACGTTTTTTTTTGGGGGGCGAAAAATTAAGTTTCTCCAATCTTCCCAAATTCTGATAGAGGGCCATGAGACTTAGACCTGAGTGCAAAAATGGAGGCTCTAGCCCCTTCCAGAGCTGAGATATCGAAACTAAAAAATTCGGCCCGAAAAAAAAAACGACAGTGGTACCCCTTACGTTTTTTTTTTTGGGCGAAAAATTAAGTTTCTCCAATCTTCCCAAATTCTGATAGAGGGCCATGAGACTTAGACCTGAGTGCAAAAATGGAGGCTCTAGCCCCTTCCAGAGCTGAGATATCGAAACTCAAAAATTTGGCCCGAAAAAAAAACGACAGTGGTACCCCTTACGTTTTTTTTTTGGGGCGAAAAATTAAGTTTCTCCAATCTTCCCAAATTCTGATAGAGGGCCATGAGACTTAGACCTGAGTGCAAAAATGGAGGCTCTAGCCCCTTCCAGAGCTGAGATATCGAAACTCAAAAATTCGGCCCGAAAAAAAAACGACAGTGGTACCCCTTACGTTTTTTTTTTTGGGCGAAAAATTAAGTTTCTCCAATCTTCCCAAATTCTGATAGAGGGCCATGAGACTTAGACCTGAGTGCAAAAATGGAGGCTCTAGCCCCTTCCAGAGCTGAGATATCGAAACTCAAAAATTCGGCCCGAAAAAAAAACGACAATGGTACCCCTTACGTTTTTTTTTTTGGGCGAAAAATTAAGTTTCTCCAATCTTCCCAAATTCTGATAGAGGGCCATGAGACTTAGACCTGAGTGCAAAAATGGAGGCTCTAGCCCCTTCCAGAGCTGAGATATCGAAACTCAAAAATTTGGCCCGAAAAAAAAACGACAGTGGTACCCCTTACGTTTTTTTTGGGGGGGTGAAAAATTAAGTTTCTCCAATCTTCCCAAAACTCTGGATTCTGATAGAGGGCCATGAGACTTAGACCTGAGTGCAAAAATGGAGGCTCTAGCCCCTTCCAGAGCTGAGATATCGAAACTCAAAAATTCGGCCCGAAAAAAAAACGACAGTGGTACCCCTTACGTTTTTTTTTTTTGGGCGAAAAATTAAGTTTCTCCAATCTTCCCAAATTCTGATAGAGGGCCATGAGACTTAGACCTGAGTGCAAAAATGGAGGCTCTAGCCCCTTCCAGAGCTGAGATTTCGAAACTCAAAAATTCGGCCCGAAAAAAAAACGACAGTGGTACCCCTTACGTTTTTTTTTTGGGCGAAAAATTAAGTTTCTCCAATCTTCCCAAATTCTGATAGAGGGCCATGAGACTTAGACCTGAGTGCAAAAATGGAGGCTCTAGCCCCTTCCAGAGCTGAGATATCGAAACTCAAAAATTTGGCCCGAAAAAAAAACGACAGTGGTACCCCTTACGTTTTTTTTTTGGGCGAAAAATTAAGTTTCTCCAATCTTCCCAAATTCTGATAGAGGGCCATGAGACTTAGACCTGAGTGCAAAAATGGAGGCTCTAGCCCCTTCCAGAGCTGAGATATCGAAACTCAAAAATTTGGCCCGAAAAAAAAACGACAGTGGTACCCCTTACGTTTTTTTTTGGGGGGTGAAAAATTAAGTTTCTCCAATCTTCCCAAAACTCTGGATTCTGATAGAGGGCCATGAGACTTAGACCTGAGTGCAAAAATGGAGGCTCTAGCCCCTTCCAGAGCTGAGATATCGAAACTCAAAAATTCGGCCCGAAAAAAAAACGACAGTGGTACCCCTTACGTTTTTTTTTTTTGGGCGAAAAATTAAGTTTCTCAAATCTTCCCAAATTCTGATAGAGGGCCATGAGACTTAGACCTGAGTGCAAAAATGGAGGCTCTAGCCCCTTCCAGAGCTGAGATTTCGAAACTCAAAAATTCGGCCCGAAAAAAAAACGACAGTGGTACCCCTTACGTTTTTTTTTTGGGCGAAAAATTTAGTTTCTCCAATCTTCCCAAATTCTGATAGAGGGCCATGAGACTTAGACCTGAGTGCAAAAATGGAGGCTCTAGCCCCTTCCAGAGCTGAGATATCGAAACTCAAAAATTTGGCCCGAAAAAAAAACGACAGTGGTACCCCTTACGTTTTTTTTTTGGGCGAAAAATTAAGTTTCTCCAATCTTCCCAAATTCTGATAGAGGGCCATGAGACTTAGACCTGAGTGCAAAAATGGAGGCTCTAGCCCCTTCCAGAGCTGAGATATCGAAACTCAAAAATTTGGCCCGAAAAAAAAAAAACGACAGTGGTACCCCTTACGTTTTTTTTTGGGGGGTGAAAAATTAAGTTTCTCCAATCTTCCCAAAACTCTGGATTCTGATAGAGGGCCATGAGACTTAGACCTGAGTGCAAAAATGGAGGCTCTAGCCCCTTCCAGAGCTGAGATATCGAAACTCAAAAATTCGGCCCGAAAAAAAAAACGACAGTGGTACCCCTTACGTTTTTTTTGGGGGGGCGAAAAATTAAGTTTCTCCAATCTTCCCAAATTCTGATAGAGGGCCATGAGACTTAGACCTGAGTGCAAAAATGGAGGCTCTAGCCCCTTCCAGAGCTGAGATATCGAAACTCAAAAATTCGGCCCGAAAAAAAAACGACAGTGGTACCCCTTACGTTTTTTTTTTTGGGCGAAAAATTAAGTTTCTCCAATCTTCCCAAATTCTGATAGAGGGCCATGAGACTTAGACCTGAGTGCAAAAATGGAGGCTCTAGCCCCTTCCAGAGCTGAGATTTCGAAACTCAAAAATTTGGCCCGAAAAAAAAAACGACAGTGGTACCCCTTACGTTTTTTTTTGGGGCGAAAAATTACGTTTCTCCAATCTTCCCAAATTCTGATAGAGGGCCATGAGACTTAGACCTGAGTGCAAAAATGGAGGCTCTAGCCCCTTCCAGAGCTGAGATATCGAAACTCAAAAATTCGGCCCGAAAAAAAACGACAATGGTACCCCTTACGTTTTTTTTTTGGGCGAAAAATTAAGTTTCTCCAATCTTCCCAAATTCTGATAGAGGGCCATGAGACTTAGACCTGAGTGCAAAAATGGAGGCTCTAGCCCCTTCCAGAGCTGAGATATCGAAACTCAAAAATTTGGCCCGAAAAAAAAAAACGACAGTGGTACCCCTTACGTTTTTTTTGGGGGGGTGAAAAATTAAGTTTCTCCAATCTTCCCAAAACTCTGGATTCTGATAGAGGGCCATGAGACTTAGACCTGAGTGCAAAAATGGAGGCTCTAGCCCCTTCCAGAGCTGAGATATCGAAACTCAAAAATTCGGCCCGAAAAAAAAAAACGACAGTGGTACCCCTTACGTTTTTTTTTTTTTGGGTGAAAAATTAAGTTTCTCCAATCTTCCCAAAACTCTGGATTCTGATAGAGGGCCATGAGACTTAGACCTGAGTGCAAAAATGGAGGCTCTAGCCCCTTCCAGAGCTGAGATAGCGAAACTCAAAAATTCGGCCCGAAAAAAAGAAACGACAGTGGTACCCCTTACGTTTTTTTTTTTTGGGCGAAAAATTACGTTTCTCCAATCTTCCCAAATTCTGGTAGAGGGCCATGAGACTTAGACCTGAGTGCAAAAATGGAGGCTCTAGCCCCTTCCAAAGCTGAGATATCGAAACTCAAAAATTCGGCCCGAAAAAAAAACGACAGTGGTACCCCTTACGTTTTTTTTTTTGGGAGAAAAATTAAGTTTCTCCAATCTTCCCAAATTCTGATAGAGGGCCATGAGACTTAGACCTGAGTGCAAAAATGGAGGCTCTAGCCCCTTCCAGAGCTGAGATATCGAAACTCAAAAATTCGGCCCGAAAAAAAAAACCCGACAGTGGTGCCCCTTACGTTTTTTTTTTGGGCGAAAAATTAAGTATCTCCAATCTTCCCAAATTCTGATAGAGGGCCATGAGACTTAGACCTGAGTGCAAAAATGGAGGCTCTAGCCCCTTCCAGAGCTAAGATATCAAAACTCAAAAATTCGGCCCGAAAAAAAAAAAAACGACAGTGGTACCCCTTAGGTTTTTTTTTTTGGGCGAAAAATTAAGTTTCTCCAATCTTCCCAAATTCTGATAGAGGGCCATGAGACTTAGACCTGAGTGCAAAAATGGAGGCTCTAGCCCCTTCCAGAGCTGAGATATCGAATCTCAAAAATTCGGCCCGAAAAAAAAAACGACAGTGGTACCCCTTACGTTTTTTTTTTGGGCGAAAAATTAAGTTTCTCCAATCTTCCCAAATTCTGATAGAGGATCATGAGACTTAGACCTGAGTGCAAAAATGGAGGCTCTAGCCCCTTCCAGAGCTGAGATATCGAAACTCAAAAATTCGGCCCGAAAAAAAAACGACAGTGGTACCCCTTACGTTTTTTTTTTTGGGCGAAAAATTAAGTTTCTCCAATCTTCCCAAATTCTGATAGAGGACCATGAGACTTAGACCTGAGTGCAAAAATGGAGGCTCTAGCCCCTTCCAGAGCTGAGATATCGAAACTCAAAAATTCGGCCCGAAAAAAAAACGACAGTGGTACCCCTTACGTTTTTTTTTTTGGGCGAAAAATTAAGTTTCTCCAATCTTCCCAAATTCTGATAGAGGGCCATGAGACTTAGACCTGAGTGCAAAAATGGAGGCTCTAGCCCCTTCCAGAGCTGAGATATCGAAACTCAAAAATTTGGCCCGAAAAAAAAACGACAGTGGTACCCCTTACGTTTTTTTTTTGGGCGAAAAATTAAGTTTCTCCAATCTTCCCAAATTCTGATAGAGGGCCATGAGACTTAGACCTGAGTGCAAAAATGGAGGCTCTAGCCCCTTCCAGAGCTGAGATATCGAAACTCAAAAATTCGGCCCGAAAAAAAAACGACAGTGGTACCCCTTACGTTTTTTTTTTTTGGGCGAAAAATTAAGTTTCTCCAATCTTCCCAAATTCTGATAGAGGGCCATGAGACTTAGACCTGAGTGCAAAAATGGAGGCTCTAGCCCCTTCCATAGCTGAGATATCGAAACTCAAAAATTTGGCCCGAAAAAAAAACGACAGTGGTACCCCTTACGTTTTTTTTTGGGGGGTGAAAAATTAAGTTTCTCCAATCTTCCCAAAACTCTGGATTCTGATAGAGGGCCATGAGACTTAGACCTGAGTGCAAAAATGGAGGCTCTAGCCCCTTCCAGAGCTGAGATATCGAAACGCAAAAATTCGGCCCGAAAAAAAAAACGACAGTGGTACCCCTTACGTTTTTTTGGGGGGGGCGAAAAATTAAGTTTCTCCAATCTTCCCAAATTCTGATAGAGGGCCATGAGACTTAGACCTGAGTGCAAAAATGGAGGCTCTAGCCCCTTCCAGAGCTGAGATATCGAAACTCAAAAATTCGGCCCGAAAAAAAAACGACAGTGGTACCCCTTACGTTTTTTTTTTTTGGGCGAAAAATTAAGTTTCTCCAATCTTCCCAAATTCTGATAGAGGGCCATAAGACTTAGACCTGAGTGCAAAAATGGAGGCTCTAGCCCCTTCCAGAGCTGAGATATCGAAACTCAAAAATTTGGCCCGAAAAAAAAACGACAGTGGTACCCCTTACGTTTTTTTTTTTGGGCGAAAAATTAAGTTTCTCCAATCTTCCCAAATTCTGATAGAGGGCCATGAGACTTAGACCTGAGTGCAAAAATGGAGGCTCTAGCCCCTTCCAGAGCTGAGATATCGAAACTCAAAAATTTGGCCCGAAAAAAAAAACGACAGTGGTACCCCTTACGTTTTTTTTTGGGCGAAAAATTAAGTTTCTCCAATCTTCCCAAATTCTGATAGAGGGCCATAAGACTTAGACCTGAGTGCAAAAATGGAGGCTCTAGCCCCTTCCAGAGCTGAGATATCGAAACTCAAAAATTTGGCCCGA
The DNA here is from genome assembly GCF_988280905.1 of Pimephales promelas. Lineage (NCBI taxonomy): Eukaryota > Metazoa > Chordata > Actinopteri > Cypriniformes > Leuciscidae > Pimephales > Pimephales promelas. Next base: position 2,131,077 of record NC_142788.1, read on the forward strand.
AAAAAAAAAACGACAGTGGTACCCCTTACGTTTTTTTTTTGGGCGAAAAATTAAGTTTCTCCAATCTTCCCAAATTCTGATAGAGGGCCATGAGACTTAGACCTGAGTGCAAAAATGGAGGCTCTAGCCCCTTCCAGAGCTGAGATATCGAAACTCAAAAATTCGGCCCGAAAAAAAAACGACAGTGGTACCCCTTACGTTTTTTTTTTTTTGGGCGAAAAATTAAGTTTCTCCAATCTTCCCAAATTCTGATAGAGGGCCATGAGACTTAGACCTGAGTGCAAAAATGGAGGCTCTAGCCCCTTCCAGAGCTGAGATATCGAAACTCAAAAATTTGGCCCGAAAAAAAAACGACAGTGGTACCCCTTACGTTTTTTTTGGGGGGGTGAAAAATTAAGTTTCTCCAATCTTCCCAAAACTCTGGATTCTGATAGAGGGCCATGAGACTTAGACCTGAGTGCAAAAATGGAGGCTCTAGCCCCTTCCAGAGCTGAGATATCGAAACTCAAAAATTCGGCCCGAAAAAAAAAACGACAGTGGTACCCCTTACGTTTTTTTGGGGGGGGCGAAAAATTAAGTTTCTCCAATCTTCCCAAATTCTGATAGAGGGCCATGAGACTTAGACCTGAGTGCAAAAATGGAGGCTCTAGCCCCTTCCAGAGCTGAGATATCGAAACTCAAAAATTCGGCCCGAAAAAAAAACGACAGTGGTACCCCTTACGTTTTTTTTTTTTTTTGGGCGAAAAATTACGTTTCTCCAATCTTCCCAAATTCTGGTAGAGGGCCATGAGACTTAGACCTGAGTGCAAAAATGGAGGCTCTAGCCCCTTCCAAAGCTGAGATATCGAAACTCAAAAATTCGGCCCGAAAAAAAAACCGACAGTGGTACCCCTTACGTTTTTTTTTTTGGGAGAAAAATTAAGTTTCTCCAATCTTCCCAAATTCTGATAGAGGGCCATGAGACTTAGACCTGAGTGCAAAAATGGAGGCTCTAGCCCCTTCCAGAGCTGAGATATCGAAACTCAAAAATTCGGCCCGAAAAAAAAACCGACAGTGGTACCCCTTACGTTTTTTTTGGGGGGGTGAAAAATTAAGTTTCTCCAATCTTCCCAAAACTCTGGATTCTGATAGAGGGCCATGAGACTTAGACCTGAGTGCAAAAATGGAGTCTCTAGCCCCTTCCAGAGCTGAGATATCGAAACTCAAAAATTCGGCCCGAAAAAAAAACCGACAGTGGTACCCCTTACGTTTTTTTTTTTTGGGCGAAAAATTAAGTTTCTCCAATCTTCCCAAAACTCTGGATTCTGATAGAGGGCCATGAGACTTAGACCTGAGTGCAAAAATGGAGGCTCTAGCCCCTTCCAGAGCTGAGATATCGAAACTCAAAAATTCGGCCCGAAAAAAAAAACGACAGTGGTACCCCTTACGTTTTTTTTTTTTTTTGGGCGAAAAATTACGTTTCTCCAATCTTCCCAAATTCTGGTAGAGGGCCATGAGACTTAGACCTGAGTGCAAAAATGGAGGCTCTAGCCCCTTCCAAAGCTGAGATATCGAAACTCAAAAATTCGGCCCGAAAAAAAAACGACAGTGGTACCCCTTACGTTTTTTTTTTTTGGGGTGAATAATTAAGTTTCTCCAATCTTCCCAAAACTCTGGATTCTGATAGAGGGCCATGAGACTTAGACCTGAGTGCAAAAATGGAGGCTCTAGCCCCTTCCAGAGCTGAGATATCGAAACTCAAAAATTCGGCCCGAAAAAAAACCGACAGTGGTATCCCTTACGTTTTTTTTTTGGGCGAAAAATTAAGTTTCTCCAATCTTCCCAAATTCTGATAGAGGGCCATGAGACTTAGACCTGAGTGCAAAAATGGAGGCTCTAGCCCCTTCCAGAGCTGAGATATCGAAACTCAAAAATTTGGCCCGAAAAAAAAAACGACAGTGGTACCCCTTACGTTTTTTTTGGGGGGGTGAAAAATTAAGTTTCTCCAATCTTCCCAAAACTCTGGATTCTGATAGAGGGCCATGAGACTTAGACCTGAGTGCAAAAATGGAGGCTCTAGCCCCTTCCAGAGCTGAGATATCGAAACTCAAAAATTCGGCCCGAAAAAAAAAACGACAGTGGTACCCCTTACGTTTTTTTTGGGCGAAAAATTAAGTTTCTCCAATCTTCCCAAATTCTGATAGAGGGCCATGAGACTTAGACCTGAGTGCAAAAATGGAGGCTCTAGCCCCTTCCAGAGCTGAGATATCGAAACTCAAAAATTCGGCCCGAAAAAAAAACGACAGTGGTAACCCTTACGTTTTTTTTGGGGGGGCGAAAAATTAAGTTTCTCCAATCTTCCCAAATTCTGATAGAGGGCCATGAGACTTAGACCTGAGTGCAAAAATGGAGGCTCTAGCCCCTTCCAGAGCTGAGATATCGAATCTCAAAAATTCGGCCCGAAAAAAAAAACGACAGTGGTACCCCTTACGTTTTTTTTTTGGGCGAAAAATTAAGTTTCTCCAATCTTCCCAAATTCTGATAGAGGATCATGAGACTTAGACCTGAGTGCAAAAATGGAGGCTCTAGCCCCTTCCAGAGCTGAGATATCGAAACTCAAAAATTCGGCCCGAAAAAAAAACGACAGTGGTACCCCTTACGTTTTTTTTTTTTGGGCGAAAAATTAAGTTTCTCCAATCTTCCCAAATTCTGATAGAGGACCATGAGACTTAGACCTGAGTGCAAAAATGGAGGCTCTAGCCCCTTCCAGAGCTGAGATATCGAAACTCAAAAATTCGGCCCGAAAAAAAAACGACAGTGGTACCCCTTACGTTTTTTTTGGGGGGGCGAAAAATTAAGTTTCTCCAATCTTCCCAAATTCTGATAGAGGGCCATGAGACTTAGACCTGAGTGCAAAAATGGAGGCTCTAGCCCCTTCCAGAGCTGAGATATCGAAACTCAAAAATTCGGCCCGAAAAAAAACGACAGTGGTACCCCTTACGTTTTTTTTTTGGGCGAAAAATTAAGTTTCTCCAATCTTCCCAAATTCTGATAGAGGGCCATGAGACTTAGACCTGAGTGCAAAAATGGAGGCTCTAGCCCCTTCCAGAGCTGAGATATCGAAACTCAAAAATTCGGCCCGAAAAAAAAACGACAGTGGTACCCCTTACGTTTTTTTTTTTGGGCGAAAAATTAAGTTTCTCCAATCTTCCCAAATTCTGATAGAGGGCCATGAGACTTAGACCTGAGTGCAAAAATGGAGGCTCTAGCCCCTTCCAGAGCTGAGATATCGAAACTCAAAAATTTGGCCCGAAAAAAAAACGACAGTGGTACCCCTTACGTTTTTTTTGGGGGGGTGAAAAATTAAGTTTCTCCAATCTTCCCAAATTCTGATAGAGGGCCATGAGACTTAGACCTGAGTGCAAAAATGGAGGCTCTAGCCCCTTCCAGAGCTGAGATATCGAAACTCAAAAATTCGGCCCGAAAAAAAAACGACAGTGGTACCCCTTACGTTTTTTTTGGGGGGGGTGAAAAATTAAGTTTCTCCAATCTTCCCAAAACTCTGGATTCTGATAGAGGGCCATGAGACTTAGACCTGAGTGCAAAAATGGAGGCTCTAGCCCCTTCCAGAGCTGAGATATCGAAACTCAAAAATTCGGCCCGAAAAAAAAAACGACAGTGGTACCCCTTACGTTTTTTTTTGGGGGGGCGAAAAATTAAGTTTCTCCAATCTTCCCAAATTCTGATAGAGGGCCATGAGACTTAGACCTGAGTGCAAAAATAGAGGCTCTAGCCCCTTCCAGAGCTGAGATATCGAAACTCAAAAATTCGGCCCGAAAAAAAAAAACGACAGTGGTACCCCTTACGTTTTTTTTTTTGGGCGAAAAATTAAGTTTCTCCAATCTTCCCAAATTCTGATAGAGGGCCATGAGACTTAGACCTGAGTGCAAAAATGGAGGCTCTAGCCCCTTCCAGAGCTGAGATATCGAAACTCAAAAATTCGGCCCGAAAAAAAAACGACAATGGTACCTCTTACGTTTTTTTTTTGGGCGAAAAATTAAGTTTCTCCAATCTTCCCAAATTCTGATAGAGGGCCATGAGACTTAGACCTGAGTGCAAAAATGGAGGCTCTAGCCCCTTCCAGAGCTGAGATATCGAAACTCAAAAATTTGGCCCGAAAAAAAAAACGACAGTGGTACCCCTTACGTTTTTTTGGGGGGGTGAAAAATTAAGTTTCTCCAATCTTCCCAAAACTCTGGATTCTGATAGAGGGCCATGAGACTTAGACCTGAGTGCAAAAATGGAGGCTCTAGCCCCTTCCAGAGCTGAGATATCGAAACTCAAAAATTTGGCCCGAAAAAAAAACGACAGTGGTACCCCTTACGTTTTTTTTTGGGGGGCGAAAAATTAAGTTTCTCCAATCTTCCCAAAACTCTGGATTCTGATAGAGGGCCATGAGACTTAGACCTGAGTGCAAAAATGGAGGCTTTAGCCCCTTCCAGAGCTGAGATATCGAAACTCAAAAATTCGGCCCGAAAAAAAAAACGACAGTGGTACCCCTTACGTTTTTTTTGGGGGGCGAAAAATTAAGTTTCTCCAATCTTCCCAAATTCTGATAGAGGGCCATGAGACTTAGACCTGAGTGCAAAAATGGAGGCTCTAGCCCCTTCCAGAGCTGAGATATCGAAACTCAAAAATTCGGCCCGAAAAAAAAACGACAGTGGTACCCCTTACGTTTTTTTTTTTTGGGCGAAAAATTAAGTTTCTCCAATCTTCCCAAATTCTGATAGAGGGCCATGAGACTTAGACCTGAGTGCAAAAATGGAGGCTCTAGCCCCTTCCAGAGCTGAGATATCGAAACTCAAAAATTTGTCCCGAAAAAAAACCGACAGTGGTACCCCTTACGTTTTTTTTTTGGGCGAAAAATTAAGTTTCTCCAATCTTCCCAAATTCTGATAGAGGGCCATGAGACTTAGACCTGAGTGCAAAAATGGAGGCTCTAGCCCCTTCCAGAGCTGAGATATCGAAACTCAAAAATTTGGCCCGAAAAAAAAACGACAGTGGTACCCCTTACGTTTTTTTTTTGGGCGAAAAATTAAGTTTCTCCAATCTTCCCAAATTCTGATAGAGGGCCATGAGACTTAGACCTGAGTGCAAAAATGGAGGCTCTAGCCCCTTCCAGAGCTGAGATATCGAAACTCAAAAATTTGGCCCGAAAAAAAAACGACAGTGGTACCCCTTACGTTTTTTTTGGGGGGGCGAAAAATTAAGTTTCTCCAATCTTCCCAAAACTCTGGATTCTGATAGAGGGCCATGAGACTTAGACCTGAGTGCAAAAATGGAGGCTCTAGCCCCTTCCAGAGCTGAGATATCGAAACTCAAAAATTCGGCCCGAAAAAAAAAACGACAGTGGTACCCCTTACGTTTTTTTTGGGGGGGCGAAAAATTAAGTTTCTCCAATCTTCCCAAATTCTGATAGAGGGCCATGAGACTTAGACCTGAGTGCAAAAATGGAGGCTCTAGCCCCTTCCAGAGCTGAGATATCGAAACTCAAAAATTCGGCCCGAAAAAAAAACGACAGTGGTACCCCTTACGTTTTTTTTTTTTGGGCGAAAAATTAAGTTTTTCCAATCTTCCCAAATTCTGATAGAGGGCCATGAGACTTAGACCTGAGTGCAAAAATGGAGGCTCTAGCCCCTTCCAGAGCTGAGATATCGAAACTCAAAAATTTGGCCCGAAAAAAAAACGACAGTGGTACCCCTTACGTTTTTTTTTTGGGCGAAAAATTAAGTTTCTCCAATCTTCCCAAATTCTGATAGAGGGCCATGAGACTTAGACCTGAGTGCAAAAATGGAGGCTCTAGCCCCTTCCAGAGCTGAGATATCGAAACTCAAAAATTCGGCCCGAAAAAAAAACGACAATGGTACCCCTTACGTTTTTTTTTTGGGCGAAAAATTAAGTTTCTCCAATCTTCCCAAATTCTGATAGAGGGCCATGAGACTTAGACCTGAGTGCAAAAATGGAGGCTCTAGCCCCTTCCAGAGCTGAGATATCGAAACTCAAAAATTTGGCCCGAAAAAAAAACGACAGTGGTACCCCTTACGTTTTTTTTGGGGGGGTGAAAAATTAAGTTTCTCCAATCTTCCCAAAACTCTGGATTCTGATAGAGGGCCATGAGACTTAGACCTGAGTGCAAAAATGGAGGCTCTAGCCCCTTCCAGAGCTGAGATATCGAAACTCAAAAATTCGGCCCGAAAAAAAAAACGACAGTGGTACCCCTTACGTTTTTTTTTTTTTGGGTGAAAAATTAAGTTTCTCCAATCTTCCCAAAACTCTGGATTCTGATAGAGGGCCATGAGACTTAGACCTGAGTGCAAAAATGGAGGCTCTAGCCCCTTCCAGAGCTGAGATATCGAAACTCAAAAATTCGGCCCGAAAAAAAAAACGACAGTGGTACCCCTTACGTTTTTTTTTTTTGGGCGAAAAATTAAGTTTCTCCAATCTTCCCAAATTCTGGTAGAGGGCCATGAGACTTAGACCTGAGTGCAAAAATGGAGGCTCTAGCCCCTTCCAGAGCTGAGATATCGAAACTCAAAAATTCGGCCCGAAAAAAAAACGACAGTGGTACCCCTTACGTTTTTTTTTTTGGGAGAAAAATTAAGTTTCTCCAATCTTCCCAAATTCTGATAGAGGGCCATGAGACTTAGACCTGAGTGCAAAAATGGAGGCTCTAGCCCCTTCCAGAGCTGAGATATCGAAACTCAAAAATTCGGCCCGAAAAAAAACGACAGTGGTACCCCTTACGTTTTTTTTTTTGGGCGAAAAATTAAGTTTCTCCAATCTTCCCAAATTCTGATAGAGGGCCATGAGACTTAGAACTGAGTGCAAAAATGGAGGCTCTAGCCCCTTCCAGAGCTAAGATATCGAAACTCAAAAATTCGGCCCGAAAAAAAAAACGACAGTGGTACCCCTTACGTTTTTTTTTTTTGGGCGAAAAATTAAGTTTCTCCAATCTTCCCAAATTCTGATAGAGGGCCATGAGACTTAGACCTGAGTGCAAAAATGGAGGCTCTAGCCCCTTCCAGAGCTGAGATATCGAAACTCAAAAATTCGGCCCGAAAAAAAAAACGACAGTGGTACCCCTTACGTTTTTTTTTTTGGGTGAAAAATTAAGTTTCTCCAATCTTCCCAAAACTCTGGATTCTGATAGAGGGCCATGAGACTTAGACCTGAGTGCAAAAATGGAGGCTCTAGCCCCTTCCAGAGCTGAGATATCGAAACTCAAAAATTCGGCCCGAAAAAAAAAACGACAGTGGTACCCCTTACGTTTTTTTTTTTTTGGGGTGAAAAATTAAGTTTCTCCAATCTTCCCAAGACTCTGGATTCTGATAGAGGGCCATGAGACTTAGAACTGAGTGCAAAAATGGAGGCTCTAGCCCCTTTCAGAGCTGAGATATCGAAACTCAAAAATTCGGCCCGAAAAAAAAACGACAGTGGTACCCCTTACGTTTTTTTTTTTGGGCGAAAAATTAAGTTTCTCCAATCTTCCCAAATTCTGATAGAGGGCCATGAGACTTAGACCTGAGTGCAAAAATGGAGGCTCTAGCCCCTTCCAGAGCTGAGATATCGAAACTCAAAAATTCGGCCCGAAAAAAAACCGACAGTGGTACCCCTTACGTTTTTTTTTGGGCGAAAAATTAAGTTTCTCCAATCTTCCCAAATTCTGATAGAGGGCCATGAGACTTAGACCTGAGTGCAAAAATGGAGGCTCTAGCCCCTTCCAGAGCTGAGATATCGAAACTCAAAAATTCGTCCCGAAAAAAAAAACGACAGTGGTACCCCTTACGTTTTTTTTTTTGGGCGAAAAATTAAGTTTCTCCAATCTTCCCAAATTCTGATAGAGGGCCATGAGACTTAGACCTGAGTGCAAAAATGGAGGCTCTAGCCCCTTCCAGAGCTGAGATATCGAAACTCAAAAATTCGGCCCGAAAAAAAAACGACAGTGGTACCCCTTACGTTTTTTTTTTTGGGCGAAAAATTAAGTTTCTCCAATCTTCCCAAATTCTGATAGAGGGCCATGAGACTTAGACCTGAGTGCAAAAATGGAGGCTCTAGCCCCTTCCAGAGCTGAGATATCGAAACTCAAAAATTTGGCCCGAAAAAAAAAACGACAGTGGTACCCCTTACGTTTTTTTTTGGGGGGTGAAAAATTAAGTTTCTCCAATCTTCCCAAAACTCTGGATTCTGATAGAGGGCCATGAGACTTAGACCTGAGTGCAAAAATGGAGGCTCTAGCCCCTTCCAGAGCTGAGATATCGAAACTCAAAAATTCGGCCCGAAAAAAAAAAAACGACAGTGGTACCCCTTACGTTTTTTTTTTTTTGGGTGAAAAATTAAGTTTCTCCAATCTTCCCAAAACTCTGGATTCTGATAGAGGGCCATGAGACTTAGACCTGAGTGCAAAAATGGAGGCTCTAGCCCCTTCCAGAGCTGAGATATCGAAACTCAAAAATTCGGCCCGAAAAAAAAAAACGACAGTGGTACCCCTTACGTTTTTTTTTTTGGGCGAAAAATTAAGTTTCTCCAATCTTCCCAAATTCTGGTAGAGGGCCATGAGACTTAGACCTGAGTGCAAAAATGGAGGCTCTAGCCCCTTCCAGAGCTGAGATATCGAAACTCAAAAATTCGGCCCGAAAAAAAACCGACAGTGGTACCCCTTACGTTTTTTTTTGGGCGAAAAATTAAGTTTCTCCAATTTTCCCAAATTCTGATAGAGGGCCATGAGACTTAGACCTGAGTGCAAAAATGGAGGCTCTAGCCCCTTCCAGAGCTGAGATATCGAAACTCAAAAATTTGGCCCGAAAAAAAAACGACAGTGGTACCCCTTACGTTTTTTTTTTGGGCGAAAAATTAAGTTTCTCCAATCTTCCCAAATTCTGATAGAGGGCCATGAGATTTAGACCTGAGTGCAAAAATGGAGGCTCTAGCCCCTTCCAGAGCTGAGATATCGAAACTCAAAAATTCGGCCCGAAAAAAAACGACAGTGGTACCCCTTACGTTTTTTTTTTTTGGGCGAAAAATTAAGTTTCTCCAATCTTCCCAAATTCTGATAGAGGGCCATGAGACTTAGACCTGAGTGCAAAAATGGAGGCTCTAGCCCCTTCCAGAGCTAAGATATCGAAACTCAAAAATTCGGCCCGAAAAAAAAAAACGACAGTGGTAACCCTTACGTTTTTTTTTTTTTGGGCGAAAAATTAAGTTTCTCCAATCTTCCCAAATTCCGATAGAGGGCCATGAGACTTAGACCCTAGTGCAAAAATGGAGGCTCTAGCCCCTTCCAGAGCTGAGATATCGAAACTCAAAAATTTGGCCCGAAAAAAAAACGACAGTGGTACCCCTTACGTTTTTTTTTTTTGGGTGAAAAATTAAGTTTCTCCAATCTTCCCAAAACTCTGGATTCTGATAGAGGGCCATGAGACTTCGACCTGAGTGCAAAAATGGAGGCTCTAGCCCCTTCCAGAGCTGAGATATCGAAACTCAAAAATTCGGCCCGAAAAAAAAACGACAGTGGTACCCCTTACGTTTTTTTTTTGGGCGAAAAATTAAGTTTCTCCAATCTTCCCAAATTCTGGTAGAGGGCCATGAGACTTAGACCTGAGTGCAAAAATGGAGGCTCTAGCCCCTTCCAGAGCTGAGATATCGAATCTCAAAAATTCGGCCCGAAAAAAAACGACAGTGGTACCCCTTACGTTTTTTTTTTTTGGCGAAAAATTAAGTTTCTCCAATCTTCCCAAATTCTGATAGAGGGCCATGAGACTTAGACCTGAGTGCAAAAATGGAGGCTCTAGCCCCTTCCAGAGCTGAGATATCGAAACTCAAAAATTCGTCCCGAAAAAAAAAACGACAGTGGTACCCCTTACGTTTTTTTTTTTGGGCGAAAAATTAAGTTTCTCCAATCTTCCCAAATTCTGATAGAGGGCCATGAGACTTAGACCTGAGTGCAAAAATGGAGGCTCTAGCCCCTTCCAGAGCTAAGATATCGAATCTCAAAAATTCGGCCCGAAAAAAAAAACGACAGTGGTACCCCTTACGTTTTTTTTTGGGGCGAAAAATTAAGTTTCTCCAATCTTCCCAAATTCTGATAGAGGGTCATGAGACTTAGACCTGAGTGCAAAAATGGAGGCTCTAGCCCCTTCCAGAGGTGAGATATCGAAACTCAAAAATTTGGCCCGAAAAAAAAAACGACAGTGGTACCCCTTACGTTTTTTTTTTTTTGGGCGAAAAATTACGTTTCTCCAATCTTCCCAAATTCTGGTAGAGGGCCATGAGACTTAGACCTGAGTGCAAAAATGGAGGCTCTAGCCCCTTCCAAAGCTGAGATATCGAAACTCAAAAATTCGGCCCGAAAAAAAACGACAGTGGTACCCCTTACGTTTTTTTTTTTTGGGAGAAAAATTAAGTTTCTCCAATCTTCCCAAATTCTGATAGAGGGCCATGAGACTTAGACCTGAGTGCAAAAATGGAGGCTCTAGCCCCTTCCAGAGCTGAGATATCGAAACTCAAAAATTCGGCCCGAAAAAAAAAAACCGACAGTGGTACCCCTTACGTTTTTTTTTTGGGCGAAAAATTAAGTTTCTCCAATCTTCCCAAATTCTGATAGAGGGCCATGAGACTTAGACCTGAGTGCAAAAATGGAGGCTCTAGCCCCTTCCAGAGCTAAGATATCGAAACTCAAAAATTCGGGCCGAAAAAAAAAAACGACAGTGGTACCCCTTAGGTTTTTTTTTTTGGGCGAAAAATTAAGTTTCTCCAATCTTCCCAAATTCTGATAGAGGGCCATGAGACTTAGACCTGAGTGCAAAAATGGAGGCTCTAGCCCCTTCCAGAGCTGAGATATCGAAACTCAAAAATTTGGCCCGAAAAAAAAACGACAGTGGTACCCCTTACGTTTTTTTTTTTTTGGGGTGAATAATTAAGTTTCTCCAATCTTCCCAAAACTCTGGATTCTGATAGAGGGCCATGAGACTTAGACCTGAGTGCAAAAATGGAGGCTCTAGCCCCTTCCAGAGCTGAGATATCGAAACTCAAAAATTCGGCCCGAAAAAAAACCGACAGTGGTATCCCTTACGTTTTTTTTTTGGGCGAAAAATTAAGTTTCTCCAATCTTCCCAAATTCTGATAGAGGGCCATGAGACTTAGACCTGAGTGCAAAAATGGAGGCTCTAGCCCCTTCCAGAGCTGAGATATCGAAACTCAAAAATTTGGCCCGAAAAAAAAACGACAGTGGTACCCCTTACGTTTTTTTTTGGGGGGTGAAAAATTAAGTTTCTCCAATCTTCCCAAAACTCTGGATTCTGATAGAGGGCCATGAGACTTAGACCTGAGTGCAAAAATGGAGGCTCTAGCCCCTTCCAGAGCTGAGATATCGAAACTCAAAAATTCGGCCCGAAAAAAAAAACGACAGTGGTACCCCTTACGTTTTTTTTGGGCGAAAAATTAAGTTTCTCCAATCTTCCCAAATTCTGATAGAGGGCCATGAGACTTAGACCTGAGTGCAAAAATGGAGGCTCTAGCCCCTTCCAGAGCTGAGATATCGAAACTCAAAAATTCGGCCCGAAAAAAAAACGACAGTGGTACCCCTTACGTTTTTTTTTGGGGGGCGAAAAATTAAGTTTCTCCAATCTTCCCAAATTCTGATAGAGGGCCATGAGACTTAGACCTGAGTGCAAAAATGGAGGCTCTAGCCCCTTCCAGAGCTGAGATATCGAATCTCAAAAATTCGGCCCGAAAAAAAAACGACAGTGGTACCCCTTACGTTTTTTTTTTGGGCGAAAAATTAAGTTTCTCCAATCTTCCCAAATTCTGATAGAGGATCATGAGACTTAGACCTGAGTGCAAAAATGGAGGCTCTAGCCCCTTCCAGAGCTGAGATATCGAAACTCAAAAATTCGGCCCGAAAAAAAAACGACAGTGGTACCCCTTACGTTTTTTTTTTTTGGGCGAAAAATTAAGTTTCTCCAATCTTCCCAAATTCTGATAGAGGACCATGAGACTTAGACCTGAGTGCAAAAATGGAGGCTCTAGCCCCTTCCAGAGCTGAGATATCGAAACTCAAAAATTCGGCCCGAAAAAAAAACGACAGTGGTACCCCTTACGTTTTTTTTGGGGGGGCGAAAAATTAAGTTTCTCCAATCTTCCCAAATTCTGATAGAGGGCCATGAGACTTAGACCTGAGTGCAAAAATGGAGGCTCTAGCCCCTTCCAGAGCTGAGATATCGAAACTCAAAAATTCGGCCCGAAAAAAAACGACAGTGGTACCCCTTACGTTTTTTTTTTTTGGGCGAAAAATTAAGTTTCTCCAATCTTCCCAAATTCTGATAGAGGGCCATGAGACTTAGACCTGAGTGCAAAAATGGAGGCTCTAGCCCCTTCCAGAGCTGAGATATCGAAACTCAAAAATTTGGCCCGAAAAAAAAACGACTGTGGTACCCCTTACGTTTTTTTTTTGGGCGAAAAATTAAGTTTCTCCAATCTTCCCAAATTCTGATAGAGGGCCATGAGACTTAGACCTGAGTGCAAAAATGGAGGCTCTAGCCCCTTCCAGAGCTGAGATATCGAAACTCAAAAATTCGGCCCGAAAAAAAAACGACAGTGGTACCCCTTACGTTTTTTTTTTTGGGCGAAAAATTAAGTTTCTCCAATCTTCCCAAATTCTGATAGAGGGCCATGAGACTTAGACCTGAGTGCAAAAATGGAGGCTCTAGCCCCTTCCAGAGCTGAGATATCGAAACTCAAAAATTCGTCCCGAAAAAAAAACCGACAGTGGTACCCCTTACGTTTTTTTTTTGGGTGAAAAAATAAGTTTCTCCAATCTTCCCAAATTCTGATAGAGGGCCATGAGACTTAGACCTGAGTGCAAAAATGGAGGCTCTAGCCCCTTCCAGAGCTGAGATATCGAAACTCAAAAATTTGGCCCGAAAAAAAAAAACGACAGTGGTACCCCTTACGTTTTTTTTTTTGGGCGAAAAATTAAGTTTCTCCAATCTTCCCAAATTCTGATAGAGGGCCATGAGACTTAGACCTGAGTGCAAAAATGGAGGCTCTAGCCCCTTCCAGAGCTGAGATATCGAAACTCAAAAATTCGGCCCGAAAAAAAAACGACAGTGGTACCCCTTACGTTTTTTTTTTTTGGGCGAAAAATTAAGTTTCTCCAATCTTCCCAAATTCTGATAGAGGGCCATGAGACTTAGACCTGAGTGCAAAAATGGAGGCTCTAGCCCCTTCCAGAGCTGAGATATCGAAACTCAAAAATTTGGCCCGAAAAAAAAACGACAGTGGTACCCCTTACGTTTTTTTTGGGGGGGTGAAAAATTAAGTTTCTCCAATCTTCCCAAATTCTGATAGAGGGCCATGAGACTTAGACCTGAGTGCAAAAATGGAGGCTCTAGCCCCTTCCAGAGCTGAGATATCGAAACTCAAAAATTCGGCCCGAAAAAAAAACGACAGTGGTACCCCTTACGTTTTTTTTTTTGGGCGAAAAAATTTAGTTTCTCCAATCTTCCCAAATTCTGATAGAGGGCCATGAGACTTAGACCTGAGTGCAAAAATGGAGGCTCTAGCCCCTTCCAGAGCTGAGATATCGAAACTCAAAAATTTGGCCCGAAAAAAAAACGACAGTGGTACCCCATACGTTTTTTTTTTTGGGCGAAAAATTAAGTTTCTCCAATCTTCCCAAATTCTGATAGAGGGCCATGAGACTTAGACCTGAGTGCAAAAATGGAGGCTCTAGCCCCTTCCAGAGCTGAGATATCGAAACTCAAAAATTCGGCCCGAAAAAAAAACGACAGTGGTACCCCTTACGTTTTTTTTTTTTGGGCGAAAAATTAAGTTTTTCCAATCTTCCCAAATTCTGATAGAGGGCCATGAGACTTAGACCTGAGTGCAAAAATGGAGGCTCTAGCCCCTTCCAGAGCTGAGATATCGAAACTCAAAAATTTGGCCCGAAAAAAAAAACGACAGTGGTACCCCTTACGTTTTTTTTTTGGGCGAAAAATTAAGTTTCTCCAATCTTCCCAAATTCTGATAGAGGGCCATGAGACTTAGACCTGAGTGCAAAAATGGAGGCTCTAGCCCCTTCCAGAGCTGAGATACCGAAACTCAAAAATTTGGCCCGAAAAAAAAAAACGACAGTGGTACCCCTTACGTTTTTTTTTTTGGGCGAAAAATTAAGTTTCTCCAATCTTCCCAAATTCTGATAGAGGGCCATGAGACTTAGACCTGAGTGCAAAAATGGAGGCTCTAGCCCCTTCCAGAGCTGAGATATCGAAACTCAAAAATTCGGCCCGAAAAAAAACGACAGTGGTACCCCTTACGTTTTTTTTTTTGGGCGAAAAATTAAGTTTCTCCAATCTTCCCAAATTCTGATAGAGGGCCATGAGACTTAGACCTGAGTGCAAAAATGGAGGCTCTAGCCCCTTCCAGAGCTGAGATATCGAAACTCAAAAATTTGGCCCGAAAAAAAAACGACTGTGGTACCCCTTACGTTTTTTTTTTGGGCGAAAAATTAAGTTTCTCCAATCTTCCCAAATTCTGATAGAGGGCCATGAGACTTAGACCTGAGTGCAAAAATGGAGGCTCTAGCCCCTTCCAGAGCTGAGATATCGAAACTCAAAAATTCGGCCCGAAAAAAAAACGACAGTGGTACCCCTTACGTTTTTTTTTTTGGGCGAAAAATTAAGTTTCTCCAATCTTCCCAAATTCTGATAGAGGGCCATGAGACTTAGACCTGAGTGCAAAAATGGAGGCTCTAGCCCCTTCCAGAGCTGAGATATCGAAACTCAAATATTCGTCCCGAAAAAAAAACCGACAGTGGTACCCCTTACGTTTTTTTTTTGGGCGAAAAAATAAGTTTCTCCAATCTTCCCAAATTCTGATAGAGGGCCATGAGACTTAGACCTGAGTGCAAAAATGGAGGCTCTAGCCCCTTCCAGAGCTGAGATATCGAAACTCAAAAATTTGGCCCGAAAAAAAAAAACGACAGTGGTACCCCTTACGTTTTTTTTTTTTTGGGCGAAAAATTAAGTTTCTCCAATCTTCCCAAATTCTGATAGAGGGCCATGAGACTTAGACCTGAGTGCAAAAATGGAGGCTCTAGCCCCTTCCAGAGCTGAGATATCGAAACTCAAAAATTCGGCCCGAAAAAAAAACGACAGTGGTACCCCTTACGTTTTTTTTTTTTGGGCGAAAAATTAAGTTTCTCCAATCTTCCCAAATTCTGATAGAGGGCCATGAGACTTAGACCTGAGTGCAAAAATGGAGGCTCTAGCCCCTTCCAGAGCTGAGATATCGAAACTCAAAAATTTGGCCCGAAAAAAAAACGACAGTGGTACCCCTTACGTTTTTTTTGGGGGGGTGAAAAATTAAGTTTCTCCAATCTTCCCAAATTCTGATAGAGGGCCATGAGACTTAGACCTGAGTGCAAAAATGGAGGCTCTAGCCCCTTCCAGAGCTGAGATATCGAAACTCAAAAATTCGGCCCGAAAAAAAAACGACAGTGGTACCCCTTACGTTTTTTTTTTTGGGCGAAAAAATTAAGTTTCTCCAATCTTCCCAAATTCTGATAGAGGGCCATGAGACTTAGACCTGAGTGCAAAAATGGAGGCTCTAGCCCCTTCCAGAGCTGAGATATCGAAACTCAAAAATTTGGCCCGAAAAAAAAACGACAGTGGTACCCCATACGTGTTTTTTTTGGGCGAAAAATTAAGTTTCTCCAATCTTCCCAAATTCTGATAGAGGGCCATGAGACTTAGACCTGAGTGCAAAAATGGAGGCTCTAGCCCCTTCCAGAGCTGAGATATCGAAACTCAAAAATTCGGCCCGAAAAAAAAAACGACAGTGGTACCCCTTACGTTTTTTTTTTTGGGCGAAAAATTAAGTTTCTCCAATCTTCCCAAATTCTGATAGAGGGCCATGAGACTTAGACCTGAGTGCAAAAATGGAGGCTCTAGCCCCTTCCAGAGCTGAGATATAGAAACTAAAAAATTTGGCCCGAAAAAAAAACGACAGTGGTACCCCTTACGTTTTTTTTGGGGGGGGTGAAAAATTAAGTTTCTCCAATCTTCCCAAAACTCTGGATTCTGATAGAGGGCCATGAGACTTAGACCTGAGTGCAAAAATGGAGGCTCTAGCCCCTTCCAGAGCTGAGATATCGAAACTCAAAAATTCGGCCCGAAAAAAAAACGACAGTGGTACCCCTTACGTTTTTTTTTTTTGGGCGAAAAATTAAGTTTTTCCAATCTTCCCAAATTCTGATAGAGGGCCATGAGACTTAGACCTGAGTGCAAAAATGGAGGCTCTAGCCCCTTCCAGAGCTGAAATATCGAAACTCAAAAATTTGGCCCGAAAAAAAAAAACGACAGTGGTACCCCTTACGTTTTTTTTTTGGGCGAAAAATTAAGTTTCTCCAATCTTCCCAAATTCTGATAGAGGGCCATGAGACTTAGACCTGAGTGCAAAAATGGAGGCTCTAGCCCCTTCCAGAGCTGAGATACCGAAACTCAAAAATTTGGCCCGAAAAAAAAAAACGACAGTGGTACCCCTTACGTTTTTTTTTTTGGGCGAAAAATTAAGTTTCTCCAATCTTCCCAAATTCTGATAGAGGGCCATGAGACTTAGACCTGAGTGCAAAAATGGAGGCTCTAGCCCCTTCCAGAGCTGAGATGTCGAAACTCAAAAATTTGGCCCGAAAAAAAAAACGACAGTGGTACCCCTTACGTTTTTTTTTGGGGGGCGAAAAATTAAGTTTCTCCAATCTTCCCAAAACTCTGGATTCTGATAGAGGGCCATGAGACTTAGACCTGAGTGCAAAAATGGAGGCTCTAGCCCCTTCCAGAGCTGAGATATCGAAACTCAAAAATTCGGCCCGAAAAAAAAAACGACAGTGGTACCCCTTACGTTTTTTTTTGGGGGGGCGAAAAATTAAGTTTCTCCAATCTTCCCAAATTCTGATAGAGGGCCATGAGACTTAGACCTGAGTGCAAAAATAGAGGCTCTAGCCCCTTCCAGAGCTGAGATATCGAAACTCAAAAATTCGGCCCGAAAAAAAAAACGACAGTGGTACCCCTTACGTTTTTTTTTTTGGGCGAAAAATTAAGTTTCTCCAATCTTCCCAAATTCTGATAGAGGGCCATGAGACTTAGACCTGAGTGCAAAAATGGAGGCTCTAGCCCCTTCCAGAGCTGAGATATCGAAACTCAAAAATTCGGCCCGAAAAAAAAACGACAATGGTACCCCTTACGTTTTTTTTTTGGGCGAAAAATTAAGTTTCTCCAATCTTCCCAAATTCTGATAGAGGGCCATGAGACTTAGACCTGAGTGCAAAAATGGAGGCTCTAGCCCCTTCCAGAGCTGAGATAACGAAACTCAAAAATTTGGCCCGAAAAAAAAAACGACAGTGGTACCCCTTACGTTTTTTTGGAGGGGTGAAAAATTAAGTTTCTCCAATCTTCCCAAAACTCTGGATTCTGATAGAGGGCCATGAGACTTAGACCTGAGTGCAAAAATGGAGGCTCTAGCCCCTTCCAGAGCTGAGATATCGAAACTCAAAAATTTGGCCCGAAAAAAAAACGACAGTGGTACCCCTTACGTTTTTTTTTGGGGGGCGAAAAATTAAGTTTCTCCAATCTTCCCAAAACTCTGGATTCTGATAGAGGGCCATGAGACTTAGACCTGAGTGCAAAAATGGAGGCTTTAGCCCCTTCCAGAGCTGAGATATCGAAACTCAAAAATTCGGCCCGAAAAAAAAAACGACAGTGGTACCCCTTACGTTTTTTTTGGGGGGCGAAAAATTAAGTTTCTCCAATCTTCCCAAATTCTGATAGAGGGCCATGAGACTTAGACCTGAGTGCAAAAATGGAGGCTCTAGCCCCTTCCAGAGCTGAGATATCGAAACTCAAAAATTCGGCCCGAAAAAAAAACGACAGTGGTACCCCTTACGTTTTTTTTTTTTGGGCGAAAAATTAAGTTTCTCCAATCTTCCCAAATTCTGATAGAGGGCCATGAGACTTAGACCTGAGTGCAAAAATGGAGGCTCTAGCCCCTTCCAGAGCTGAGATATCGAAACTCAAAAATTTGTCCCGAAAAAAAACCGACAGTGGTACCCCTTACGTTTTTTTTTTGGGCGAAAAATTAAGTTTCTCCAATCTTCCCAAATTCTGATAGAGGGCCATGAGACTTAGACCTGAGTGCAAAAATGGAGGCTCTAGCCCCTTCCAGAGCTGAGATATCGAAACTCAAAAATTTGGCCCGAAAAAAAAACGACAGTGGTACCCCTTACGTTTTTTTTTTGGGCGAAAAATTAAGTTTCTCCAATCTTCCCAAATTCTGATAGAGGGCCATGAGACTTAGACCTGAGTGCAAAAATGGAGGCTCTAGCCCCTTCCAGAGCTGAGATATCGAAACTCAAAAATTTGGCCCGAAAAAAAAACGACAGTGGTACCCCTTACGTTTTTTTTGGGGGGGCGAAAAATTAAGTTTCTCCAATCTTCCCAAAACTCTGGATTCTGATAGAGGGCCATGAGACTTAGACCTGAGTGCAAAAATGGAGGCTCTAGCCCCTTCCAGAGCTGAGATATCGAAACTCAAAAATTCGGCCCGAAAAAAAAAACGACAGTGGTACCCCTTACGTTTTTTTTGGGGGGGCGAAAAATTAAGTTTCTCCAATCTTCCCAAATTCTGATAGAGGGCCATGAGACTTAGACCTGAGTGCAAAAATGGAGGCTCTAGCCCCTTCCAGAGCTGAGATATCGAAACTCAAAAATTCGGCCCGAAAAAAAAAACGACAGTGGTACCCCTTACGTTTTTTTTTTTTGGGCGAAAAATTAAGTTTTTCCAATCTTCCCAAATTCTGATAGAGGGCCATGAGACTTAGACCTGAGTGCAAAAATGGAGGCTCTAGCCCCTTCCAGAGCTGAGATATCGAAACTCAAAAATTTGGCCCGAAAAAAAAACGACAGTGGTACCCCTTACGTTTTTTTTTTGGGCGAAAAATTAAGTTTCTCCAATCTTCCCAAATTCTGATAGAGGGCCATGAGACTTAGACCTGAGTGCAAAAATGGAGGCTCTAGCCCCTTCCAGAGCTGAGATATCGAAACTCAAAAATTCGGCCCGAAAAAAAAACGACAATGGTACCCCTTACGTTTTTTTTTTGGGCGAAAAATTAAGTTTCTCCAATCTTCCCAAATTCTGATAGAGGGCCATGAGACTTAGACCTGAGTGCAAAAATGGAGGCTCTAGCCCCTTCCAGAGCTGAGATATCGAAACTCAAAAATTCGGCCCGAAAAAAAAAACGACAGTGGTACCCCTTACGTTTTGTTTTTTTTTGGGTGAAAAATTAAGTTTCTCCAATCTTCCCAAAACTCTGGATTCTGATAGAGGGCCATGAGACTTAGACCTGAGTGCAAAAATGGAGGCTCTAGCCCCTTCCAGAGCTGAGATATCGAAACTCAAAAATTCGGCCCGAAAAAAAAAACGACAGTGGTACCCCTTACGTTTTTTTTTTTTGGGCGAAAAATTAAGTTTCTCCAATCTTCCCAAATTCTGGTAGAGGGCCATGAGACTTAGACCTGAGTGCAAAAATGGAGGCTCTAGCCCCTTCCAGAGCTGAGATATCGAAACTCAAAAATTCGGCCCGAAAAAAAAACGACAGTGGTACCCCTTACGTTTTTTTTTTGGGGAGAAAAATTAAGTTTCTCCAATCTTCCCAAATTCTGATAGAGGGCCATGAGACTTAGACCTGAGTGCAAAAATGGAGGCTCTAGCCCCTTCCAGAGCTGAGATATCGAAACTCAAAAATTCGGCCCGAAAAAAAACGACAGTGGTACCCCTTACGTTTTTTTTTTTTGGGCGAAAAATTAAGTTTCTCCAATCTTCCCAAATTCTGATAGAGGGCCATGAGACTTAGAACTGAGTGCAAAAATGGAGGCTCTAGCCCCTTCCAGAGCTAAGATATCGAAACTCAAAAATTCGGCCCGAAAAAAAAAACGACAGTGGTACCCCTTACGTTTTTTTTTTTTGGGCGAAAAATTAAGTTTCTCCAATCTTCCCAAATTCTGATAGAGGGCCATGAGACTTAGACCTGAGTGCAAAAATGGAGGCTCTAGCCCCTTCCAGAGCTGAGATATCGAAACTCAAAAATTCGGCCCGAAAAAAAAAACGACAGTGGTACCCCTTACGTTTTTTTTTTTGGGTGAAAAATTAAGTTTCTCCAATCTTCCCAAAACTCTGGATTCTGATAGAGGGCCATGAGACTTAGACCTGAGTGCAAAAATGGAGGCTCTAGCCCCTTCCAGAGCTGAGATATCGAAACTCAAAAATTCGGCCCGAAAAAAAAAACGACAGTGGTACCCCTTACGTTTTTTTTTTTTTGGGGTGAAAAATTAAGTTTCTCCAATCTTCCCAAGACTCTGGATTCTGATAGAGGGCCATGAGACTTAGAACTGAGTGCAAAAATGGAGGCTCTAGCCCCTTCCAGAGCTGAGATATCGAAACTCAAAAATTCGGCCCGAAAAAAAAACGACAGTGGTACCCCTTACGTTTTTTTTTTTGGGCGAAAAATTAAGTTTCTCCAATCTTCCCAAATTCTGATAGAGGGCCATGAGACTTAGACCTGAGTGCAAAAATGGAGGCTCTAGCCCCTTCCAGAGCTGAGATATCGAAACTCAAAAATTCGGCCCGAAAAAAAACCGACAGTGGTACCCCTTACGTTTTTTTTTTGGGCGAAAAATTAAGTTTCTCCAATCTTCCCAAATTCTGATAGAGGGCCATGAGACTTAGACCTGAGTGCAAAAATGGAGGCTCTAGCCCCTTCCAGAGCTGAGATATCGAAACTCAAAAATTCGTCCCGAAAAAAAAAACGACAGTGGTACCCCTTACGTTTTTTTTTTTGGGCGAAAAATTAAGTTTCTCCAATCTTCCCAAATTCTGATAGAGGGCCATGAGACTTAGACATGAGTGCAAAAATGGAGGCTCTAGCCCCTTCCAGAGCTGAGATATCGAAACTCAAAAATTCGGCCCGAAAAAAAAACGACAGTGGTACCCCTTACGTTTTTTTTTTTGGGCGAAAAATTAAGTTTCTCCAATCTTCCCAAATTCTGATAGAGGGCCATGAGACTTAGACCTGAGTGCAAAAATGGAGGCTCTAGCCCCTTCCAGAGCTGAGATATCGAAACTCAAAAATTTGGCCCGAAAAAAAAAACGACAGTGGTACCCCTTACGTTTTTTTTTGGGGGGTGAAAAATTAAGTTTCTCCAATCTTCCCAAAACTCTGGATTCTGATAGAGGGCCATGAGACTTAGACCTGAGTGCAAAAATGGAGGCTCTAGCCCCTTCCAGAGCTGAGATATCGAAACTCAAAAATTCGGCCCGAAAAAAAAAAAACGACAGTGGTACCCCTTACGTTTTTTTTTTTTTGGGTGAAAAATTAAGTTTCTCCAATCTTCCCAAAACTCTGGATTCTGATAGAGGGCCATGAGACTTAGACCTGAGTGCAAAAATGGAGGCTCTAGCCCCTTCCAGAGCTGAGATATCGAAACTCAAAAATTCGGCCCGAAAAAAAAAACGACAGTGGTACCCCTTACGTTTTTTTTTTTGGGCGAAAAATTAAGTTTCTCCAATCTTCCCAAATTCTGGTAGAGGGCCATGAGACTTAGACCTGAGTGCAAAAATGGAGGCTCTAGCCCCTTCCAGAGCTGAGATATCGAAACTCAAAAATTCGGCCCGAAAAAAAACCGACAGTGGTACCCCTTACGTTTTTTTTTGGGCGAAAAATTAAGTTTCTCCAATTTTCCCAAATTCTGATAGAGGGCCATGAGACTTAGACCTGAGTGCAAAAATGGAGGCTCTAGCCCCTTCCAGAGCTGAGATATCGAAACTCAAAAATTTGGCCCGAAAAAAAAACGACAGTGGTACCCCTTACGTTTTTTTTTTGGGCGAAAAATTAAGTTTCTCCAATCTTCCCAAATTCTGATAGAGGGCCATGAGATTTAGACCTGAGTGCAAAAATGGAGGCTCTAGCCCCTTCCAGAGCTGAGATATCGAAACTCAAAAATTCGGCCCGAAAAAAAACGACAGTGGTACCCCTTACGTTTTTTTTTTTTGGGCGAAAAATTAAGTTTCTCCAATCTTCCCAAATTCTGATAGAGGGCCATGAGACTTAGACCTGAGTGCAAAAATGGAGGCTCTAGCCCCTTCCAGAGCTAAGATATCGAAACTCAAAAATTCGGCCCGAAAAAAAAAAACGACAGTGGTAACCCTTACGTTTTTTTTTTTTTGGGCGAAAAATTAAGTTTCTCCAATCTTCCCAAATTCCGATAGAGGGCCATGAGACTTAGACCCTAGTGCAAAAATGGAGGCTCTAGCCCCTTCCAGAGCTGAGATATCGAAACTCAAAAATTTGGCCCGAAAAAAAAACGACAGTGGTACCCCTTACGTTTTTTTTTTTTGGGTGAAAAATTAAGTTTCTCCAATCTTCCCAAAACTCTGGATTCTGATAGAGGGCCATGAGACTTCGACCTGAGTGCAAAAATGGAGGCTCTAGCCCCTTCCAGAGCTGAGATATCGAAACTCAAAAATTCGGCCCGAAAAAAAAACGACAGTGGTACCCCTTACGTTTTTTTTTTGGGCGAAAAATTAAGTTTCTCCAATCTTCCCAAATTCTGGTAGAGGGCCATGAGACTTAGACCTGAGTGCAAAAATGGAGGCTCTAGCCCCTTCCAGAGCTGAGATATCGAATCTCAAAAATTCGGCCCGAAAAAAAACGACAGTGGTACCCCTTACGTTTTTTTTTTTTGGCGAAAAATTAAGTTTCTCCAATCTTCCCAAATTCTGATAGAGGGCCATGAGACTTAGACCTGAGTGCAAAAATGGAGGCTCTAGCCCCTTCCAGAGCTGAGATATCGAAACTCAAAAATTCGTCCCGAAAAAAAAAACGACAGTGGTACCCCTTACGTTTTTTTTTTTGGGCGAAAAATTAAGTTTCTCCAATCTTCCCAAATTCTGATAGAGGGCCATGAGACTTAGACCTGAGTGCAAAAATGGAGGCTCTAGCCCCTTCCAGAGCTAAGATATCGAATCTCAAAAATTCGGCCCGAAAAAAAAAACGACAGTGGTACCCCTTACGTTTTTTTTTGGGGCGAAAAATTAAGTTTCTCCAATCTTCCCAAATTCTGATAGAGGGTCATGAGACTTAGACCTGAGTGCAAAAATGGAGGCTCTAGCCCCTTCCAGAGGTGAGATATCGAAACTCAAAAATTTGGCCCGAAAAAAAAAACGACAGTGGTACCCCTTACGTTTTTTTTTTTTTGGGCGAAAAATTACGTTTCTCCAATCTTCCCAAATTCTGGTAGAGGGCCATGAGACTTAGACCTGAGTGCAAAAATGGAGGCTCTAGCCCCTTCCAAAGCTGAGATATCGAAACTCAAAAATTCGGCCCGAAAAAAAACGACAGTGGTACCCCTTACGTTTTTTTTTTTTGGGAGAAAAATTAAGTTTCTCCAATCTTCCCAAATTCTGATAGAGGGCCATGAGACTTAGACCTGAGTGCAAAAATGGAGGCTCTAGCCCCTTCCAGAGCTGAGATATCGAAACTCAAAAATTCGGCCCGAAAAAAAAAAACCGACAGTGGTACCCCTTACGTTTTTTTTTTGGGCGAAAAATTAAGTTTCTCCAATCTTCCCAAATTCTGATAGAGGGCCATGAGACTTAGACCTGAGTGCAAAAATGGAGGCTCTAGCCCCTTCCAGAGCTAAGATATCGAAACTCAAAAATTCGGGCCGAAAAAAAAAAACGACAGTGGTACCCCTTAGGTTTTTTTTTTTGGGCGAAAAATTAAGTTTCTCCAATCTTCCCAAATTCTGATAGAGGGCCATGAGACTTAGACCTGAGTGCAAAAATGGAGGCTCTAGCCCCTTCCAGAGCTGAGATATCGAAACTCAAAAATTTGGCCCGAAAAAAAAACGACAGTGGTACCCCTTACGTTTTTTTTTTTTTGGGGTGAATAATTAAGTTTCTCCAATCTTCCCAAAACTCTGGATTCTGATAGAGGGCCATGAGACTTAGACCTGAGTGCAAAAATGGAGGCTCTAGCCCCTTCCAGAGCTGAGATATCGAAACTCAAAAATTCGGCCCGAAAAAAAACCGACAGTGGTATCCCTTACGTTTTTTTTTTGGGCGAAAAATTAAGTTTCTCCAATCTTCCCAAATTCTGATAGAGGGCCATGAGACTTAGACCTGAGTGCAAAAATGGAGGCTCTAGCCCCTTCCAGAGCTGAGATATCGAAACTCAAAAATTTGGCCCGAAAAAAAAACGACAGTGGTACCCCTTACGTTTTTTTTTGGGGGGTGAAAAATTAAGTTTCTCCAATCTTCCCAAAACTCTGGATTCTGATAGAGGGCCATGAGACTTAGACCTGAGTGCAAAAATGGAGGCTCTAGCCCCTTCCAGAGCTGAGATATCGAAACTCAAAAATTCGGCCCGAAAAAAAAAACGACAGTGGTACCCCTTACGTTTTTTTTGGGCGAAAAATTAAGTTTCTCCAATCTTCCCAAATTCTGATAGAGGGCCATGAGACTTAGACCTGAGTGCAAAAATGGAGGCTCTAGCCCCTTCCAGAGCTGAGATATCGAAACTCAAAAATTCGGCCCGAAAAAAAAACGACAGTGGTACCCCTTACGTTTTTTTTTGGGGGGCGAAAAATTAAGTTTCTCCAATCTTCCCAAATTCTGATAGAGGGCCATGAGACTTAGACCTGAGTGCAAAAATGGAGGCTCTAGCCCCTTCCAGAGCTGAGATATCGAATCTCAAAAATTCGGCCCGAAAAAAAAACGACAGTGGTACCCCTTACGTTTTTTTTTTGGGCGAAAAATTAAGTTTCTCCAATCTTCCCAAATTCTGATAGAGGATCATGAGACTTAGACCTGAGTGCAAAAATGGAGGCTCTAGCCCCTTCCAGAGCTGAGATATCGAAACTCAAAAATTCGGCCCGAAAAAAAAACGACAGTGGTACCCCTTACGTTTTTTTTTTTTGGGCGAAAAATTAAGTTTCTCCAATCTTCCCAAATTCTGATAGAGGACCATGAGACTTAGACCTGAGTGCAAAAATGGAGGCTCTAGCCCCTTCCAGAGCTGAGATATCGAAACTCAAAAATTCGGCCCGAAAAAAAAACGACAGTGGTACCCCTTACGTTTTTTTTGGGGGGGCGAAAAATTAAGTTTCTCCAATCTTCCCAAATTCTGATAGAGGGCCATGAGACTTAGACCTGAGTGCAAAAATGGAGGCTCTAGCCCCTTCCAGAGCTGAGATATCGAAACTCAAAAATTCGGCCCGAAAAAAAACGACAGTGGTACCCCTTACGTTTTTTTTTTTTGGGCGAAAAATTAAGTTTCTCCAATCTTCCCAAATTCTGATAGAGGGCCATGAGACTTAGACCTGAGTGCAAAAATGGAGGCTCTAGCCCCTTCCAGAGCTGAGATATCGAAACTCAAAAATTTGGCCCGAAAAAAAAACGACTGTGGTACCCCTTACGTTTTTTTTTTGGTTGAAAAATTAAGTTTCTCCAATCTTCCCAAATTCTGATAGAGGGCCATGAGACTTAGACCTGAGTGCAAAAATGGAGGCTCTAGCCCCTTCCAGAGCTGAGATATCGAAACTCAAAAATTCGGCCCGAAAAAAAAACGACAGTGGTACCCCTTACGTTTTTTTTTTTGGGCGAAAAATTAAGTTTCTCCAATCTTCCCAAATTCTGATAGAGGGCCATGAGACTTAGACCTGAGTGCAAAAATGGAGGCTCTAGCCCCTTCCAGAGCTGAGATATCGAAACTCAAAAATTCGTCCCGAAAAAAAAACCGACAGTGGTACCCCTTACGTTTTTTTTTTGGGTGAAAAAATAAGTTTCTCCAATCTTCCCAAATTCTGATAGAGGGCCATGAGACTTAGACCTGAGTGCAAAAATGGAGGCTCTAGCCCCTTCCAGAGCTGAGATATCGAAACTCAAAAATTTGGCCCGAAAAAAAAAAAACGACAGTGGTACCCCTTACGTTTTTTTTTTTGGGCGAAAAATTAAGTTTCTCCAATCTTCCCAAATTCTGATAGAGGGCCATGAGACTTAGACCTGAGTGCAAAAATGGAGGCTCTAGCCCCTTCCAGAGCTGAGATATCGAAACTCAAAAATTCGGCCCGAAAAAAAAACGACAGTGGTACCCCTTACGTTTTTTTTTTTTGGGCGAAAAATTAAGTTTCTCCAATCTTCCCAAATTCTGATAGAGGGCCATGAGACTTAGACCTGAGTGCAAAAATGGAGGCTCTAGCCCCTTCCAGAGCTGAGATATCGAAACTCAAAAATTTGGCCCGAAAAAAAAACGACAGTGGTACCCCTTACGTTTTTTTTGGGGGGGTGAAAAATTAAGTTTCTCCAATCTTCCCAAATTCTGATAGAGGGCCATGAGACTTAGACCTGAGTGCAAAAATGGAGGCTCTAGCCCCTTCCAGAGCTGAGATATCGAAACTCAAAAATTTGGCCCGAAAAAAAAAAACGACAGTGGTACCCCTTACGTTTTTTTTTTTGGGCGAAAAATTAAGTTTCTCCAATCTTCCCAAATTCTGATAGAGGGCCATGAGACTTAGACCTGAGTGCAAAAATGGAGGCTCTAGCCCCTTCCAGAGCTGAGATATCGAAACTCAAAAATTCGGCCCGAAAAAAAAACGACAGTGGTACCCCTTACGTTTTTTTTTTTTGGGCGAAAAATTAAGTTTCTCCAATCTTCCCAAATTCTGATAGAGGGCCATGAGACTTAGACCTGAGTGCAAAAATGGAGGCTCTAGCCCCTTCCAGAGCTGAGATATCGAAACTCAAAAATTTGGCCCGAAAAAAAAACGACAGTGGTACCCCTTACGTTTTTTTTGGGGGGGTGAAAAATTAAGTTTCTCCAATCTTCCCAAATTCTGATAGAGGGCCATGAGACTTAGACCTGAGTGCAAAAATGGAGGCTCTAGCCCCTTCCAGAGCTGAGATATCGAAACTCAAAAATTCGGCCCGAAAAAAAAACGACAGTGGTACCCCTTACGTTTTTTTTTTTGGGCGAAAAAATTTAGTTTCTCCAATCTTCCCAAATTCTGATAGAGGGCCATGAGACTTAGACCTGAGTGCAAAAATGGAGGCTCTAGCCCCTTCCAGAGCTGAGATATCGAAACTCAAAAATTTGGCCCGAAAAAAAAACGACAGTGGTACCCCATACGTTTTTTTTTTTGGGCGAAAAATTAAGTTTCTCCAATCTTCCCAAATTCTGATAGAGGGCCATGAGACTTAGACCTGAGTGCAAAAATGGAGGCTCTAGCCCCTTCCAGAGCTGAGATATCGAAACTCAAAAATTCGGCCCGAAAAAAAAAACGACAGTGGTACCCCTTACGTTTTTTTTTTTGGGCGAAAAATTAAGTTTCTCCAATCTTCCCAAATTCTGATAGAGGGCCATGAGACTTAGACCTGAGTGCAAAAATGGAGGCTCTAGCCCCTTCCAGAGCTGAGATATAGAAACTAAAAAATTTGGCCCGAAAAAAAAACGACAGTGGTACCCCTTACGTTTTTTTTGGGGGGGGTGAAAAATTAAGTTTCTCCAATCTTCCCAAAACTCTGGATTCTGATAGAGGGCCATGAGACTTAGACCTGAGTGCAAAAATGGAGGCTCTAGCCCCTTCCAGAGCTGAGATATCGAAACTCAAAAATTCGGCCCGAAAAAAAAACGACAGTGGTACCCCTTACGTTTTTTTTTTTTGGGCGAAAAATTAAGTTTTTCCAATCTTCCCAAATTCTGATAGAGGGCCATGAGACTTAGACCTGAGTGCAAAAATGGAGGCTCTAGCCCCTTCCAGAGCTGAGATATCGAAACTCAAAAATTTGGCCCGAAAAAAAAAACGACAGTGGTACCCCTTACGTTTTTTTTTTGGGCGAAAAATTAAGTTTCTCCAATCTTCCCAAATTCTGATAGAGGGCCATGAGACTTAGACCTGAGTGCAAAAATGGAGGCTCTAGCCCCTTCCAGAGCTGAGATACCGAAACTCAAAAATTTGGCCCGAAAAAAAAAAACGACAGTGGTACCCCTTACGTTTTTTTTTTTGGGCGAAAAATTAAGTTTCTCCAATCTTCCCAAATTCTGATAGAGGGCCATGAGACTTAGACCTGAGTGCAAAAATGGAGGCTCTAGCCCCTTCCAGAGCTGAGATATCGAAACTCAAAAATTTGGCCCGAAAAAAAAAAACGACAGTGGTACCCCTTACGTTTTTTTTGGGGGGGCGAAAAATTAAGTTTCTCCAATCTTCCCAAAACTCTGGATTCTGATAGAGGGCCATGAGACTTAGACCTGAGTGCAAAAATGGAGGCTCTAGCCCCTTCCAGAGCTGAGATATCGAAACTCAAAAATTCGGCCCGAAAAAAAAACGACAGTGGTACCCCTTACGTTTTTTTTTGGGGGGGCGAAAAATTAAGTTTCTCCAATCTTCCCAAATTCTGATAGAGGGCCATGAGACTTAGACCTGAGTGCAAAAATGGAGGCTCTAGCCCCTTCCAGAGCTGAGATATCGAAACTCAAAAATTCGGCCCGAAAAAAAAACGACAATGGTACCCCTTACGTTTTTTTTTGGGCGAAAAATTAAGTTTCTCCAATCTTCCCAAATTCTGATAGAGGGCCATGAGACTTAGACCTGAGTGCAAAAATGGAGGCTCTAGCCCCTTCCAGAGCTGAGATATCGAAACTCAAAAATTTGGCCCGAAAAAAAAAACGACAGTGGTACCCCTTACGTTTTTTTGGGGGGGTGAAAAATTAAGTTTCTCCAATCTTCCCAAAACTCTGGATTCTGATAGAGGGCCATGAGACTTAGACCTGAGTGCAAAAATGGAGGCTCTAGCCCCTTCCAGAGCTGAGATATCGAAACTCAAAAATTTGGCCCGAAAAAAAAACGACAGTGGTACCCCTTACGTTTTTTTTGGGGGGGCGAAAAATTAAGTTTCTCCAATCTTCCCAAAACTCTGGATTCTGATAGAGGGCCATGAGACTTAGACCTGAGTGCAAAAATGGAGGCTTTAGCCCCTTCCAGAGCTGAGATATCGAAACTCAAAAATTCGGCCCGAAAAAAAAAACGACAGTGGTACCCCTTACGTTTTTTTTGGGGGGCGAAAAATTAAGTTTCTCCAATCTTCCCAAATTCTGATAGAGGGCCATGAGACTTAGACCTGAGTGCAAAAATGGAGGCTCTAGCCCCTTCCAGAGCTGAGATATCGAAACTCAAAAATTCGGCCCGAAAAAAAAACGACAGTGGTACCCCTTACGTTTTTTTTTTTTGGGCGAAAAATTAAGTTTCTCCAATCTTCCCAAATTCTGATAGAGGGCCATGAGACTTAGACCTGAGTGCAAAAATGGAGGCTCTAGCCCCTTCCAGAGCTGAGATATCGAAACTCAAAAATTTGGCCCGAAAAAAAACCGACAGTGGTACCCCTTACGTTTTTTTTTTGGGCGAAAAATTAAGTTTCTCCAATCTTCCCAAATTCTGATAGAGGGCCATGAGACTTAGACCTGAGTGCAAAAATGGAGGCTCTAGCCCCTTCCAGAGCTGAGATATCGAAACTCAAAAATTTGGCCCGAAAAAAAAACGACAGTGGTACCCCTTACGTTTTTTTTTTGGGCGAAAAATTAAGTTTCTCCAATCTTCCCAAATTCTGATAGAGGGCCATGAGACTTAGAACTGAGTGCAAAAATGGAGGCTCTAGCCCCTTCCAGAGCTAAGATATCGAAACTCAAAAATTCGGCCCGAAAAAAAAAACGACAGTGGTACCCCTTACGTTTTTTTTTTTTGGGCGAAAAATTAAGTTTCTCCAATCTTCCCAAATTCTGATAGAGGGCCATGAGACTTAGACCTGAGTGCAAAAATGGAGGCTCTAGCCCCTTCCAGAGCTGAGATATCGAAACTCAAAAATTCGGCCCGAAAAAAAAAACGACAGTGGTACCCCTTACGTTTTTTTTTTTTTTTGGGGTGAAAAATTAAGTTTCTCCAATCTTCCCAAGACTCTGGATTCTGATAGAGGGCCATGAGACTTAGAACTGAGTGCAAAAATGGAGGCTCTAGCCCCTTCCAGAGCTGAGATATCGAAACTCAAAAATTCGGCCCGAAAAAAAAACGACAGTGGTACCCCTTACGTTTTTTTTTTTGGGCGAAAAATTAAGTTTCTCCAATCTTCCCAAATTCTGGTAGAGGGCCATGAGACTTAGACCTGAGTGCAAAAATGGAGGCTCTAGCCCCTTCCAGAGCTGAGATATAGAATCTCAAAAATTCGGCCCGAAAAAAAAAACGACAGTGGTACCCCTTACGTTTTTTTTTGGGGCGAAAAATTAAGTTTCTCCAATCTTCCCAAATTCTGATAGAGGACCATGAGACTTAGACCTGAGTGAAAAATGGAGGCTCTAGCCCCTTCCAGAGCTGAGATATCGAAACTCAAAATTTCGGCCCGAAAAAAAAAACGACAGTGGTACCCCTTACGTTTTTTTTTTTGGGCGAAAAATTAAGTTTCTCCAATCTTCCCAAATTCTGATAGAGGGCCATGAGACTTAGACCTGAGTGCAAAAATGGAGGCTCTAGCCCCTTCCAGAGCTGAGATATCGAAACTCAAAAATTCGGCCCGAAAAAAAAACGACAGTGGTACCCCTTACGTTTTTTTTTTGGGCGAAAAATTAAGTTTCTCCAATCTTCCCAAATTCTGATAGAGGGCCATGAGACTTAGACCTGAGTGCAAAAATGGAGGCTCTAGCCCCTTCCAGAGCTGAGATATCGAAACTCAAAAATTCGTCCCGAAAAAAAAAACGACAGTGGTACCCCTTACGTTTTTTTTTTTGGGCGAAAAATTAAGTTTCTCCAATCTTCCCAAATTCTGATAGAGGGCCATGAGACTTAGACCTGAGTGCAAAAATGGAGGCTCTAGCCCCTTCCAGAGCTGAGATATCGAAACTCAAAAATTCGGCCCGAAAAAAAAACGACAGTGGTACCCCTTACGTTTTTTTTTTTGGGCGAAAAATTAAGTTTCTCCAATCTTCCCAAATTCTGATAGAGGGCCATGAGACTTAGACCTGAGTGCAAAAATGGAGGCTCTAGCCCCTTCCAGAGCTGAGATATCGAAACTCAAAAATTTGGCCCGAAAAAAAAAACGACAGTGGTACCCCTTACGTTTTTTTTTTTTTGGGTGAAAAATTAAGTTTCTCCAATCTTCCCAAAACTCTGGATTCTGATAGAGGGCCATGAGACTTAGACCTGAGTGCAAAAATGGAGGCTCTAGCCCCTTCCAGAGCTGAGATATCGAAACTCAAAAATTCGGCCCGAAAAAAAAAACGACAGTGGTACCCCTTACGTTTTTTTTTTGGGCGAAAAATTAAGTTTCTCCAATCTTCCCAAATTCTGGTAGAGGGCCATGAGACTTAGACCTGAGTGCAAAAATGGAGGCTCTAGCCCCTTCCAGAGCTGAGATATCGAAACTCAAAAATTCGGCCCGAAAAAAAACCGACAGTGGTACCCCTTACGTTTTTTTTTGGGCGAAAAATTAAGTTTCTCCAATTTTCCCAAATTCTGATAGAGGGCCATGAGACTTAGACCTGAGTGCAAAAATGGAGGCTCTAGCCCCTTCCAGAGCTGAGATATCGAAACTCAAAAATTTGGCCCGAAAAAAAAACGACAGTGGTACCCCTTACGTTTTTTTTTTGGGCGAAAAATTAAGTTTCTCCAATCTTCCCAAATTCTGATAGAGGGCCATGAGATTTAGACCTGAGTGCAAAAATGGAGGCTCTAGCCCCTTCCAGAGCTGAGATATCGAAACTCAAAAATTCGGCCCGAAAAAAAAAACGACAGTGGTAACCCTTACGTTTTTTTTTTTTTGGGCGAAAAATTAAGTTTCTCCAATCTTCCCAAATTCCGATAGAGGGCCATGAGACTTAGACCCTAGTGCAAAAATGGAGGCTCTAGCCCCTTCCAGAGCTGAGATATCGAAACTCAAAAATTTGGCCCGAAAAAAAAACGACAGTGGTACCCCTTACGTTTTTTTTTTTTGGGTGAAAAATTAAGTTTCTCCAATCTTCCCAAAACTCTGGATTCTGATAGAGGGCCATGAGACTTCGACCTGAGTGCAAAAATGGAGGCTCTAGCCCCTTCCAGAGCTGAGATATCGAAACTCAAAAATTCGGCCCGAAAAAAAAACGACAGTGGTACCCCTTACGTTTTTTTTTTGGGCGAAAAATTAAGTTTCTCCAATCTTCCCAAATTCTGGTAGAGGGCCATGAGACTTAGACCTGAGTGCAAAAATGGAGGCTCTAGCCCCTTCCAGAGCTGAGATATCGAATCTCAAAAATTCGGCCCGAAAAAAAACGACAGTGGTACCCCTTACGTTTTTTTTTTTTGGCGAAAAATTAAGTTTCTCCAATCTTCCCAAATTCTGATAGAGGGCCATGAGACTTAGACCTGAGTGCAAAAATGGAGGCTCTAGCCCCTTCCAGAGCTGAGATATCGAAACTCAAAAATTCGTCCCGAAAAAAAAAACGACAGTGGTACCCCTTACGTTTTTTTTTTTGGGCGAAAAATTAAGTTTCTCCAATCTTCCCAAATTCTGATAGAGGGCCATGAGACTTAGACCTGAGTGCAAAAATGGAGGCTCTAGCCCCTTCCAGAGCTAAGATATCGAATCTCAAAAATTCGGCCCGAAAAAAAAAACGACAGTGGTACCCCTTACGTTTTTTTTTGGGGCGAAAAATTAAGTTTCTCCAATCTTCCCAAATTCTGATAGAGGGTCATGAGACTTAGACCTGAGTGCAAAAATGGAGGCTCTAGCCCCTTCCAGAGGTGAGATATCGAAACTCAAAAATTTGGCCCGAAAAAAAAAACGACAGTGGTACCCCTTACGTTTTTTTTTTTTTGGGCGAAAAATTACGTTTCTCCAATCTTCCCAAATTCTGGTAGAGGGCCATGAGACTTAGACCTGAGTGCAAAAATGGAGGCTCTAGCCCCTTCCAAAGCTGAGATATCGAAACTCAAAAATTCGGCCCGAAAAAAAACGACAGTGGTACCCCTTACGTTTTTTTTTTTTGGGAGAAAAATTAAGTTTCTCCAATCTTCCCAAATTCTGATAGAGGGCCATGAGACTTAGACCTGAGTGCAAAAATGGAGGCTCTAGCCCCTTCCAGAGCTGAGATATCGAAACTCAAAAATTCGGCCCGAAAAAAAAAAACCGACAGTGGTACCCCTTACGTTTTTTTTTTGGGCGAAAAATTAAGTTTCTCCAATCTTCCCAAATTCTGATAGAGGGCCATGAGACTTAGACCTGAGTGCAAAAATGGAGGCTCTAGCCCCTTCCAGAGCTAAGATATCGAAACTCAAAAATTCGGGCCGAAAAAAAAAAACGACAGTGGTACCCCTTAGGTTTTTTTTTTTGGGCGAAAAATTAAGTTTCTCCAATCTTCCCAAATTCTGATAGAGGGCCATGAGACTTAGACCTGAGTGCAAAAATGGAGGCTCTAGCCCCTTCCAGAGCTGAGATATCGAAACTCAAAAATTTGGCCCGAAAAAAAAACGACAGTGGTACCCCTTACGTTTTTTTTTTTTTGGGGTGAATAATTAAGTTTCTCCAATCTTCCCAAAACTCTGGATTCTGATAGAGGGCCATGAGACTTAGACCTGAGTGCAAAAATGGAGGCTCTAGCCCCTTCCAGAGCTGAGATATCGAAACTCAAAAATTCGGCCCGAAAAAAAACCGACAGTGGTATCCCTTACGTTTTTTTTTTGGGCGAAAAATTAAGTTTCTCCAATCTTCCCAAATTCTGATAGAGGGCCATGAGACTTAGACCTGAGTGCAAAAATGGAGGCTCTAGCCCCTTCCAGAGCTGAGATATCGAAACTCAAAAATTTGGCCCGAAAAAAAAAACGACAGTGGTACCCCTTACGTTTTTTTTTGGGGGGTGAAAAATTAAGTTTCTCCAATCTTCCCAAAACTCTGGATTCTGATAGAGGGCCATGAGACTTAGACCTGAGTGCAAAAATGGAGGCTCTAGCCCCTTCCAGAGCTGAGATATCGAAACTCAAAAATTCGGCCCGAAAAAAAAAACGACAGTGGTACCCCTTACGTTTTTTTTGGGCGAAAAATTAAGTTTCTCCAATCTTCCCAAATTCTGATAGAGGGCCATGAGACTTAGACCTGAGTGCAAAAATGGAGGCTCTAGCCCCTTCCAGAGCTGAGATATCGAAACTCAAAAATTCGGCCCGAAAAAAAAACGACAGTGGTACCCCTTACGTTTTTTTTTGGGGGGCGAAAAATTAAGTTTCTCCAATCTTCCCAAATTCTGATAGAGGGCCATGAGACTTAGACCTGAGTGCAAAAATGGAGGCTCTAGCCCCTTCCAGAGCTGAGATATCGAATCTCAAAAATTCGGCCCGAAAAAAAAACGACAGTGGTACCCCTTACGTTTTTTTTTTGGGCGAAAAATTAAGTTTCTCCAATCTTCCCAAATTCTGATAGAGGATCATGAGACTTAGACCTGAGTGCAAAAATGGAGGCTCTAGCCCCTTCCAGAGCTGAGATATCGAAACTCAAAAATTCGGCCCGAAAAAAAAACGACAGTGGTACCCCTTACGTTTTTTTTTTTTGGGCGAAAAATTAAGTTTCTCCAATCTTCCCAAATTCTGATAGAGGACCATGAGACTTAGACCTGAGTGCAAAAATGGAGGCTCTAGCCCCTTCCAGAGCTGAGATATCGAAACTCAAAAATTCGGCCCGAAAAAAAAACGACAGTGGTACCCCTTACGTTTTTTTTGGGGGGGCGAAAAATTAAGTTTCTCCAATCTTCCCAAATTCTGATAGAGGGCCATGAGACTTAGACCTGAGTGCAAAAATGGAGGCTCTAGCCCCTTCCAGAGCTGAGATATCGAAACTCAAAAATTCGGCCCGAAAAAAAACGACAGTGGTACCCCTTACGTTTTTTTTTTTTGGGCGAAAAATTAAGTTTCTCCAATCTTCCCAAATTCTGATAGAGGGCCATGAGACTTAGACCTGAGTGCAAAAATGGAGGCTCTAGCCCCTTCCAGAGCTGAGATATCGAAACTCAAAAATTTGGCCCGGAAAAAAAAACGACTGTGGTACCCCTTACGTTTTTTTTTTGGGCGAAAAATTAAGTTTCTCCAATCTTCCCAAATTCTGATAGAGGGCCATGAGACTTAGACCTGAGTGCAAAAATGGAGGCTCTAGCCCCTTCCAGAGCTGAGATATCGAAACTCAAAAATTCGGCCCGAAAAAAAAACGACAGTGGTACCCCTTACGTTTTTTTTTTTGGGCGAAAAATTAAGTTTCTCCAATCTTCCCAAATTCTGATAGAGGGCCATGAGACTTAGACCTGAGTGCAAAAATGGAGGCTCTAGCCCCTTCCAGAGCTGAGATATCGAAACTCAAAAATTCGTCCCGAAAAAAAAACCGACAGTGGTACCCCTTACGTTTTTTTTTTGGGTGAAAAAATAAGTTTCTCCAATCTTCCCAAATTCTGATAGAGGGCCATGAGACTTAGACCTGAGTGCAAAAATGGAGGCTCTAGCCCCTTCCAGAGCTGAGATATCGAAACTCAAAAATTTGGCCCGAAAAAAAAAAACGACAGTGGTACCCCTTACGTTTTTTTTTTTGGGCGAAAAATTAAGTTTCTCCAATCTTCCCAAATTCTGATAGAGGGCCATGAGACTTAGACCTGAGTGCAAAAATGGAGGCTCTAGCCCCTTCCAGAGCTGAGATATCGAAACTCAAAAATTCGGCCCGAAAAAAAAACGACAGTGGTACCCCTTACGTTTTTTTTTTTTGGGCGAAAAATTAAGTTTCTCCAATCTTCCCAAATTCTGATAGAGGGCCATGAGACTTAGACCTGAGTGCAAAAATGGAGGCTCTAGCCCCTTCCAAAGCTGAGATATCGAAACTCAAAAATTTGGCCCGAAAAAAAAACGACAGTGGTACCCCTTACGTTTTTTTTGGGGGGGTGAAAAATTAAGTTTCTCCAATCTTCCCAAATTCTGATAGAGGGCCATGAGACTTAGACCTGAGTGCAAAAATGGAGGCTCTAGCCCCTTCCAGAGCTGAGATATCGAAACTCAAAAATTCGGCCCGAAAAAAAAACGACAGTGGTACCCCTTACGTTTTTTTTTTTGGGCGAAAAAATTTAGTTTCTCCAATCTTCCCAAATTCTGATAGAGGGCCATGAGACTTAGACCTGAGTGCAAAAATGGAGGCTCTAGCCCCTTCCAGAGCTGAGATATCGAAACTCAAAAATTTGGCCCGAAAAAAAAACGACAGTGGTACCCCATACGTTTTTTTTTTGGGCGAAAAATTAAGTTTCTCCAATCTTCCCAAATTCTGATAGAGGGCCATGAGACTTAGACCTGAGTGCAAAAATGGAGGCTCTAGCCCCTTCCAGAGCTGAGATATCGAAACTCAAAAATTCGGCCCGAAAAAAAAAACGACAGTGGTACCCCTTACGTTTTTTTTTTTTGGGCGAAAAATTAAGTTTCTCCAATCTTCCCAAATTCTGATAGAGGGCCATGAGACTTAGACCTGAGTGCAAAAATGGAGGCTCTAGCCCCTTCCAGAGCTGAGATATAGAAACTAAAAAATTTGGCCCGAAAAAAAAACGACAGTGGTACCCCTTACGTTTTTTTTGGGGGGGGGTGAAAAATTAAGTTTCTCCAATCTTCCCAAAACTCTGGATTCTGATAGAGGGCCATGAGACTTAGACCTGAGTGCAAAAATGGAGGCTCTAGCCCCTTCCAGAGCTGAGATATCGAAACTCAAAAATTCGGCCCGAAAAAAAAACGACAGTGGTACCCCTTACGTTTTTTTTTTTTGGGCGAAAAATTAAGTTTTTCCAATCTTCCCAAATTCTGATAGAGGGCCATGAGACTTAGACCTGAGTGCAAAAATGGAGGCTCTAGCCCCTTCCAGAGCTGAGATATCGAAACTCAAAAATTTGGCCCGAAAAAAAAAACGACAGTGGTACCCCTTACGTTTTTTTTTTGGGCGAAAAATTAAGTTTCTCCAATCTTCCCAAATTCTGATAGAGGGCCATGAGACTTAGACCTGAGTGCAAAAATGGAGGCTCTAGCCCCTTCCAGAGCTGAGATACCGAAACTCAAAAATTTGGCCCGAAAAAAAAAAACGACAGTGGTACCCCTTACGTTTTTTTTTTTGGGCGAAAAATTAAGTTTCTCCAATCTTCCCAAATTCTGATAGAGGGCCATGAGACTTAGACCTGAGTGCAAAAATGGAGGCTCTAGCCCCTTCCAGAGCTGAGATATCGAAACTCAAAAATTTGGCCCGAAAAAAAAAACGACAGTGGTACCCCTTACGTTTTTTTTTGGGGGGCGAAAAATTAAGTTTCTCCAATCTTCCCAAAACTCTGGATTCTGATAGAGGGCCATGAGACTTAGACCTGAGTGCAAAAATGGAGGCTCTAGCCCCTTCCAGAGCTGAGATATCGAAACTCAAAAATTCGGCCCGAAAAAAAAACGACAGTGGTACCCCTTACGTTTTTTTTTGGGGGGGCGAAAAATTAAGTTTCTCCAATCTTCCCAAATTCTGATAGAGGGCCATGAGACTTAGACCTGAGTGCAAAAATAGAGGCTCTAGCCCCTTCCAGAGCTGAGATATCGAAACTCAAAAATTCGGCCCGAAAAAAAAAAACGACAGTGGTACCCCTTACGTTTTTTTTTTTGG
The DNA here is from genome assembly GCF_988280905.1 of Pimephales promelas. Taxonomy (NCBI): domain Eukaryota; kingdom Metazoa; phylum Chordata; class Actinopteri; order Cypriniformes; family Leuciscidae; genus Pimephales; species Pimephales promelas. The sequence continues at coordinate 2,168,868 of NC_142788.1, forward strand.
GCGAAAAATTAAGTTTCTCCAATCTTCCCAAATTCTGATAGAGGGCCATGAGACTTAGACCTGAGTGCAAAAATGGAGGCTCTAGCCCCTTCCAGAGCTGAGATATCAAAACTCAAAAATTCGGCCCGAAAAAAAAAACGACAATGGTACCCCTTACGTTTTTTTTTGGGCGAAAAATTAAGTTTCTCCAATCTTCCCAAATTCTGATAGAGGGCCATGAGACTTAGACCTGAGTGCAAAAATGGAGGCTCTAGCCCCTTCCAGAGCTGAGATATCGAAACTCAAAAATTTGGCCCGAAAAAAAAAACGACAGTGGTACCCCTTACGTTTTTTTGGGGGGGTGAAAAATTAAGTTTCTCCAATCTTCCCAAAACTCTGGATTCTGATAGAGGGCCATGAGACTTAGACCTGAGTGCAAAAATGGAGGCTCTAGCCCCTTCCAGAGCTGAGATATCGAAACTCAAAAATTTGGCCCGAAAAAAAAACGACAGTGGTACCCCTTACGTTTTTTTTGGGGGGGCGAAAAATTAAGTTTCTCCAATCTTCCCAAAACTCTGGATTCTGATAGAGGGCCATGAGACTTAGACCTGAGTGCAAAAATGGAGGCTTTAGCCCCTTCCAGAGCTGAGATATCGAAACTCAAAAATTCGGCCCGAAAAAAAAAACGACAGTGGTACCCCTTACGTTTTTTTTGGGGGGCGAAAAATTAAGTTTCTCCAATCTTCCCAAATTCTGATAGAGGGCCATGAGACTTAGACCTGAGTGCAAAAATGGAGGCTCTAGCCCCTTCCAGAGCTGAGATATCGAAACTCAAAAATTCGGCCCGAAAAAAAAACGACAGTGGTACCCCTTACGTTTTTTTTGGGGGGGGTGAAAAATTAAGTTTCTCCAATCTTCCCAAAACTCTGGATTCTGATAGAGGGCCATGAGACTTAGACCTGAGTGCAAAAATGGAGGCTCTAGCCCCTTCCAGAGCTGAGATATCGAAACTCAAAAATTCGGCCCGAAAAAAAAACGACAGTGGTACCCCTTACGTTTTTTTTTTTTGGGCGAAAAATTAAGTTTTTCCAATCTTCCCAAATTCTGATAGAGGGCCATGAGACTTAGACCTGAGTGCAAAAATGGAGGCTCTAGCCCCTTCCAGAGCTGAGATATCGAAACTCAAAAATTTGGCCCGAAAAAAAAAACGACAGTGGTACCCCTTACGTTTTTTTTTTGGGCGAAAAATTAAGTTTCTCCAATCTTCCCAAATTCTGATAGAGGGCCATGAGACTTAGACCTGAGTGCAAAAATGGAGGCTCTAGCCCCTTCCAGAGCTGAGATACCGAAACTCAAAAATTTGGCCCGAAAAAAAAAAACGACAGTGGTACCCCTTACGTTTTTTTTTTTGGGCGAAAAATTAAGTTTCTCCAATCTTCCCAAATTCTGATAGAGGGCCATGAGACTTAGACCTGAGTGCAAAAATGGAGGCTCTAGCCCCTTCCAGAGCTGAGATATCGAAACTCAAAAATTTGGCCCGAAAAAAAAAACGACAGTGGTACCCCTTACGTTTTTTTTTGGGGGGCGAAAAATTAAGTTTCTCCAATCTTCCCAAAACTCTGGATTCTGATAGAGGGCCATGAGACTTAGACCTGAGTGCAAAAATGGAGGCTCTAGCCCCTTCCAGAGCTGAGATATCGAAACTCAAAAATTCGGCCCGAAAAAAAAACGACAGTGGTACCCCTTACGTTTTTTTTGGGGGGGGCGAAAAATTAAGTTTCTCCAATCTTCCCAAATTCTGATAGAGGGCCATGAGACTTAGACCTGAGTGCAAAAATAGAGGCTCTAGCCCCTTCCAGAGCTGAGATATCGAAACTCAAAAATTCGGCCCGAAAAAAAAAAACGACAGTGGTACCCCTTACGTTTTTTTTTTTGGGCGAAAAATTAAGTTTCTCCAATCTTCCCAAATTCTGATAGAGGGCCATGAGACTTAGACCTGAGTGCAAAAATGGAGGCTCTAGCCCCTTCCAGAGCTGAGATATCGAAACTCAAAAATTCGGCCCGAAAAAAAAACGACAATGGTACCCCTTACGTTTTTTTTTGGGCGAAAAATTAAGTTTCTCCAATCTTCCCAAATTCTGATAGAGGGCCATGAGACTTAGACCTGAGTGCAAAAATGGAGGCTCTAGCCCCTTCCAGAGCTGAGATATCGAAACTCAAAAATTTGGCCCGAAAAAAAAAACGACAGTGGTACCCCTTACGTTTTTTTGGGGGGGTGAAAAATTAAGTTTCTCCAATCTTCCCAAAACTCTGGATTCTGATAGAGGGCCATGAGACTTAGACCTGAGTGCAAAAATGGAGGCTCTAGCCCCTTCCAGAGCTGAGATATTGAAACTCAAAAATTTGGCCCGAAAAAAAAACGACAGTGGTACCCCTTACGTTTTTTTTTGGGGGGCGAAAAATTAAGTTTCTCCAATCTTCCCAAAACTCTGGATTCTGATAGAGGGCCATGAGACTTAGACCTGAGTGCAAAAATGGAGGCTTTAGCCCCTTCCAGAGCTGAGATATCGAAACTCAAAAATTCGGCCCGAAAAAAAAAACGACAGTGGTACCCCTTACGTTTTTTTTGGGGGGCGAAAAATTAAGTTTCTCCAATCTTCCCAAATTCTGATAGAGGGCCATGAGACTTAGACCTGAGTGCAAAAATGGAGGCTCTAGCCCCTTCCAGAGCTGAGATATCGAAACTCAAAAATTCGGCCCGAAAAAAAAACGACAGTGGTACCCCTTACGTTTTTTTTTTTTGGGCGAAAAATTAAGTTTCTCCAATCTTCCCAAATTCTGATAGAGGGCCATGAGACTTAGACCTGAGTGCAAAAATGGAGGCTCTAGCCCCTTCCAGAGCTGAGATATCGAAACTCAAAAATTTGGCCCGAAAAAAAAACGACAGTGGTACCCCTTACGTTTTTTTTGGGGGGGCGAAAAATTAAGTTTCTCCAATCTTCCCAAAACTCTGGATTCTGATAGAGGGCCATGAGACTTAGACCTGAGTGCAAAAATGGAGGCTCTAGCCCCTTCCAGAGCTGAGATATCGAAACGCAAAAATTCGGCCCGAAAAAAAAAACGACAGTGGTACCCCTTACGTTTTTTTTGGGGGGGCGAAAAATTAAGTTTCTCCAATCCTCCCAAATTCTGATAGAGGGCCATGAGACTTAGACCTGAGTGCAAAAATGGAGGCTCTAGCCTCTTCCAGAGCTGAGATATCGAAACTCAAAAATTCGGCCCGAAAAAAAAACGACAGTGGTACCCCTTACGTTTTTTTTTTTTGGGCGAAAAATTAAGTTTTTCCAATCTTCCCAAATTCTGATAGAGGGCCATGAGACTTAGACCTAAATGCAAAAATGGAGGCTCTAGCCCCTTCCAGAGCTGAGATATCGAAACTCAAAAATTTGGCCCGAAAAAAAAACGACAGTGGTACCCCTTACGTTTTTTTTTTGGGCGAAAAATTAAGTTTCTCCAAACTTCCCAAATTCTGATAGAGGGCCATGAGACTTAGACCTGAGTGCAAAAATGGAGGCTCTAGCCCCTTCCAGAGCTGAGATATCGAAACTCAAAAATTCGGCCCGAAAAAAAAACGACAATGGTACCCCTTACGTTTTTTTTTTGGGCGAAAAATTAAGTTTCTCCAATCTTCCCAAATTCTGATAGAGGGCCATGAGACTTAGACCTGAGTGCAAAAATGGAGGCTCTAGCCCCTTCCAGAGCTGAGATATCGAAACTCAAAAATTTGGCCCGAAAAAAAAACGACAGTGGTACCCCTTACGTTTTTTTTGGGGGGGTGAAAAATTAAGTTTCTCCAATCTTCCCAAAACTCTGGATTCTGATAGAGGGCCATGAGACTTAGACCTGAGTGCAAAAATGGAGGCTCTAGCCCCTTCCAGAGCTGAGATATCGAAACTCAAAAATTCGGCCCGAAAAAAAAAACGACAGTGGTACCCCTTACGTTTTTTTTTTTTTGGGTGAAAAATTAAGTTTCTCCAATCTTCCCAAAACTCTGGATTCTGATAGAGGGCCATGAGACTTAGACCTGAGTGCAAAAATGGAGGCTCTAGCCCCTTCCAGAGCTGAGATATCGAAACTCAAAAATTCGGCCCGAAAAAAAAAACGACAGTGGTACCCCTTACGTTTTTTTTTTTTGGGCGAAAAATTAAGTTTCTCCAATCTTCCCAAATTCTGGTAGAGGGCCATGAGACTTAGACCTGAGTGCAAAAATGGAGGCTCTAGCCCCTTCCAGAGCTGAGATATCGAAACTCAAAAATTCGGCCCGAAAAAAAAACGACAGTGGTACCCCTTACGTTTTTTTTTTTGGGAGAAAAATTAAGTTTCTCCAATCTTCCCAAATTCTGATAGAGGGCCATGAGACTTAGACCTGAGTGCAAAAATGGAGGCTCTAGCCCCTTCCAGAGCTGAGATATCGAAACTCAAAAATTCGGCCCGAAAAAAAACGACAGTGGTACCCCTTACGTTTTTTTTTTTTGGGCGAAAAATTAAGTTTCTCCAATCTTCCCAAATTCTGAAAGAGGGCCATGAGACTTAGAACTGAGTGCAAAAATGGAGGCTCTAGCCCCTTCCAGAGCTAAGATATCGAAACTCAAAAATTCGGCCCGAAAAAAAAAACGACAGTGGTACCCCTTACGTTTTTTTTTTTTGGGCGAAAAATTAAGTTTCTCCAATCTTCCCAAATTCTGATAGAGGGCCATGAGACTTAGACCTGAGTGCAAAAATGGAGGCTCTAGCCCCTTCCAGAGCTGAGATATCGAAACTCAAAAATTCGGCCCGAAAAAAAAAACGACAGTGGTACCCCTTACGTTTTTTTTTTTGGGTGAAAAATTAAGTTTCTCCAATCTTCCCAAAACTCTGGATTCTGATAGAGGGCCATGAGACTTAGACCTGAGTGCAAAAATGGAGGCTCTAGCCCCTTCCAGAGCTGAGATATCGAAACTCAAAAATTCGGCCCGAAAAAAAAAACGACAGTGGTACCCCTTACGTTTTTTTTTTTTTGGGGTGAAAAATTAAGTTTCTCCAATCTTCCCAAGACTCTGGATTCTGATAGAGGGCCATGAGACTTAGAACTGAGTGCAAAAATGGAGGCTCTAGCCCCTTCCAGAGCTGAGATATCGAAACTCAAAAATTCGGCCCGAAAAAAAAACGACAGTGGTACCCCTTACGTTTTTTTTTTTGGGCGAAAAATTAAGTTTCTCCAATCTTCCCAAATTCTGGTAGAGGGCCATGAGACTTAGACCTGAGTGCAAAAATGGAGGCTCTAGCCCCTTCCAGAGCTGAGATATAGAATCTCAAAAATTCGGCCCGAAAAAAAAAACGACAGTGGTACCCCTTACGTTTTTTTTTGGGGCGAAAAATTAAGTTTCTCCAATCTTCCCAAATTCTGATAGAGGACCATGAGACTTAGACCTGAGTGAAAAATGGAGGCTCTAGCCCCTTCCAGAGCTGAGATATCGAAACTCAAAATTTCGGCCCGAAAAAAAAAACGACAGTGGTACCCCTTACGTTTTTTTTTTTGGGCGAAAAATTAAGTTTCTCCAATCTTCCCAAATTCTGATAGAGGGCCATGAGACTTAGACCTGAGTGCAAAAATGGAGGCTCTAGCCCCTTCCAGAGCTGAGATATCGAAACTCAAAAATTCGGCCCGAAAAAAAACCGACAGTGGTACCCCTTACGTTTTTTTTTTGGGCGAAAAATTAAGTTTCTCCAATCTTCCCAAATTCTGATAGAGGGCCATGAGACTTAGACCTGAGTGCAAAAATGGAGGCTCTAGCCCCTTCCAGAGCTGAGATATCGAAACTCAAAAATTCGTCCCGAAAAAAAAAACGACAGTGGTACCCCTTACGTTTTTTTTTTTGGGCGAAAAATTAAGTTTCTCCAATCTTCCCAAATTCTGATAGAGGGCCATGAGACTTAGACCTGAGTGCAAAAATGGAGGCTCTAGCCCCTTCCAGAGCTGAGATATCGAAACTCAAAAATTCGGCCCGAAAAAAAAACGACAGTGGTACCCCTTACGTTTTTTTTTTTGGGCGAAAAATTAAGTTTCTCCAATCTTCCCAAATTCTGATAGAGGGCCATGAGACTTAGACCTGAGTGCAAAAATGGAGGCTCTAGCCCCTTCCAGAGCTGAGATATCGAAACTCAAAAATTTGGCCCGAAAAAAAAAACGACAGTGGTACCCCTTACGTTTTTTTTTTGGGGGTGAAAAATTAAGTTTCTCCAATCTTCCCAAAACTCTGGATTCTGATAGAGGGCCATGAGACTTAGACCTGAGTGCAAAAATGGAGGCTCTAGCCCCTTCCAGAGCTGAGATATCGAAACTCAAAAATTCGGCCCGAAAAAAAAAACGACAGTGGTACCCCTTACGTTTTTTTTTTTTGGGTGAAAAATTAAGTTTCTCCAATCTTCCCAAAACTCTGGATTCTGATAGAGGGCCATGAGACTTAGACCTGAGTGCAAAAATGGAGGCTCTAGCCCCTTCCAGAGCTGAGATATCGAAACTCAAAAATTCGGCCCGAAAAAAAAAAACGACAGTGGTACCCCTTACGTTTTTTTTTTTGGGCGAAAAATTAAGTTTCTCCAATCTTCCCAAATTCTGGTAGAGGGCCATGAGACTTAGACCTGAGTGCAAAAATGGAGGCTCTAGCCCCTTCCAGAGCTGAGATATCGAAACTCAAAAATTCGGCCCGAAAAAAAACCGACAGTGGTACCCCTTACGTTTTTTTTTGGGCGAAAAATTAAGTTTCTCCAATTTTCCCAAATTCTGATAGAGGGCCATGAGACTTAGACCTGAGTGCAAAAATGGAGGCTCTAGCCCCTTCCAGAGCTGAGATATCGAAACTCAAAAATTTGGCCCGAAAAAAAAACGACAGTGGTACCCCTTACGTTTTTTTTTTGGGCGAAAAATTAAGTTTCTCCAATCTTCCCAAATTCTGATAGAGGGCCATGAGATTTAGACCTGAGTGCAAAAATGGAGGCTCTAGCCCCTTCCAGAGCTGAGATATCGAAACTCAAAAATTCGGCCCGAAAAAAAACGACAGTGGTACCCCTTACGTTTTTTTTTTTTGGGCGAAAAATTAAGTTTCTCCAATCTTCCCAAATTCTGATAGAGGGCCATGAGACTTAGACCTGAGTGCAAAAATGGAGGCTCTAGCCCCTTCCAGAGCTAAGATATCGAAACTCAAAAATTCGGCCCGAAAAAAAAAAACGACAGTGGTAACCCTTACGTTTTTTTTTTTTTGGGCGAAAAATTAAGTTTCTCCAATCTTCCCAAATTCCGATAGAGGGCCATGAGACTTAGACCCTAGTGCAAAAATGGAGGCTCTAGCCCCTTCCAGAGCTGAGATATCGAAACTCAAAAATTCGGCCCGAAAAAAAAAAACGACAGTGGTACCCCTTACGTTTTTTTTTTTGGGCGAAAAATTAAGTTTCTCCAATCTTCCCAAATTCTGGTAGAGGGCCATGAGACTTAGACCTGAGTGCAAAAATGGAGGCTCTAGCCCCTTCCAGAGCTGAGATATCGAAACTCAAAAATTCGGCCCGAAAAAAAACCGACAGTGGTACCCCTTACGTTTTTTTTTGGGCGAAAAATTAAGTTTCTCCAATTTTCCCAAATTCTGATAGAGGGCCATGAGACTTAGACCTGAGTGCAAAAATGGAGGCTCTAGCCCCTTCCAGAGCTGAGATATCGAAACTCAAAAATTTGGCCCGAAAAAAAAACGACAGTGGTACCCCTTACGTTTTTTTTTTGGGCGAAAAATTAAGTTTCTCCAATCTTCCCAAATTCTGATAGAGGGCCATGAGATTTAGACCTGAGTGCAAAAATGGAGGCTCTAGCCCCTTCCAGAGCTGAGATATCGAAACTCAAAAATTCGGCCCGAAAAAAAACGACAGTGGTACCCCTTACGTTTTTTTTTTTTGGGCGAAAAATTAAGTTTCTCCAATCTTCCCAAATTCTGATAGAGGGCCATGAGACTTAGACCTGAGTGCAAAAATGGAGGCTCTAGCCCCTTCCAGAGCTAAGATATCGAAACTCAAAAATTCGGCCCGAAAAAAAAAAACGACAGTGGTAACCCTTACGTTTTTTTTTTTTTTGGGCGAAAAATTAAGTTTCTCCAATCTTCCCAAATTCCGATAGAGGGCCATGAGACTTAGACCCTAGTGCAAAAATGGAGGCTCTAGCCCCTTCCAGAGCTGAGATATCGAAACTCAAAAATTTGGCCCGAAAAAAAAACGACAGTGGTACCCCTTACGTTTTTTTTTTTTTGGGTGAAAAATTAAGTTTCTCCAATCTTCCCAAAACTCTGGATTCTGATAGAGGGCCATGAGACTTCGACCTGAGTGCAAAAATGGAGGCTCTAGCCCCTTCCAGAGCTGAGATATCGAAACTCAAAAATTCGGCCCGAAAAAAAAACGACAGTGGTACCCCTTACGTTTTTTTTTTGGGCGAAAAATTAAGTTTCTCCAATCTTCCCAAATTCTGGTAGAGGGCCATGAGACTTAGACCTGAGTGCAAAAATGGAGGCTCTAGCCCCTTCCAGAGCTGAGATATCGAATCTCAAAAATTCGGCCCGAAAAAAAACGACAGTGGTACCCCTTACGTTTTTTTTTTTTGGCGAAAAATTAAGTTTCTCCAATCTTCCCAAATTCTGATAGAGGGCCATGAGACTTAGACCTGAGTGCAAAAATGGAGGCTCTAGCCCCTTCCAGAGCTGAGATATCGAAACTCAAAAATTCGTCCCGAAAAAAAAAACGACAGTGGTACCCCTTACGTTTTTTTTTTTGGGCGAAAAATTAAGTTTCTCCAATCTTCCCAAATTCTGATAGAGGGCCATGAGACTTAGACCTGAGTGCAAAAATGGAGGCTCTAGCCCCTTCCAGAGCTAAGATATCGAATCTCAAAAATTCGGCCCGAAAAAAAAAACGACAGTGGTACCCCTTACGTTTTTTTTTGGGGCGAAAAATTAAGTTTCTCCAATCTTCCCAAATTCTGATAGAGGGTCATGAGACTTAGACCTGAGTGCAAAAATGGAGGCTCTAGCCCCTTCCAGAGGTGAGATATCGAAACTCAAAAATTTGGCCCGAAAAAAAAAACGACAGTGGTACCCCTTACGTTTTTTTTTTTTTGGGCGAAAAATTACGTTTCTCCAATCTTCCCAAATTCTGGTAGAGGGCCATGAGACTTAGACCTGAGTGCAAAAATGGAGGCTCTAGCCCCTTCCAAAGCTGAGATATCGAAACTCAAAAATTCGGCCCGAAAAAAAACGACAGTGGTACCCCTTACGTTTTTTTTTTTTGGGAGAAAAATTAAGTTTCTCCAATCTTCCCAAATTCTGATAGAGGGCCATGAGACTTAGACCTGAGTGCAAAAATGGAGGCTCTAGCCCCTTCCAGAGCTGAGATATCGAAACTCAAAAATTCGGCCCGAAAAAAAAAAACCGACAGTGGTACCCCTTACGTTTTTTTTTTGGGCGAAAAATTAAGTTTCTCCAATCTTCCCAAATTCTGATAGAGGGCCATGAGACTTAGACCTGAGTGCAAAAATGGAGGCTCTAGCCCCTTCCAGAGCTAAGATATCGAAACTCAAAAATTCGGGCCGAAAAAAAAAAACGACAGTGGTACCCCTTAGGTTTTTTTTTTTGGGCGAAAAATTAAGTTTCTCCAATCTTCCCAAATTCTGATAGAGGGCCATGAGACTTAGACCTGAGTGCAAAAATGGAGGCTCTAGCCCCTTCCAGAGCTGAGATATCGAAACTCAAAAATTTGGCCCGAAAAAAAAACGACAGTGGTACCCCTTACGTTTTTTTTTTGGGCGAAAAATTAAGTTTCTCCAATCTTCCCAAATTCTGATAGAGGGCCATGAGATTTAGACCTGAGTGCAAAAATGGAGGCTCTAGCCCCTTCCAGAGCTGAGATATCGAAACTCAAAAATTCGGCCCGAAAAAAAACGACAGTGGTACCCCTTACGTTTTTTTTTTTTGGGCGAAAAATTAAGTTTCTCCAATCTTCCCAAATTCTGATAGAGGGCCATGAGACTTAGACCTGAGTGCAAAAATGGAGGCTCTAGCCCCTTCCAGAGCTAAGATATCGAAACTCAAAAATTCGGCCCGAAAAAAAAAAACGACAGTGGTAACCCTTACGTTTTTTTTTTTTTGGGCGAAAAATTAAGTTTCTCCAATCTTCCCAAATTCCGATAGAGGGCCATGAGACTTAGACCCTAGTGCAAAAATGGAGGCTCTAGCCCCTTCCAGAGCTGAGATATCGAAACTCAAAAATTCGGCCCGAAAAAAAAAAACGACAGTGGTACCCCTTACGTTTTTTTTTTGGGCGAAAAATTAAGTTTCTCCAATCTTCCCAAATTCTGGTAGAGGGCCATGAGACTTAGACCTGAGTGCAAAAATGGAGGCTCTAGCCCCTTCCAGAGCTGAGATATCGAAACTCAAAAATTCGGCCCGAAAAAAAACCGACAGTGGTACCCCTTACGTTTTTTTTTGGGCGAAAAATTAAGTTTCTCCAATTTTCCCAAATTCTGATAGAGGGCCATGAGACTTAGACCTGAGTGCAAAAATGGAGGCTCTAGCCCCTTCCAGAGCTGAGATATCAAAACTCAAAAATTTGGCCCGAAAAAAAAACGACAGTGGTACCCCTTACGTTTTTTTTTTGGGCGAAAAATTAAGTTTCTCCAATCTTCCCAAATTCTGATAGAGGGCCATGAGATTTAGACCTGAGTGCAAAAATGGAGGCTCTAGCCCCTTCCAGAGCTGAGATATCGAAACTCAAAAATTCGGCCCGAAAAAAAACGACAGTGGTACCCCTTACGTTTTTTTTTTTTGGGCGAAAAATTAAGTTTCTCCAATCTTCCCAAATTCTGATAGAGGGCCATGAGACTTAGACCTGAGTGCAAAAATGGAGGCTCTAGCCCCTTCCAGAGCTAAGATATCGAAACTCAAAAATTCGGCCCGAAAAAAAAAAACGACAGTGGTAACCCTTACGTTTTTTTTTTTTTGGGCGAAAAATTAAGTTTCTCCAATCTTCCCAAATTCCGATAGAGGGCCATGAGACTTAGACCCTAGTGCAAAAATGGAGGCTCTAGCCCCTTCCAGAGCTGAGATATCGAAACTCAAAAATTTGGCCCGAAAAAAAAACGACAGTGGTACCCCTTACGTTTTTTTTTTTTGGGGTGAAAAATTAAGTTTCTCCAATCTTCCCAAAACTCTGGATTCTGATAGAGGGCCATGAGACTTCGACCTGAGTGCAAAAATGGAGGCTCTAGCCCCTTCCAGAGCTGAGATATCGAAACTCAAAAATTCGGCCCGAAAAAAAAACGACAGTGGTACCCCTTACGTTTTTTTTTTGGGCGAAAAATTAAGTTTCTCCAATCTTCCCAAATTCTGGTAGAGGGCCATGAGACTTAGACCTGAGTGCAAAAATGGAGGCTCTAGCCCCTTCCAGAGCTGAGATATCGAATCTCAAAAATTCGGCCCGAAAAAAAACGACAGTGGTACCCCTTACGTTTTTTTTTTTTGGCGAAAAATTAAGTTTCTCCAATCTTCCCAAATTCTGATAGAGGGCCATGAGACTTAGACCTGAGTGCAAAAATGGAGGCTCTAGCCCCTTCCAGAGCTGAGATATCGAAACTCAAAAATTCGTCCCGAAAAAAAAAACGACAGTGGTACCCCTTACGTTTTTTTTTTTGGGCGAAAAATTAAGTTTCTCCAATCTTCCCAAATTCTGATAGAGGGCCATGAGACTTAGACCTGAGTGCAAAAATGGAGGCTCTAGCCCCTTCCAGAGCTAAGATATCGAATCTCAAAAATTCGGCCCGAAAAAAAAAACGACAGTGGTACCCCTTACGTTTTTTTTTGGGGCGAAAAATTAAGTTTCTCCAATCTTCCCAAATTCTGATAGAGGGTCATGAGACTTAGACCTGAGTGCAAAAATGGAGGCTCTAGCCCCTTCCAGAGCTGAGATATCGAAACTCAAAAATTCGTCCCGAAAAAAAAACGACAGTGGTACCCCTTACGTTTTTTTTTTTGGGCGAAAAATTAAGTTTCTCCAATCTTCCCAAATTCTGATAGAGGGCCATGAGACTTAGACCTGAGTGCAAAAATGGAGGCTCTAGCCCCTTCCAGAGCTGAGATATCGAAACTCAAAAATTCGGCCCGAAAAAAAAACGACAGTGGTACCCCTTACGTTTTTTTTTTGGGCGAAAAATTAAGTTTCTCCAATCTTCCCAAATTCTGATAGAGGGCCATGAGACTTAGACCTGAGTGCAAAAATGGAGGCTCTAGCCCCTTCCAGAGCTGAGATATCGAAACTCAAAAATTTGGCCCGAAAAAAAAAACCACAGTGGTACCCCTTACGTTTTTTTTTGGGGGGTGAAAAATTAAGTTTCTCCAATCTTCCCAAAACTCTGGATTCTGATAGAGGGCCATGAGACTTAGACCTGAGTGCAAAAATGGAGGCTCTAGCCCCTTCCAGAGCTGAGATATCGAAACTCAAAAATTCGGCCCGAAAAAAAAAAACGACAGTGGTACCCCTTACGTTTTTTTTTTTTGGGCGAAAAATTAAGTTTCTCCAATCTTCCCAAATTCTGGTAGAGGGCCATGAGACTTAGACCTGAGTGCAAAAATGGAGGCTCTAGCCCCTTCCAGAGCTGAGATATCGAAACTCAAAAATTCGGCCCGAAAAAAAAACGACAGTGGTACCCCTTACGTTTTTTTTTGGGCGAAAAATTAAGTTTCTCCAATCTTCCCAAATTCTGATAGAGGGCCATGAGACTTAGACCTGAGTGCAAAAATGGAGGCTCTAGCCCCTTCCAGAGCTGAGATATCGAAACTCAAAAATTTGGCCCGAAAAAAAAACGACAGTGGTACCCCTTACGTTTTTTTTTTGGGCGAAAAATTAAGTTTCTCCAATCTTCCCAAATTCTGATAGAGGGCCATGAGATTTAGACCTGAGTGCAAAAATGGAGGCTCTAGCCCCTTTCAGAGCTGAGATATCGAAACTCAAAAATTCGGCCCGAAAAAAAACGACAGTGGTACCCCTTACGTTTTTTTTTTGGGCGAAAAATTAAGTTTCTCCAATCTTCCCAAATTCTGATAGAGGGCCATGAGACTTAGACCTGAGTGCAAAAATGGAGGCTCTAGCCCCTTCCAGAGCTAAGATATCGAAACTCAAAAATTCGGCCCGAAAAATAAAAACGACAGTGGTAACCCTTACGTTTTTTTTTTTGGGCGAAAAATTAAGTTTCTCCAATCTTCCCAAATTCTGATAGAGGGCCATGAGACTTAGACCTGAGTGCAAAAATGGAGGCTCTAGCCCCTTCCAGAGCTGAAATATCGAAACTCAAAAATTTGGCCCGAAAAAAAAAACGACAGTGGTACCCCTTACGTTTTTTTTTTTGGGTGAAAAATTAAGTTTCTCCAATCTTCCCAAAACTCTGGATTCTGATAGAGGGCCATGAGACTTAGACCTGAGTGCAAAAATGGAGGCTCTAGCCCCTTCCAGAGCTGAGATATCGAAACTCAAAAATTCGGCCCGAAAAAAAAAACGACAGTGGTACCCCTTACGTTTTTTTTTTTTTGGGTGAAAAATTAAGTTTCTCCAATCTTCCCAAAACTCTGGATTCTGATAGAGGGCCATGAGACTTCGACCTGAGTGCAAAAATGGAGGCTCTAGCCCCTTCCAGAGCTGAGATATCGAAACTCAAAAATTCGGCCCGAAAAAAAAACGACAGTGGTACCCCTTACGTTTTTTTTTTTGGGCGAAAAATTAAGTTTCTCCAATCTTCCCAAATTCTGGTAGAGGGCCATGAGACTTAGACCTGAGTGCAAAAATGGAGGCTCTAGCCCCTTCCAGAGCTGAGATATCGAATCTCAAAAAATTCGGCCCGAAAAAAAACGACAGTGGTACCCCTTACGTTTTTTTTTTTGGCGAAAAATTAAGTTTCTCCAATCTTCCCAAATTCTGATAGAGGGCCATGAGACTTAGACCTGAGTGCAAAAATGGAGGCTCTAGCCCCTTCCAGAGCTGAGATATCGAAACTCAAAAATTCGGCCCGAAAAAAAAACGACAGTGGTACCCCTTACGTTTTTTTTTTGGGGCGAAAAATTAAGTTTCTCCAATCTTCCCAAATTCTGATAGAGGACCATGAGACTTAGACCTGAGTGAAAAATGGAGGCTCTAGCCCCTTCCAGAGCTGAGATATCGAAACTCAAAATTTCGGCCCGAAAAAAAAACGACAGTGGTACCCCTTACGTTTTTTTTTTTGGGCGAAAAATTAAGTTTCTCCAATCTTCCCAAATTCTGATAGAGGGCCATGAGACTTAGACCTGAGTGCAAAAATGGAGGCTCTAGCCCCTTCCAGAGCTGAGATATCGAAACTCAAAAATTCGGCCCGAAAAAAACCCGACAGTGGTACCCCTTACGTTTTTTTTTTTGGGCGAAAAATTAAGTTTCTCCAATCTTCCCAAATTCTGATAGAGGGCCATGAGACTTAAACCTGAGTGCAAAAATGGAGGCTCTAGCCCCTTCCAGAGCTGAGATATCGAAACTCAAAAATTCGTCCCGAAAAAAAAAACGACAGTGGTACCCCTTACGTTTTTTTTTTTGGGCGAAAAATTAAGTTTCTCCAATCTTCCCAAATTCTGATAGAGGGCCATGAGACTTAGACCTGAGTGCAAAAATGGAGGCTCTAGCCCCTTCCAGAGCTGAGATATCGAAACTCAAAAATTCGGCCCGAAAAAAAAACGACAGTGGTACCCCTTACGTTTTTTTTTTTGGGCGAAAAATTAAGTTTCTCCAATCTTCCCAAATTCTGATAGAGGGCCATGAGACTTAGACCTGAGTGCAAAAATGGAGGCTCTAGCCCCTTCCAGAGCTGAGATATCGAAACTCAAAAATTTGGCCCGAAAAAAAAAACGACAGTGGTACCCCTTACGTTTTTTTTTGGGGGGTGAAAAATTAAGTTTCTCCAATCTTCCCAAAACTCTGGATTCTGATAGAGGGCCATGAGACTTAGACCTGAGTGCAAAAATGGAGGCTCTAGCCCCTTCCAGAGCTGAGATATCGAAACTCAAAAATTCGGCCCGAAAAAAAAAAACGACAGTGGTACCCCTTACGTTTTTTTTTTTTTTTGGGTGAAAAATTAAGTTTCTCCAATCTTCCCAAAACTCTGGATTCTGATAGAGGGCCATGAGACTTAGACCTGAGTGCAAAAATGGAGGCTCTAGCCCCTTCCAGAGCTGAGATATCGAAACTCAAAAATTCGGCCCGAAAAAAAAAACGACAGTGGTACCCCTTACGTTTTTTTTTTTTTGGGCGAAAAATTAAGTTTCTCCAATCTTCCCAAATTCTGGTAGAGGGCCATGAGACTTAGACCTGAGTGCAAAAATGGAGGCTCTAGCCCCTTCCAGAGCTGAGATATCGAAACTCAAAAATTCGGCCCGAAAAAAAACCGACAGTGGTACCCCTTACGTTTTTTTTTGGGCGAAAAATTAAGTTTCTCCAATCTTCCCAAATTCTGATAGAGGGCCATGAGACTTAGACCTGAGTGCAAAAATGGAGGCTCTAGCCCCTTCCAGAGCTGAGATATCGAAACTCAAAAATTCGGCCCGAAAAAAAAAACGACAGTGGTACCCCTTACGTTTTTTTTTTTGGGCGAAAAAATAAGTTTCTCCAATCTTCCCAAATTCTGATAGAGGGCCATGAGACTTAGACCTGAGTGCAAAAATGGAGGCTCTAGCCCCTTCCAGAGCTGAGATATCGAAACTCAAAAATTTGGCCCGAAAAAAAAACGACAGTGGTACCCCTTACGTTTTTTTTTTGGGCGAAAAATTAAGTTTCTCCAATCTTCCCAAATTCTGATAGAGGGCCATGAGACTTAGACCTGAGTGCAAAAATGGAGGCTCTAGCCCCTTCCAGAGCTGAGATATCGAAACTCAAAAATTTGGCCCGAAAAAAAAACGACAGTGGTACCCCTTACGTTTTTTTTTGGGGGTGAAAAATTAAGTTTCTCCAATCTTCACAAAACTCTGGATTCTGATAGAGGGCCATGAGACTTAGACCTGAGTGCAAAAATGGAGGCTCTAGCCCCTTCCAGAGCTGAGATATCGAAACTCAAAAATTCGGCCCGAAAAAAAAACGACAGTGGTACCCCTTACGTTTTTTTTTTGGGCGAAAAATTAAGTTTCTCCAATCTTCCCAAATTCTGATAGAGGGCCATGAGACTTAGACCTGAGTGCAAAAATGGAGGCTCTAGCCCCTTCCAGAGCTGAGATATCGAAACTCAAAAATTTGGCCCGAAAAAAAAACGACAGTGGTACCCCTTACGTTTTTTTTGGGGGGGCGAAAAATTAAGTTTCTCCAATCTTCCCAAATTCTGATAGAGGGCCATGAGACTTAGACCTGAGGTAGACCAATGGTACCCCTTACGTTTTTTTTTTTGGGCGAAAAATTAAGTTTCTCCAATCTTCCCAAATTCTGGTAGAGGGCCATGAGACTTAGACCTGAGTGCAAAAATGGAGGCTCTAGCCCCTTCCAGAGCTGAGATATCGAAACTCAAAAATTCGGCCCGAAAAAAAACCGACAGTGGTACCCCTTACGTTTTTTTTTGGGCGAAAAATTAAGTTTCTCCAATCTTCCCAAATTCTGATAGAGGGCCATGAGACTTAGACCTGAGTGCAAAAATGGAGGCTCTAGCCCCTTCCAGAGCTGAGATATCGAAACTCAAAAATTTGGCCCGAAAAAAAAACGACAGTGGTACCCCTTACGTTTTTTTTTTGGGCGAAAAATTAAGTTTCTCCAATCTTCCCAAATTCTGATAGAGGGCCATGAGATTTAGACCTGAGTGCAAAAATGGAGGCTCTAGCCCCTTTCAGAGCTGAGATATCGAAACTCAAAAATTCGGCCCGAAAAAAAAACGACAGTGGTACCCCTTACGTTTTTTTTTTGGGCGAAAAATTAAGTTTCTCCAATCTTCCCAAATTCTGATAGAGGGCCATGAGACTTAGACCTGAGTGCAAAAATGGAGGCTCTAGCCCCTTCCAGAGCTAAGATATCGAAACTCAAAAATTTGGCCCGAAAAAAAAACGACAGTGGTACCCCTTACGTTTTTTTTTTTTGGGTGAAAAATTAAGTTTCTCCAATCTTCCCAAAACTCTGGATTCTGATAGAGGGCCATGAGACTTAGACCTGAGTGCAAAAATGGAGGCTCTAGCCCCTTCCAGAGCTGAGATATCGAAACTCAAAAATTCGGCCCGAAAAAAAAAACGACAGTGGTACCCCTTACGTTTTTTTTTTTTTGGGTGAAAAATTAAGTTTCTCCAATCTTCCCAAAACTCTGGATTCTGATAGAGGGCCATGAGACTTCGACCTGAGTGCAAAAATGGAGGCTCTAGCCCCTTCCAGAGCTGAGATATCGAAACTCAAAAATTCGGCCCGAAAAAAAAACGACAGTGGTACCCCTTACGTTTTTTTTTTGGGCGAAAAATTAAGTTTCTCCAATCTTCCCAAATTCTGGTAGAGGGCCATGAGACTTAGACCTGAGTGCAAAAATGGAGGCTCTAGCCCCTTCCAGAGCTGAGATATCGAATCTCAAAAATTCGGCCCGAAAAAAAACGACAGTGGTACCCCTTACGTTTTTTTTTTTGGCGAAAAATTAAGTTTCTCCAATCTTCCCAAATTCTGATAGAGGGCCATGAGACTTAGACCTGAGTGCAAAAATGGAGGCTCTAGCCCCTTCCAGAGCTGAGATATCGAAACTCAAAAATTCGGCCCGAAAAAAAAACGACAGTGGTACCCCTTACGTTTTTTTTTGGGGCGAAAAATTAAGTTTCTCCAATCTTCCCAAATTCTGATAGAGGACCATGAGACTTAGACCTGAGTGAAAAATGGAGGCTCTAGCCCCTTCCAGAGCTGAGATATCGAAACTCAAAATTTCGGCCCGAAAAAAAAACGACAGTGGTACCCCTTACGTTTTTTTTTTTGGGCGAAAAATTAAGTTTCTCCAATCTTCCCAAATTCTGATAGAGGGCCATGAGACTTAGACCTGAGTGCAAAAATGGAGGCTCTAGCCCCTTCCAGAGCTGAGATATCGAAACTCAAAAATTCGGCCCGAAAAAAACCCGACAGTGGTACCCCTTACGTTTTTTTTTTTGGGCGAAAAATTAAGTTTCTCCAATCTTCCCAAATTCTGATAGAGGGCCATGAGACTTAAACCTGAGTGCAAAAATGGAGGCTCTAGCCCCTTCCAGAGCTGAGATATCGAAACTCAAAAATTCGTCCCGAAAAAAAAAACGACAGTGGTACCCCTTACGTTTTTTTTTTTGGGCGAAAAATTAAGTTTCTCCAATCTTCCCAAATTCTGATAGAGGGCCATGAGACTTAGACCTGAGTGCAAAAATGGAGGCTCTAGCCCCTTCAAGAGCTGAGATATCGAAACTCAAAAATTCGGCCCGAAAAAAAAACGACAGTGGTACCCCTTACGTTTTTTTTTTTGGGCGAAAAATTAAGTTTCTCCAATCTTCCCAAATTCTGATAGAGGGCCATGAGACTTAGACCTGAGTGCAAAAATGGAGGCTCTAGCCCCTTCCAGAGCTGAGATATCGAAACTCAAAAATTTGGCCCGAAAAAAAAAACGACAGTGGTACCCCTTACGTTTTTTTTTGGGGGGGTGAAAAATTAAGTTTCTCCAATCTTCCCAAAACTCTGGATTCTGATAGAGGGCCATGAGACTTAGACCTGAGTGCAAAAATGGAGGCTCTAGCCCCTTCCAGAGCTGAGATATCGAAACTCAAAAATTCGGCCCGAAAAAAAAAAACGACAGTGGTACCCCTTACGTTTTTTTTTTTTTGGGTGAAAAATTAAGTTTCTCCAATCTTCCCAAAACTCTGGATTCTGATAGAGGGCCATGAGACTTAGACCTGAGTGCAAAAATGGAGGCTCTAGCCCCTTCCAGAGCTGAGATATCGAAACTCAAAAATTCGGCCCGAAAAAAAAAACGACAGTGGTACCCCTTACGTTTTTTTTTTTTTGGGCGAAAAATTAAGTTTCTCCAATCTTCCCAAATTCTGGTAGAGGGCCATGAGACTTAGACCTGAGTGCAAAAATGGAGGCTCTAGCCCCTTCCAGAGCTGAGATATCGAAACTCAAAAATTCGGCCCGAAAAAAAACCGACAGTGGTACCCCTTACGTTTTTTTTTGGGCGAAAAATTAAGTTTCTCCAATCTTCCCAAATTCTGATAGAGGGCCATGAGACTTAGACCTGAGTGCAAAAATGGAGGCTCTAGCCCCTTCCAGAGCTGAGATATCGAAACTCAAAAATTCGGCCCGAAAAAAAAAACGACAGTGGTACCCCTTACGTTTTTTTTTTTGGGCGAAAAAATAAGTTTCTCCAATCTTCCCAAATTCTGATAGAGGGCCATGAGACTTAGACCTGAGTGCAAAAATGGAGGCTCTAGCCCCTTCCAGAGCTGAGATATCGAAACTCAAAAATTTGGCCCGAAAAAAAAACGACAGTGGTACCCCTTACGTTTTTTTTTTGGGCGAAAAATTAAGTTTCTCCAATCTTCCCAAATTCTGATAGAGGGCCATGAGACTTAGACCTGAGTGCAAAAATGGAGGCTCTAGCCCCTTCCAGAGCTGAGATATCGAAACTCAAAAATTTGGCCCGAAAAAAAAACGACAGTGGTACCCCTTACGTTTTTTTTTGGGGGTGAAAAATTAAGTTTCTCCAATCTTCACAAAACTCTGGATTCTGATAGAGGGCCATGAGACTTAGACCTGAGTGCAAAAATGGAGGCTCTAGCCCCTTCCAGAGCTGAGATATCGAAACTCAAAAATTCGGCCCGAAAAAAAAACGACAGTGGTACCCCTTACGTTTTTTTTTTGGGCGAAAAATTAAGTTTCTCCAATCTTCCCAAATTCTGATAGAGGGCCATGAGACTTAGACCTGAGTGCAAAAATGGAGGCTCTAGCCCCTTCCAGAGCTGAGATATCGAAACTCAAAAATTTGGCCCGAAAAAAAAACGACAGTGGTACCCCTTACGTTTTTTTTGGGGGGGCGAAAAATTAAGTTTCTCCAATCTTCCCAAATTCTGATAGAGGGCCATGAGACTTAGACCTGAGGTAGACCAATGGTACCCCTTACGTTTTTTTTTTTTGGGCGAAAAATTAAGTTTCTCCAATCTTCCCAAATTCTGATAGAGGGCCATGAGACTTAGACCTGAGTGCAAAAATGGAGGCTCTAGCCCCTTCCAGAGCTGAGATATCGAAACTCAAAAATTTGGCCCGAAAAAAAAACGACAGTGGTACCCCTTACGTTTTTTTTTTGGGCGAAAAATTAAGTTTCTCCAATCTTCCCAAATTCTGATAGAGGGCCATGAGACTTAGACCTGAGTGCAAAAATGGAGGCTCTAGCCCCTTCCAGAGCTGAGATATCGAAACTCAAAAATTTGGCCCGAAAAAAAAACGACAGTGGTACCCCTTACGTTTTTTTTGGGGGGCGAAAAATTAAGTTTCTCCAATCTTCCCAAAACTCTGGATTCTGATAGAGGGCCATGAGACTTAGACCTGAGTGCAAAAATGGAGGCTCTAGCCCCTTCCAGAGCTGAGATATCGAAACTCAAAAATTCGGCCCGAAAAAAAAAACGACAGTGGTACCCCTTACGTTTTTTTTTGGGGGGCGAAAAATTAAGTTTCTCCAATCTTCCCAAATTCTGATAGAGGGCCATGAGACTTAGACCTGAGTGCAAAAATGGAGGCTCTAGCCCCTTCCAGAGCTGAGATTTCGAAACTCAAAAATTCGGCCCGAAAAAAAAAACGACAGTGGTACCCCTTACGTTTTTTTTTTTTGGGCGAAAAATTAAGTTTCTCCAATCTTCCCAAATTCTGATAGAGGGCCATGAGACTTAGACCTGAGTGCAAAAATGGAGGCTCTAGCCCCTTCCAGAGCTGAGATATCGAAACTCAAAAATTCGGCCCGAAAAAAAAACGACAATGGTACCCCTTACGTTTTTTTTTTTTGGGCGAAAAATTAAGTTTCTCCAATCTTCCCAAATTCTGATAGAGGGCCATGAGACTTAGACCTGAGTGCAAAAATGGAGGCTCTAGGCCCTTCCAGAGCTGAGATATCGAAACTCAAAAATTTGGCCCGAAAAAAAACCGACAGTAATACCCCTTACATTTTTTTTTGGGGGGGTGAAAAATTAAGTTTCTCCAATCTTCCCAAAACTCTGGATTCTGATAGAGGGCCATGAGACTTAGACCTGAGTGCAAAAATGGAGGCTCTAGCCCCTTCCAGAGCTGAGATATCGAAACTCAAAAATTCGGCCCGAAAAAAAAAACGACAGTGGTACCCCTTACGTTTTTTTTTTTTGGGTGAAAAATTAAGTTTCTCCAATCTTCCCAAAACTCTGGATTCTGATAGAGGGCCATGAGACTTAGACCTGAGTGCAAAAATGGAGGCTCTAGCCCCTTCCAGAGCTGAGATATCGAAACTCAAAAATTCGGCTCGAAAAAAAAAACGACAGTGGTACCCCTTACGTTTTTTTTTTTTGGGCGAAAAATTAAGTTTCTCCAATCTTCCCAAATTCTGGTAGAGGGCCATGAGACTTAGACCTGAGTGCAAAAATGGAGGCTCTAGCCCCTTCCAGAGCTGAGATATCGAAACTCAAAAATTCGGCCCGAAAAAAAAACGACAGTGGTACCCCTTACGTTTTTTTTTTGGGAGAAAAATTAAGTTTCTCCAATCTTCCCAAATTCTGATAGAGGGCCATGAGACTTAGACCTGAGTGCAAAAATGGAGGCTCTAGCCCCTTCCAGAGCTAAGATATCGAAACTCAAAAATTCGGCCCGAAAAAAAAAAACGACAGTGGTACCCCTTACGTTTTTTTTTTTGGGCGAAAAATTAAGTTTCTCCAATCTTCCCAAATTCTGATAGAGGGCCATGAGACTTAGACCTGAGTGCAAAAATGGAGGCTCTAGCCCCTTCCAGAGCTGAGATATCGAAACTCAAAAATTCGGCCCGAAAAAAAAAACGACAGTGGTACCCCTTACATTTTTTTTTTTTTGGGTGAAAAATTAAGTTTCTCCAATCTTCCCAAAACTCTGGATTCTGATAGAGGGCCATGAGACTTAGACCTGAGTGCAAAAATGGAGGCTCTAGCCCCTTCCAGAGCTGAGATATCGAAACTCAAAAATTCGGCCCGAAAAAAAAACGACAGTGGTACCCCTTGCGTTTTTTTTTTGGGCGAAAAATTAAGTTTCTCCAATCTTCCCAAATTCTGATAGAGGGCCATGAGACTTAGACCTGAGTGCAAAAATGGAGGCTCTAGCCCCTTCCAGAGCTGAGATATCGAAACTCAAAAATTCGGCCCGAAAAAAAAAAACGACAGTGGTACCCCTTACGTTTTTTTTTTGGGGCGAAAAATTAAGTTTCTCCAATCTTCCCAAATTCTGATAGAGGACCATGAGACTTAGACCTGAGTGAAAAATGGAGGCTCTAGCCCCTTCCAGAGCTGAGATATCGAAACTCAAAATTTCGGCCCGAAAAAAAAACGACAGTGGTACCCCTTACGTTTTTTTTTTGGGCGAAAAATTAAGTTTCTCCAATCTTCCCAAATTCTGATAGAGGGCCATGAGACTTAGACCTGAGTGCAAAAATGGAGGCTCTAGCCCCTTCCAGAGCTGAGATATCGAAACTCAAAAATTTGGCCCGAAAAAAAAACGACAGTGGTACCCCTTACGTTTTTTTTTGGGGGGGTGAAAAATTAAGTTTCTCCAATCTTCCCAAAACTCTGGATTCTGATAGAGGGCCATGAGACTTAGACCTGAGTGCAAAAATGGAGGCTCTAGCCCCTTCCAGAGCTGAGATATCGAAACTCAAAAATTCGGCCCGAAAAAAAAAACGACAGTGGTACCCCTTACGTTTTTTTTTTTTGGGCGAAAAATTAAGTTTCTCCAATCTTCCCAAATTCTGATAGAGGGCCATGAGACTTAGACCTGAGTGCAAAAATGGAGGCTCTAGCCCCTTCCAGAGCTGAGATATCGAAACTCAAAAATTTGGCCCGAAAAAAAAACGACAGTGGTACCCCTTACGTTTTTTTTGGGGGGGTGAAAAATTAAGTTTCTCCAATCTTCCCAAAACTCTGGATTCTGATAGAGGGCCATGAGACTTAGACCTGAGTGCAAAAATGGAGGCTCTAGCCCCTTCCAGAGCTGAGATATCGAAACTCAAAAATTCGGCCCGAAAAAAAAAACGACAGCGGTACCCCTTACGTTTTTTTTTTTTGGGTGAAAAATTAAGTTTCTCCAATCTTCCCAAAACTCTGGATTCTGATAGAGGGCCATGAGACTTAGACCTGAGTGCAAAAATGGAGGCTCTAGCCCCTTCCAGAGCTGAGATATCGAAACTCAAAAATTCGGCTCGAAAAAAAAAACGACAGTGGTACCCCTTACGTTTTTTTTTTTTGGGCGAAAAATTAAGTTTCTCCAATCTTCCCAAATTCTGGTAGAGGGCCATGAGACTTAGACCTGAGTGCAAAAATGGAGGCTCTAGCCCCTTCCAGAGCTGAGATATCGAAACTCAAAAATTCGGCCCGAAAAAAAAACGACAGTGGTACCCCTTACGTTTTTTTTTTGGGAGAAAAATTAAGTTTCTCCAATCTTCCCAAATTCTGATAGAGGGCCATGAGACTTAGACCTGAGTGCAAAAATGGAGGCTCTAGCCCCTTCCAGAGCTGAGATATCGAAACTCAAAAATTCGGCCCGAAAAAAAAACGACAGTGGTACCCCTTACGTTTTTTTTTTGGGCGAAAAATTAAGTTTCTCCAATCTTCCCAAATTCTGATAGAGGGCCATGAGACTTAGACCTGAGTGCAAAAATGGAGGCTCTAGCCCCTTCCAGAGCTAAGATATCGAAACTCAAAAATTCGGCCCGAAAAAAAAAAACGACAGTGGTACCCCTTACGTTTTTTTTTTTGGGCGAAAAATTAAGTTTCTCCAATCTTCCCAAATTCTGATAGAGGGCCATGAGACTTAGACCTGAGTGCAAAAATGGAGGCTCTAGCCCCTTCCAGAGCTGAGATATCGAAACTCAAAAATTCGGCCCGAAAAAAAAACGACAGTGGTACCCCTTGCGTTTTTTTTTTTGGGCGAAAAATTAAGTTTCTCCAATCTTCCCAAATTCTGATAGAGGGCCATGAGACTTAGACCTGAGTGCAAAAATGGAGGCTCTAGCCCCTTCCAGAGCTGAGATATCGAAACTCAAAAATTCGGCCCGAAAAAAAAAAACGACAGTGGTACCCCTTACGTTTTTTTTTTGGGGCGAAAAATTAAGTTTCTCCAATCTTCCCAAATTCTGATAGAGGACCATGAGACTTAGACCTGAGTGAAAAATGGAGGCTCTAGCCCCTTCCAGAGCTGAGATATCGAAACTCAAAATTTCGGCCCGAAAAAAAAACGACAGTGGTACCCCTTACGTTTTTTTTTTGGGCGAAAAATTAAGTTTCTCCAATCTTCCCAAATTCTGATAGAGGGCCATGAGACTTAGACCTGAGTGCAAAAATGGAGGCTCTAGCCCCTTCCAGAGCTGAGATATCGAAACTCAAAAATTTGGCCCGAAAAAAAAACGACAGTGGTACCCCTTACGTTTTTTTTTTTTGGGGGTGAAAAATTAAGTTCCTCCAATCTTCCCAAAACTCTGGATTCTGATAGAGGGCCATGAGACTTAGACCTGAGTGCAAAAATGGAGGCTCTAGCCCCTTCCAGAGCTGAGATATCGAAACTCAAAAATTCGGCCCGAAAAAAAAAACGACAGTGGTACCCCTTACGTTTTTTTTTTTTGGGCGAAAAATTAAGTTTCTCCAATCTTCCCAAATTCTGGTAGAGGGCCATGAGACTTAGACCTGAGTGCAAAAATGGAGGCTCTAGCCCCTTCCAGAGCTGAGATATCGAAACTCAAAAATTCGGCCCGAAAAAAACCCGACAGTGGTACCCCTTACGTTTTTTTTTTGGGCGAAAAGTTAAGTTTCTCCAATCTTCCCAAATTCTGATAGAGGGCCATGAGACTTAGACCTGAGTGCAAAAATGGAGGCTCTAGCCCCTTCCAGAGCTGAGATATCGAAACTCAAAAATTCGGCCCGAAAAAAAAAACGACAGTGGTACCCCTTACGTTTTTTTTTTGGGCGAAAAAATAAGTTTCTCCAATCTTCCCAAATTCTGATAGAGGGCCATGAGACTTAGACCTGAGTGCAAAAATGGAGGCTCTAGCCCCTTCCAGAGCTGAGATATCGAAACTCAAAAATTTGGCCCGAAAAAAAAACGACAGTGGTACCCCTTACGTTTTTTTTTTGGGGTGAAAAATTAAGTTTCTCCAATCTTCCCAAAACTCTGGATTCTGATAGAGGGCCATGAGACTTAGACCTGAGTGCAAAAATGGAGGCTCTAGCCCCTTCCAGAGCTGAGATATCGAAACTCAAAAATTCGGCCCGAAAAAAAAACCGACAGTGGTACCCCTTACGTTTTTTTTGGGGGGGGCGAAAAATTAAGTTTCTCCAATCTTCCCAAATTCTGGTAGAGGGCCATGAGACTTAGACCTGAGTGCAAAAATGGAGGCTCTAGCCCCTTCCAGAGCTGAGATATCGAAACTCAAAAATTCGGCCCGAAAAAAAAACGACAGTGGTACCCCTTACGTTTTTTTTTTGGGAGAAAAATTAAGTTTCTCCAATCTTCCCAAATTCTGATAGAGGGCCATGAGACTTAGACCTGAGTGCAAAAATGGAGGCTCTAGCCCCTTCCAGAGCTGAGATATCGAAACTCAAAAATTCGGCCCGAAAAAAAAACGACAGTGGTACCCCTTGCGTTTTTTTTTTTGGGCGAAAAATTAAGTTTCTCCAATCTTCCCAAATTCTGATAGAGGGCCATGAGACTTAGACCTGAGTGCAAAAATGGAGGCTCTAGCCCCTTCCAGAGCTGAGATATCGAAACTCAAAAATTCGGCCCGAAAAAAAAAAACGACAGTGGTACCCCTTACGTTTTTTTTTTGGGGCGAAAAATTAAGTTTCTCCAATCTTCCCAAATTCTGATAGAGGACCATGAGACTTAGACCTGAGTGAAAAATGGAGGCTCTAGCCCCTTCCAGAGCTGAGATATCGAAACTCAAAATTTCGGCCCGAAAAAAAAACGACAGTGGTACCCCTTACGTTTTTTTTTTGGGCGAAAAATTAAGTTTCTCCAATCTTCCCAAATTCTGATAGAGGGCCATGAGACTTAGACCTGAGTGCAAAAATGGAGGCTCTAGCCCCTTCCAGAGCTGAGATATCGAAACTCAAAAATTTGGCCCGAAAAAAAAACGACAGTGGTACCCCTTACGTTTTTTTTTTTTGGGGGTGAAAAATTAAGTTCCTCCAATCTTCCCAAAACTCTGGATTCTGATAGAGGGCCATGAGACTTAGACCTGAGTGCAAAAATGGAGGCTCTAGCCCCTTCCAGAGCTGAGATATCGAAACTCAAAAATTCTGCCCGAAAAAAAAAACGACAGTGGTACCCCTTACGTTTTTTTTTTTTGGGCGAAAAATTAAGTTTCTCCAATCTTCCCAAATTCTGGTAGAGGGCCATGAGACTTAGACCTGAGTGCAAAAATGGAGGCTCTAGCCCCTTCCAGAGCTGAGATATCGAAACTCAAAAATTCGGCCCGAAAAAAACCCGACAGTGGTACCCCTTACGTTTTTTTTTTGGGCGAAAAGTTAAGTTTCTCCAATCTTCCCAAATTCTGATAGAGGGCCATGAGACTTAGACCTGAGTGCAAAAATGGAGGCTCTAGCCCCTTCCAGAGCTGAGATATCGAAACTCAAAAATTCGGCCCGAAAAAAAAAACGACAGTGGTACCCCTTACGTTTTTTTTTTGGGCGAAAAAATAAGTTTCTCCAATCTTCCCAAATTCTGATAGAGGGCCATGAGACTTAGACCTGAGTGCAAAAATGGAGGCTCTAGCCCCTTCCAGAGCTGAGATATCGAAACTCAAAAATTTGGCCCGAAAAAAAAACGACAGTGGTACCCCTTACGTTTTTTTTTTTGGGGTGAAAAATTAAGTTTCTCCAATCTTCCCAAAACTCTGGATTCTGATAGAGGGCCATGAGACTTAGACCTGAGTGCAAAAATGGAGGCTCTAGCCCCTTCCAGAGCTGAGATATCGAAACTCAAAAATTCGGCCCGAAAAAAAAACCGACAGTGGTACCCCTTACGTTTTTTTTGGGGGGGGCGAAAAATTAAGTTTCTCCAATCTTCCCAAATTCTGGTAGAGGGCCATGAGACTTAGACCTGAGTGCAAAAATGGAGGCTCTAGCCCCTTCCAGAGCTGAGATATCGAAACTCAAAAATTCGGCCCGAAAAAAAAACGACAGTGGTACCCCTTACGTTTTTTTTTTTGGGAGAAAAATTAAGTTTCTCCAATCTTCCCAAATTCTGATAGAGGGCCATGAGACTTAGACCTGAGTGCAAAAATGGAGGCTCTAGCCCCTTCCAGAGCTGAGATATCGAAACTCAAAAATTCGGCCCGAAAAAAAAACGACAGTGGTACCCCTTACGTTTTTTTTTTGGGCGAAAAATTAAGTTTCTCCAATCTTCCCAAATTCTGATAGAGGGCCATGAGACTTAGACCTGAGTGCAAAAATGGAGGCTCTAGCCCCTTCCAGAGCTAAGATATCGAAACTCAAAAATTCGGCCCGAAAAAAAAAAACGACAGTGGTACCCCTTACGTTTTTTTTTTTGGGCGAAAAATTAAGTTTCTCCAATCTTCCCAAATTCTGATAGAGGGCCATGAGACTTAGACCTGAGTGCAAAAATGGAGGCTCTAGCCCCTTCCAGAGCTGAGATATCGAAACTCAAAAATTCGGCCCGAAAAAAAAAACGACAGTGGTACCCCTTACATTTTTTTTTTTTTTTGGGTGAAAAATTAAGTTTCTCCAATCTTCCCAAAACTCTGGATTCTGATAGAGGGCCATGAGACTTAGACCTGAGTGCAAAAATGGAGGCTCTAGCCCCTTCCAGAGCTGAGATATCGAAACTCAAAAATTCGGCCCGAAAAAAAAACGACAGTGGTACCCCTTGCGTTTTTTTTTTGGGCGAAAAATTAAGTTTCTCCAATCTTCCCAAATTCTGATAGAGGGCCATGAGACTTAGACCTGAGTGCAAAAATGGAGGCTCTAGCCCCTTCCAGAGCTGAGATATCGAAACTCAAAAATTCGGCCCGAAAAAAAAAAACGACAGTGGTACCCCTTACGTTTTTTTTTTGGGGCGAAAAATTAAGTTTCTCCAATCTTCCCAAATTCTGATAGAGGACCATGAGACTTAGACCTGAGTGAAAAATGGAGGCTCTAGCCCCTTCCAGAGCTGAGATATCGAAACTCAAAATTTCGGCCCGAAAAAAAAACGACAGTGGTACCCCTTACGTTTTTTTTTTTGGGCGAAAAATTAAGTTTCTCCAATCTTCCCAAATTCTGATAGAGGGCCATGAGACTTAGACCTGAGTGCAAAAATGGAGGCTCTAGCCCCTTCCAGAGCTGAGATATCGAAACTCAAAAATTTGGCCCGAAAAAAAAACGACAGTGGTACCCCTTACGTTTTTTTTTTTGGGGGTGAAAAATTAAGTTTCTCCAATCTTCCCAAAACTCTGGATTCTGATAGAGGGCCATGAGACTTAGACCTGAGTGCAAAAATGGAGGCTCTAGCCCCTTCCAGAGCTGAGATATCGAAACTCAAAAATTCGGCCCGAAAAAAAAAACGACAGTGGTACCCCTTACGTTTTTTTTTTTTTTGGGCGAAAAATTAAGTTTCTCCAATCTTCCCAAATTCTGGTAGAGGGCCATGAGACTTAGACCTGAGTGCAAAAATGGAGGCTCTAGCCCCTTCCAGAGCTGAGATATCGAAACTCAAAAATTCGGCCCGAAAAAAAACCGACAGTGGTACCCCTTACGTTTTTTTTTTGGGCGAAAAGTTAAGTTACTCCAATCTTCCCAAATTCTGATAGAGGGCCATGAGACTTAGACCTGAGTGCAAAAATGGAGGCTCTAGCCCCTTCCAGAGCTGAGATATCGAAACTCAAAAATTCGGCCCGAAAAAAAAAACGACAGTGGTACCCCTTACGTTTTTTTTTTGGGCGAAAAAATAAGTTTCTCCAATCTTCCCAAATTCTGATAGAGGGCCATGAGACTTAGACCTGAGTGCAAAAATGGAGGCTCTAACCCCTTCCAGAGCTGAGATATCGAAACTCAAAAATTCGGCCCGAAAAAAAAACGACAGTGGTACCCCTTACGTTTTTTTTTTGGGCGAAAAATTAAGTTTCTCCAATCTTCCCAAATTCTGATAGAGGGCCATGAGACTTAGACCTGAGTGCAAAAATGGAGGCTCTAGCCCCTTCAAGAGCTGAGATATCGAAACTCAAAAATTTGGCCCGAAAAAAAAACGACAGTGGTACCCCTTACGTTTTTTTTTTTTGGGGTGAAAAATTAAGTTTCTCCAATCTTCCCAAAACTCTGGATTCTGATAGAGGGCCATGAGACTTAGACCTGAGTGCAAAAATGGAGGCTCTAGCCCCTTCCAGAGCTGAGATATCGAAACTCAAAAATTCGGCCCGAAAAAAAAACGACAGTGGTACCCCTTACGTTTTTTTTGGGGGGCGAAAAATTAAGTTTCTCCAATCTTCCCAAATTCTGATAGAGGGCCATGAGACTTAGACCTGAGTGCAAAAATGGAGGCTCTAGCCCCTTCCAGAGCTGAGATATCGAAACTCAAAAATTTGGCCCGAAAAAAAAACGACAGTGGTACCCCTTACGTTTTTTTTTGGGGGGTGAAAAATTAAGTTTCTCCAATCTTCCCAAAACTCTGGATTCTGATAGAGGGCCATGAGACTTAGACCTGAGTGCAAAAATGGAGGCTCTAGCCCCTTCCAGAGCTGAGATATCGAAACTCAAAAAATTGGCCCGAAAAAAAAAAACGACAGTGGTACCCCTTACGTTTTTTTTTTTTGGGTGAAAATTTAAGTTTCTCCAATCTTCCTAAAACTCTGGATTCTGATAGAGGGCCATGAGACTTAGACCTGAGTGCAAAAATGGAGGCTCTAGCCCATTCCAGAGCTGAGATATCGAAACTCAAAAATTCGGCCCGAAAAAAAAAACCGACAGTGGTACCCCTTACTTTTTTTTTTTGGGCGAAAAGTTAAGTTTCTCCAATCTTCCCAAATTCTGGTAGAGGGCCATGAGACTTAGACCTGAGTGCAAAAATGGAGGCTCTAGCCCCTTCCAGAGCTGAGATATCGAAACTCAAAAATTCGGCCCGAAAAAAAACCGACAGTGGTACCCCTTACGTTTTTTTTTGGGGCGAAAAATTAAGTTTCTCCAATCTTCCCAAATTCTGATAGAGGGCCATGAGACTTAGACCTGAGTGCAAAAATGGAGGCTCTAGCCCCTTCCAGAGCTGAGATATCGAAACTCAAAAATTCGGCCCGAAAAAAAAAACGACAGTGGTACCCCTTACGTTTTTTTTTTGGGCGAAAAAATAAGTTTCTCCAATCTTCCCAAATTCTGATAGAGGGCCATGAGACTTAGACCTGAGTGCAAAAATGGAGGCTCTAGCCCCTTCCAGAGCTGAGATATCGAAACTCAAAAATTTGGCCCGAAAAAAAAACGACAGTGGTACCCCTTACGTTTTTTTTGGGGGGGCGAAAAATTAAGTTTCTCCAATCTTCCCAAATTCTGATAGAGGGCCATGAGACTTAGACCTGAGTGCAAAAATGGAGGCTCTAGCCCCTTCCAGAGCTGAGATATCGAAACTCAAAAATTTGGCCCGAAAAAAAAACGACAGTGGTACCCCTTACGTTTTTTTTGGGGGGGTGAAAAATTAAGTTTCTCCAATCTTCCCAAAACTCTGGATTCTGATAGAGGGCCATGAGACTTAGACCTGAGTGCAAAAATGGAGGCTCTAGCCCCTTCCAGAGCTGAGATATCGAAACTCAAAAATTCGGCCCGAAAAAAAAACGACAGTGGTACCCCTTACGTTTTTTTTGGGGGGGCGAAAAATTAAGTTTCTCCAATCTTCCCAAATTCTGATAGAGGGCCATGAGACTTAGACCTGAGTGCAAAAATGGAGGCTCTAGCCCCTTCCAGAGCTGAGATATCGAAACTCAAAAATTCGGCCCGAAAAAAAAAACGACAGTGGTACCCCTTACGTTTTTTTTTTTTGGGCGAAAAATTAAGTTTCTCCAATCTTCCCAAATTCTGATAGAGGGCCATGAGACTTAGACCTGAGTGCAAAAATGGAGGCTCTAGCCCCTTCCAGAGCTGAGATATCGAAACTCAAAAATTTGGCCCGAAAAAAAAACGACAGTGGTACCCCTTACGTTTTTTTTTGGGCGAAAAATTAAGTTTCTCCAATCTTCCCAAATTCTGATAGAGGGCCATGAGACTTAGACCTGAGTGCAAAAATGGAGGCTCTAGCCCCTTCCAGAGCTGAGATATCGAAACTCAAAAATTCGGCCCGAAAAAAAAAACGACAGTGGTACCCCTTACGTTTTTTTTTTGGGCGAAAAATTAAGTTTCTCCAATCTTCCCAAATTCTGATAGAGGGCCATGAGACTTAGACCTGAGTGCAAAAATGGAGGCTCTAGCCCCTTCCAGAGCTGAGATATCGAAACTCAAAAATTTGGCCCGAAAAAAAAACGACAGTGGTACCCCTTACGTTTTTTTTTTGGGCGAAAAATTAAGTTTCTCCAATCTTCCCAAATTCTGATAGAGGGCCATGAGACTTAGACCTGAGTGCAAAAATGGAGGCTCTAGCCCCTTCCAGAGCTGAGATATCGAAACTCAAAAATTTGGCCCGAAAAAAAAAACGACAGTGGTACCCCTTACGTTTTTTTTTTTGGGCGAAAAATTAAGTTTTTCTCCAATCTTCCCAAATTCTGATAGAGGGCCATGAGACTTAGACCTGAGTGCAAAAATGGAGGCTCTAGCCCCTTCCAGAGCTGAGATATCGAAACTCAAAAATTCGGCCCGAAAAAAAAAACGACAGTGGTACCCCTTACGTTTTTTTTTTTG
The DNA here is from genome assembly GCF_988280905.1 of Pimephales promelas. NCBI lineage: Eukaryota > Metazoa > Chordata > Actinopteri > Cypriniformes > Leuciscidae > Pimephales > Pimephales promelas. The sequence goes on from NC_142788.1 coordinate 2,200,994, forward strand.
GGCGAAAAATTAAGTTTTTCTCCAATCTTCCCAAATTCTGATAGAGGGCCATGAGACTTAGACCTGAGTGCAAAAATGGAGGCTCTAGCCCCTTCCAGAGCTGAGATATCGAAACTCAAAAATTCGGCCCGAAAAAAAAAAACGACAATGGTACCCATTACGTGTTTTTTTTTTGGGCGAAAAATTAAGTTTCTCCAATCTTCCCAAATTCTGATAGAGGGCCATGAGACTTAGACCTGAGTTCAAAAATGGAGGCTCTAGCCCCTTCCAGAGCTGAGATATCGAAACTCAAAAATTTGGCCCGAAAAAAAAACGACAGTGGTACCCCTTACGTTTTTTTGGGGGGGGGTGAAAAATTAAGTTTCTCCAATCTTCCCAAAACTCTGGATTCTGATAGAGGGCCATGAGACTTAGACCTGAGTGCAAAAATGGAGGCTCTAGCCCCTTCCAGAGCTGAGATATCGAAACTCAAAAATTCGGCCCGAAAAAAAAAACGACAGTGGTACCCCTTACGTTTTTTTTTTTTGGGTGAAAAATTAAGTTTCTCCAATCTTCCAAAATTCTGATAGAGGGCCATGAGACTTAGACCTGAGTGCAAAAATGGAGGCTCTAGCCCCTTCCAGAGCTGAGATATCGAAACTCAAAAATTTGGCCCGAAAAAAAAACGACAGTGGTACCCCTTACGTTTTTTTTTTGGGCGAAAAATTAAGTTTCTCCAATCTTCCCAAATTCTGATAGAGGGCCATGAGACTTAGACCTGAGTGCAAAAATGGAGGCTCTAGCCCCTTCCAGAGCTGAGATATCGAAACTCAAAAATTTGGCCCGAAAAAAAAAAACGACAGTGGTACCCCTTACGTTTTTTTTTTTGGGCGAAAAATTAAGTTTCTCCAATCTTCCCAAATTCTGATAGAGGGCAATGAGACTTAGACCTGAGTGCAAAAATGGAGGCTCTAGCCCCTTCCAGAGCTGAGATATCGAAACTCAAAAATTTGGCCCGAAAAAAAAAACGACAGTGGTACCCCTCACGTTTTTTTTGGGGGGGCGAAAAATTAAGTTTCTCCAATCTTCCCAAAACTCTGGATTCTGATAGAGGGCCATGAGACTTAGACCTGAGTGCAAAAATGGAGGCTCTAGCCCCTTCCAGAGCTGAGATATCGAAACTCAAAAATTCGGCCCGAAAAAAAAACGACAGTGGTACCCCTTACGGTTTTTTTTTTTTTGGGCGAAAAATTAAGTTTCTCCAATCTTCCCAAATTCTGATAGAGGGCCATGAGACTTAGACCTGAGTGCAAAAATGGAGGCTCTAGCCCCTTCCAGAGCTGAGATATCGAAACTCAAAAATTCGGCCCGAAAAAAAAAACGACAGTGGTACCCCTTACGTTTTTTTTTTGGGCGAAAAATTAAGTTTCTCCAATCTTCCCAAATTCTGATAGAGGGCCATGAGACTTAGACCTGAGTGCAAAAATGGAGGCTCTAGCCCCTTCCAGAGCTGAGATATCGAAACTCAAAAATTTGGCCCGAAAAAAAAACGACAGTGGTACCCCTTACGTTTTTTTTTTGGGCGAAAAATTAAGTTTCTCCAATCTTCCCAAATTCTGATAGAGGGCCATGAGACTTAGACCTGAGTGCAAAAATGGAGGCTCTAGCCCCTTCCAGAGCTGAGATATCGAAACTCAAAAATTCGGCCCGAAAAAAAAAACGACAGTGGTACCCCTTACGTTTTTTTTTTTGGGCGAAAAATTAAGTTTTTCTCCAATCTTCCCAAATTCTGATAGAGGGCCATGAGACTTAGACCTGAGTGCAAAAATGGAGGCTCCAGCCCCTTCCAGAGCTGAGATATCGAAACTCAAAAATTCGGCCCGAAAAAAAAAACGACAATGGTACCCATTACGTGTTTTTTTTTTGGGCGAAAAATTAAGTTTCTCCAATCTTCCCAAATTCTGATAGAGGGCCATGAGACTTAGACCTGAGTGCAAAAATGGAGGCTCTAGCCCCTTCCAGAGCTGAGATATCGAAACTCAAAAATTTGGCCCGAAAAAAAAACGACAGTGGTACCCCTTACGTTTTTTTTGGGGGGGGGGGTGAAAAATTAAGTTTCTCCAATCTTCCCAAAACTCTGGATTCTGATAGAGGGCCATGAGACTTAGACCTGAGTGCAAAAATGGAGGCTCTAGCCCCTTCCAGAGCTGAGATATCGAAACTCAAAAATTCGGCCCGAAAAAAAAACGACAGTGGTACCCCTTACGTTTTTTTTTTTTGGGTGAAAAATTAAGTTTCTCCAATCTTCCAAAATTCTGATAGAGGGCCATGAGACTTAGACCTGAGTGCAAAAATGGAGGCTCTAGCCCCTTCCAGAGCTGAGATATCGAAACTCAAAAATTTGGCCCGAAAAAAAAACGACAGTGGTACCCCTTACGTTTTTTTTTTTGGGCGAAAAATTAAGTTTCTCCAATCTTCCCAAATTCTGATAGAGGGCCATGAGACTTAGACCTGAGTGCAAAAATGGAGGCTCTAGCCCCTTCCAGAGCTGAGATATCGAAACTCAAAAATTTGGCCCGAAAAAAAAAAAACGACAGTGGTACCCCTTACGTTTTTTTTTTTGGGCGAAAAATTAAGTTTCTCCAATCTTCCCAAATTCTGATAGAGGGCAATGAGACTTAGACCTGAGTGCAAAAATGGAGGCTCTAGCCCCTTCCAGAGCTGAGATATCGAAACTCAAAAATTTGGCCCGAAAAAAAAAACGACAGTGGTACCCCTTACGTTTTTTTTTGGGGGGCGAAAAATTAAGTTTCTCCAATCTTCCCAAAACTCTGGATTCTGATAGAGGGCCATGAGACTTAGACCTGAGTGCAAAAATGGAGGCTCTAGCCCCTTCCAGAGCTGAGATATCGAAACTCAAAAATTCGGCCCGAAAAAAAAACGACAGTGGTACCCCTTACGGTTTTTTTTTTTTGGGCAAAAAATTAAGTTTCTCCAATCTTCCCAAATTCTGATAGAGGGCCATGAGACTTAGACCTGAGTGCAAAAATGGAGGCTCTAGCCCCTTCCAGAGCTGAGATATCGAAACTCAAAAATTTGGCCCGAAAAAAAAATGACAGTGGTACCCCTTACGTTTTTTTTTTGGGCGAAAAATTAAGTTTCTCCAATCTTCCCAAATTCTGATAGAGGGCCTTGAGACTTAGACCTGAGTGCAAAAATGGAGGCTCTAGCCCCTTCCAGAGCTGAGATATCGAAACTCAAAAATTCGGCCCGAAAAAAAAAACGACAGTGGTACCCCTTACGTTTTTTTTTTTGGGCGAAAAATTAAGTTTCTCCAATCTTCCCAAATTCTGATAGAGGGCCATGAGACTTAGACCTGAGTGCAAAAATGGAGGCTCTAGCCCCTTCCAGAGCTGAGATATCGAAACTCAAAAATTCGGCCCGAAAAGAGAGGCTAGAAAGACCTGAGTGCAAAGAGGTCTCATGGCCCTCTATCAGAATCCAGAGTTTTGGGAAGATTGGAGAAACTTAATTTTTCACCCCCCCAAAAAAAAACGTAAGGGGTACCACTGTCGTTTTTTTTTCGGGCCAAATTTTTGAGTTTTGATATCTCAGCTCTGGAAGGGGCTAGAGCCTCCATTTTTGCACTCAGGTCTAAGTCTCATGGCCCTCTATCAGAATTTGGGAAGATGGGAGAAACTTAATTTTTCGCCCAAAAAAAAAATCGTAAGGGGTACCACTGTCGTTTTTTTTTCGGGCCGAATTTTTGAGTTTCGATATCTCAGCTCTGGAAGGGGCTAGAGCCTCCATTTTTGCACTCAGGTCTAAGTCTCATGGCCCTCTATCAGAATTTGGGAAGATTGGAGAAACTTAATTTTTCGCCCAAAAAAAAAAACGTAAGGGGTACCACTGTCGTTTTTTTTTTTCGGGCCAAATTTTTGAGTTTCGATATCTCAGCTCTGGAAGGGGTTAGAGCCTCCATTTTTGCACTCAGGTCTAAGTCTCATGGCCCTCTATCAGAATTTGGGAAGATTGGAGAAACTTAATTTTTCGCCCAAAAAAAAAACGTAAGGGGTACCACTGTCGTTTTTTTTCGGGCCAAATTTTTGAGTTTCGATATCTCAGCTCTGGAAGGGGCTAGAGCCTCCATTTTTGCACTCAGGTCTAAGTCTCATGGCCCTCTATCAGAATTTGGGAAGATTGGAGAAACTTAATTTTTCGCCCAAAAAAAAAAAACGTAAGGGGTACCACTGTCGTTTTTTTTTTCGGGCCGAATTTTTGAGTTTCGATATCTCAGCTCTGGAAGGGGCTAGAGCCTCCATTTTTGCACTCAGGTCTAAGTCTCATGGCCCTCTATCAGAATTTGGGAAGATTGGAGAAACTTAATTTTTCGCCCCCCCAAAAAAAACGTAAGGGGTACCACTGTCGTTTTTTTTTTTCGGGCCAAATTTTTGAGTTTCGATATCGCAGCTCTGGAAGGGGCTAGAGCCTCCATTTTTGCACTCAGGTCTAAGTCTCATGGCCCTCTATCAGAATCCAGAGTTTTGGGAAGATTGGAGAAACTTAATTTTTCACCCCCCAAAAAAAAACGTAAGGGGTACCACTGTCGTTTTTTTTTTTCGGGCCAAATTTTTGAGTTTCGATATCTCAGCTCTGGAAGGGGCTAGAGCCTCCATTTTTGCACTCAGGTCTAAGTCTCATGGCCCTCTATCAGAATTTGGAAAGATTGGAGAAACTTAATTTTTCGTCCAAAAAAAAAAAACGTAAGGGGTACCACTGTCGTTTTTTTTTTTCGGGCCAAATTTTTGAGTTTCGATATCTCAGCTCTGGAAGGGGCTAGAGCCTCCATTTTTGCACTCAGGTCTAAGTCTCATGGCCCTCTATCAGAATTTGGGAAGATTGGAGAAACTTAATTTTTCGCCCAAAAAAAAAACGTAAGGGGTACCACTGTCGTTTTTTTTTCGGGCCAAATTTTTGAGTTTCGATATCTCAGCTCTGGAAGGGGCTAGAGCCTCCATTTTTGCACTCAGGTCTAAGTCTCATGGCCCTCTATCAGAATTTGGGAAGATTGGAGAAACTTAATTTTTCGCCCAAAAAAAAAACGTAAGGGGTACCACTGTCGTTTTTTTTTCGGGCCAAATTTTTGAGTTTCGATATCTCAGCTCTGGAAGGGGCTAGAGCCTCCATTTTTGCACTCAGGTCTAAGTCTCATGGCCCTCTATCAGAATTTGGGAAGATTGGAGAAACTTAATTTTTCGCCCAAAAAAAAAAAACGTAAGGGGTACCACTGTCGTTTTTTTTTTTCGGGCCAAATTTTTGAGTTTCGATATTTCAGCTCTGGAAGGGGCTAGAGCCTCCATTTTTGCACTCAGGTCTAAGTCTCATGGCCCTCTATCAGAATTTGGGAAGATTGGAGAAACTTAATTTTTCGCCCCCCCAAAAAAAACGTAAGGGGTACCACTGTCGTTTTTTTTTTTCGGGCCGAATTTTTGAGTTTCGATATCTCAGCTCTGGAAGGGGCTAGAGCCTCCATTTTTGCACTCAGGTCTAAGTCTCATGGCCCTCTATCAGAATCCAGAGTTTTGGGAAGATTGGAGAAACTTAATTTTTCACCCCCCCAAAAAAAACGTAAGGGGTACCACTGTCGTTTTTTTTTTTTCGGGCCAAATTTTTGAGTTTCGATATCTCAGCTCTGGAAGGGGCTAGAGCCTCCATTTTTGCACTCAGGTCTAAGTCTCATGGCCCTCTATCAGAATCCGGAGTTTTGGGAAGATTGGAGAAACTTAATTTTTCACCCCCAAAATAAAAACGTAAGGGGTACCACTGTCGTTTTTTTTTCGGGCAAAAATTTTGAGTTTCGATATCTCAGCTCTGGAAGGGGCTAGAGCCTCCATTTTTGCACTCAGGTCTAAGTCTCATGGCCCTCTATCAGAATTTGGGAAGATTGGAGAAACTTAATTTTTCACCCCCCCAAAAAAAACGTAAGGGGTACCACTGTCGTTTTTTTTTTTCGGGCCAAATTTTTGAGTTTCGATATCTCAGCTCTGGAAGGGGCTAGAGCCTCCATTTTTGCACTCAGGTCTAAGTCTCATGGCCCTCTATCAGAATCCGGAGTTTTGGGAAGATTGGAGAAACTTAATTTTTCACCCCCAAAATAAAAACGTAAGGGGTACCACTGTCGTTTTTTTTTTCAGGCCAAATTTTTGAGTTTCGATATCTCAGCTCTGGAAGGGGCTAGAGCCTCCATTTTTGCACTCAGGTCTAAGTCTCATGGCCCTCTATCAGAATTGGGGAAGATTGGAGAAACTTAATTTTTCACCCCCCCAAAAAAAAACGTAAGGGGTACCACTGTCGTTTTTTTTTCGGGCCAAATTTTTGAGTTTCGATATCTCAGCTCTGGAAGGGGCTAGAGCCTCCATTTTTGCACTCAGGTCTAAGTCTCATGGCCCTCTATCAGAATTTGGGAAGATTGGAGAAACTTAATTTTTCGCCCAAAAAAAAACCGTAAGGGGTACCACTGTCGTTTTTTTTTCGGGCCAAATTTTTGAGTTTCGATATCTCAGCTCTGGAAGGGGCTAGAGCCTCTATTTTTGCACTCAGGTCTAAGTCTCATGGCCCTCTATCAGAATTTGGGAAGATTGGAGAAACTTAATTTTTCGCCCAAAAAAAAAAAACGTAAGGGGTACCACTGTCGTTTTTTATTTCGGGCCGAATTTTTGAGTTTCGATATCTCAGCTCTGGAAGGGGCTAGAGCCTCCATTTTTGCACTCAGGTCTAAGTCTCATGGCCCTCTATCAGAATTTGGGAAGATTGGAGAAACTTAATTTTTCACCCCCCCAAAAAAAACGTAAGGGGTACCACTGTCGTTTTTTTTTTTTCGGGCCAAATTTTTGAGTTTCGATATCTCAGCTCTGGAAGGGGCTAGAGCCTCCATTTTTGCACTCAGGTCTAAGTCTCATGGCCCTCTATCAGAATCCGGAGTTTTGGGAAGATTGGAGAAACTTAATTTTTCACCCCCAAAATAAAAACGTAAGGGGTACCACTGTCGTTTTTTTTTTCAGGCCAAATTTTTGAGTTTCGATATCTCAGCTCTGGAAGGGGCTAGAGCCTCCATTTTTGCACTCAGGTCTAAGTCTCATGGCCCTCTATCAGAATTGGGGAAGATTGGAGAAACTTAATTTTTCACCCCCCCAAAAAAAAACGTAAGGGGTACCACTGTCGTTTTTTTTTCGGGCCAAATTTTTGAGTTTCGATATCTCAGCTCTGGAAGGGGCTAGAGCCTCCATTTTTGCACTCAGGTCTAAGTCTCATGGCCCTCTATCAGAATTTGGGAAGATTGGAGAAACTTAATTTTTCGCCCAAAAAAAAACCGTAAGGGGTACCACTGTCGTTTTTTTTTCGGGCCAAATTTTTGAGTTTCGATATCTCAGCTCTGGAAGGGGCTAGAGCCTCTATTTTTGCACTCAGGTCTAAGTCTCATGGCCCTCTATCAGAATTTGGGAAGATTGGAGAAACTTAATTTTTCGCCCAAAAAAAAAAAACGTAAGGGGTACCACTGTCGTTTTTTATTTCGGGCCGAATTTTTGAGTTTCGATATCTCAGCTCTGGAAGGGGCTAGAGCCTCCATTTTTGCACTCAGGTCTAAGTCTCATGGCCCTCTATCAGAATTTGGGAAGATTGGAGAAACTTAATTTTTCGCCCCCCAAAAAAAAACGTAAGGGGTACCACTGTCGTTTTTTTTTTTTCGGGACGAATTTTTGGGTTTCGATATCTCAGCTCTGGAAGGGTTAGAGCCTCCATTTTTGCACTCAGGTCTAAGTCTCATGGCCCTCTATCACAATCCAGAGTTTTGGGAAGATTGGAGAAACTTAATTTATCACCCCCAAAAAAAAAAACGTAAGGGGTACCACTGTCGTTTTTTTTCGGGCCAAATTTTTGAGTTTCGATATCTCAGCTCTGGAAGGGGCTAGAGCCTCCATTTTTGCACTCAGGTCTAAGTCTCATGGCCCTCTATCAGAATTTGGGAAGATTGGAGAAACTTAATTTTTCGCCCAAAAAAAAAAAACGTAAGGGGTACCACTGTCTTTTTTTTTTCGGGCCGAATTTTTGAGTTTCGATATCTCAGCTCTGGAAGGGGCTAGAGCCTCCATTTTTGCACTCAGGTCTAAGTCTCATGGCCCTCTATCAGAATTTGGGAAGATTGGAGAAACTTATTTTTTCGCCCAAAAAAAAAACGTAAGGGGTACCACTGTCGTTTTTTTTTTCGGGCCGAATTTTTGAGTTTCGATATCTCAGCTCTGGAAGGGGCTAGAGCCTCCATTTTTGCACTCAGGTCTAAGTCTCATGGCCCTCTATCAGAATTTGGGAAGATTGGAGAAACTTAATTTTTCGCCCAAAAAAAAACGTAGGGGTACCACTGTCGGTTTTTTTTTCGGGCCGAATTTTTGAGTTTCGATATCTCAGCTCTGGAAGGGGCTAGAGCCTCCATTTTTGCACTCAGGTCTAAGTCTCATGGCCCTCTATCAGAATTTGGGAAGATTGGAGAAACTTAATTTTTCGCCCCCCCCCAAAAAAACGTAAGGGGTACCACTGTCGTTTTTTTTTTCGGGCCGAATTTTTGAGTTTCGATATCTCAGCTCTGGAAGGGGCTAGAGCCTCCATTTTTGCACTCAGGTCTAAGTCTCATGGTCCTCTATCAGAATTTGGGAAGATTGGAGAAACTTAATTTTTCGCCCAAAAAAAAAAACGTAAGGGGTACCACTGTCGTTTTTTTTTCGGGCCGAATTTTTGAGTTTCGATATCTCAGCTCTGGAAGGGGCTAGAGCCTCCATTTTTGCACTCAGGTCTAAGTCTCATGGTCCTCTATCAGAATTTGGGAAGATTGGAGAAACTTAATTTTTCGCCCCCAAAAAAAACGTAAGGGGTACCACTGTCGTTTTTTTTTCGGGCCGAATTTTTGAGTTTCGATATCTCAGCTCTGGAAGGGGCTAGAGCCTCCATTTTTGCACTCAGGTCTAAGTCTCATGGCCCTCTATCAGAATTTGGGAAGATTTGAGAAACTTAATTTTTCGCCCAAAAAAAAAAAACGTAAGGGGTACCACTGTCGTTTTTTTTTTCGGGCCGAATTTTTGAGTTTCGATATCTCAGCTCTGGAAGGGGCTAGAGCCTCCATTTTTGCACTCAGGTCTAAGTCTCATGGCCCTCTATCAGAATTTGGGAAGATTGGAGAAACTTAATTTTTCGCCCCCCCCCAAAAAAACGTAAGGGGTACCACTGTCGTTTTTTTTTTTTCGGGCCAAATTTTTGAGTTTCGATATCGCAGCTCTGGAAGGGGCTAGAGCCTCCATTTTTGCACTCAGGTCTAAGTCTCATGGCCCTCTATCAGAATCCAGAGTTTTGGGAAGATTGGAGAAACTTAATTTTTCACCCCCCAAAAAAAAACGTAAGGGGTACCACTGTCGTTTTTTTTTTTCGGGCCAAATTTTTGAGTTTCGATATCTCAGCTCTGGAAGGGGCTAGAGCCTCCATTTTTGCACTCAGGTCTAAGTCTCATGGCCCTCTATCAGAATTTGGAAAGATTGGAGAAACTTAATTTTTCGTCCAAAAAAAAAAAAACGTAAGGGGTACCACTGTCGTTTTTTTTTTTCGGGCCAAATTTTTGAGTTTCGATATCTCAGCTCTGGAAGGGGCTAGAGCCTCCATTTTTGCACTCAGGTCTAAGTCTCATGGCCCTCTATCAGAATTTGGGAAGATTGGAGAAACTTAATTTTTCGCCCAAAAAAAAAAACGTAAGGGGTACCACTGTCGTTTTTTTTTTCGGGCCAAATTTTTGAGTTTCGATATCTCAGCTCTGGAAGGGGCTAGAGCCTCCATTTTTGCACTCAGGTCTAAGTCTCATGGCCCTCTATCAGAATTTGGGAAGATTGGAGAAACTTAATTTTTCGCCCCAAAAAAAAACGTAAGGGGTACCACTGTCGTTTTTTTTTCGGGCCAAATTTTTGAGTTTCGATATCTCAGCTCTGGAAGGGGCTAGAGCCTCCATTTTTGCACTCAGGTCTAAGTCTCATGGCCCTCTATCAGAATTTGGGAAGATTGGAGAAACTTAATTTTTCGCCCCAAAAAAAAAACGTTAGGGGTACCACTGTCGTTTTTTTTTTTCGGGCCGAATTTTTGAGTTTCGATATTTCAGCTCTGGAAGGGGCTAGAGCCTCCATTTTTGCACTCAGGTCTAAGTCTCATGGCCCTCTATCAGAATTTGGGAAGATTGGAGAAACTTAATTTTTCGCCCCCCCAAAAAAAACGTAAGGGGTACCACTGTCGTTTTTTTTTTTCGGGCCGAATTTTTGAGTTTCGATATCTCAGCTCTGGAAGGGGCTAGAGCCTCCATTTTTGCACTCAGGTCTAAGTCTCATGGCCCTCTATCAGAATCCAGAGTTTTGGGAAGATTGGAGAAACTTAATTTTTCACCCCCCAAAAAAAAACGTAAGGGGTACCACTGTCGTTTTTTTTTTCGGGCCGAATTTTTGAGTTTCGATATCTCAGCTCTGGAAGGGGCTAGAATCTCCATTTTTGCACTCAGGTCTAAGTCTCATGGCCCTCTATCAGAATCCAGAGTTTTGGGAAGATTGGAGAAACTTAATTTTTCACCCCCCCAAAAAAAACGTAAGGGGTACCACTGTCGTTTTTTTTTCGGGCCAAATTTTTGAGTTTCGATATCTCAGCTCTGGAAGGGGCTAGAGCCTCCATTTTTGCACTCAGGTCTAAGTCTCATGGCCCTCTATCAGAATTTGGGAAGATTGGAGAAACTTAATTTTTCGCCCAAAAAAAAAACGTAAGGGGTGCCATTGTCGTTTTTTTTTTCGGGCCGAATTTTTGAGTTTCGATATCTCAGCTCTGGAAGGGGCTAGAGCCTCCATTTTTGCACTCAGGTCTAAGTCTCATGGCCCTCTATCAGAATTTGGGAAGATTGGAGAAACTTAATTTTTCGCCCAAAAAAAAAAACGTAAGGGGTACCACTGTCGTTTTTTTTTTCGGGCCAAATTTTTGAGTTTCGATATCTCAGCTCTGGAAGGGGCTAGAGCCTCCATTTTTGCACTCAGGTCTAAGTCTCATGGCCCTCTATCAGAATTTGGGAAGATTGGAGAAACTTAATTTTTCGCCCCAAAAAAAAAACGTAAGGGGTACCACTGTCGTTTTTTTTTCGGGCCAAATTTTTGAGTTTCGAAATCTCAGCTCTGGAAGGGGCTAGAGCCTCCATTTTTGCACTCAGGTCTAAGTCTCATGGCCCTCTATCAGAATTTGGGAAGATTGGAGAAACTTAATTTTTCGCCCAAAAAAAAAAACGTAAGGGGTACCACTGTCGTTTTTTTTTCGGGCCGAATTTTTGAGTTTCGATATCTCAGCTCTGGAAGGGGCTAGAGCCTCCATTTTTGCACTCAGGTCTAAGTCTCATGGCCCTCTATCAGAATTTGGGAAGATTGGAGAAACTTAATTTTTCGCCCCCCAAAAAAAAAACGTAAGGGGTACCACTGTCGTTTTTTTTTTTCGGGCCGAATTTTTGAGTTTCGATATCTCAGCTCTGGAAGGGGCTAGAGCCTCCATTTTTGCACTCAGGTCTAAGTCTCATGGCCCTCTATCAGAATTTGGGAAGATTGGAGAAACTTAATTTTTCGCCCAAAAAAAAAACGTAAGGGGTACCACTGTCGTTTTTTTTTTCGGGCCAAATTTTTGAGTTTCGATATCTCAGCTCTGGAAGGGGCTAGAGCCTCTATTTTTGCACTCAGGTCTAAGTCTCATGGCCCTCTATCAGAATTTGGGAAGATTGGAGAAACTTAATTTTTCGCCCAAAAAAAAAAAACGTAAGGGGTACCACAGTCGTTTTTTTTTTCGGGCCGAATTTTTGAGTTTCGATATCTCAGCTCTGGAAGGGGCTAGAGCCTCCATTTTTGCACTCAGGTCTAAGTCTCATGGCCCTCTATCAGAATTTGGGAAGATTGGAGAAACTTAATTTTTCGCCCCCCAAAAAAAAACGTAAGGGGTACCACTGTCGTTTTTTTTTTCGGGACGAATTTTTGGGTTTCGATATCTCAGCTCTGGAAGGGTTAGAGCCTCCATTTTTGCACTCAGGTCTAAGTCTCATGGCCCTCTATCACAATCCAGAGTTTTGGGAAGATTGGAGAAACTTAATTTTTCACCCCCAAAAAAAAAACGTAAGGGGTACCACTGTCGTTTTTTTTTCGGGCCAAATTTTTGAGTTTCGATATCTCAGCTCTGGAAGGGGCTAGAGCCTCCATTTTTGCACTCAGGTCTAAGTCTCATGGCCCTCTATCAGAATTTGGGAAGATTGGAGAAACTTAATTTTTCGCCCAAAAAAAAAAAACGTAAGGGGTACCACTGTCGTTTTTTTTTCGGGCCGAATTTTTGAGTTTCGATATCTCAGCTCTGGAAGGGGCTAGAGCCTCCATTTTTGCACTCAGGTCTAAGTCTCATGGCCCTCTATCAGAATTTGGGAAGATTGGAGAAACTTAATTTTTCGCCCAAAAAAAAAACGTAAGGGGTACCACTGTCGTTTTTTTTTTTCGGGCCAAATTTTTGAGTTTCGATATCTCAGCTCTGGAAGGGGCTAGAGCCTCCATTTTTGCACTCAGGTCTAAGTCTCATGGCCCTCTATCAGAATTTGGGAAGATTGGAGAAACTTATTTTTTCGCCCAAAAAAAAAACGTAAGGGGTACCACTGTCGTTTTTTTTTTCGGGCCGAATTTTTGAGTTTCGATATCTCAGCTCTGGAAGGGGCTAGAGCCTCCATTTTTGCACTCAGGTCTAAGTCTCATGGCCCTCTATCAGAATTTGGGAAGATTGGAGAAACTTAATTTTCGCCCAAAAAAAAACGTAGGGGTACCACTGTCGGTTTTTTTTCGGGCCGAATTTTTGAGTTTCGATATCTCAGCTCTGGAAGGGGCTAGAGCCTCCATTTTTGCACTCAGGTCTAAGTCTCATGGCCCTCTATCAGAATTTGGGAAGATTGGAGAAACTTAATTTTTCGCCCAAAAAAAAAACGTAAGGGGTACCACTGTCGTTTTTTTTTCGGGCCAAATTTTTGAGTTTCGATATCTCAGCTCTGGAAGGGGCTAGAGCCTCCATTTTTGCACTCAGGTCTAAGTCTCATGGCCCTCTATCAGAATTTGGGAAGATTGGAGAAACTTAATTTTTCGCCCAAAAAAAAAAACGTAAGGGGTACCACTGTCGTTTTTTTTTCGGGCCGAATTTTTGAGTTTCGATATCTCAGCTCTGGAAGGGGCTAGAGCCTCCATTTTTGCACTCAGGTCTAAGTCTCATGGCCCTCTATCAGAATTTGGGAAGATTGGAGAAACTTAATTTTTCACCCCCCCCCCCAAAAAAACGTAAGGGGTACCACTGTCGTTTTTTTTTTCGGGCCGAATTTTTGAGTTTCGATATCTCAGCTCTGGAAGGGGCTAGAGCCTCCATTTTTGCACTCAGGTCTAAGTCTCATGGTCCTCTATCAGAATTTGGGAAGATTGGAGAAACTTAATTTTTCGCCCAAAAAAAAAACGTAAGGGGTACCACTGTCGTTTTTTTTTCGGGCCGAATTTTTGAGTTTCGATATCTCAGCTCTGGAAGGGGCTAGAGCCTCCATTTTTGCACTCAGGTCTAAGTCTCATGGCCCTCTATCAGAATTCGGGAAGATTGGAGAAACTTAATTTTTCGCCCCAAAAAAAAACGTAAGGGGTACCACTGTCGTTTTTTTTTCGAGCCGAATTTTTGAGATTCGATATCTCAGCTCTGGAAGGGGCTAGAGCCTCCATTTTTGCACTCAGGTCTAAGTCTCATGGCCCTCTATCAGAATTTGGGAAGATTGGAGAAACTTAATTTTTCGCCCAAAAAAAAAAACGTAAGGGGTACCACTGTCGTTTTTTTTTTCGGGCCAAATTTTTGAGTTTCGATATCTCAGCTCTGGAAGGGGCTAGAGCCTCCATTTTTGCACTCAGGTCTAAGTCTCATGGCCCTCTATCAGAATTTGGGAAGATTGGAGAAACTTAATTTTTCGCCCCAAAAAAAAACGTAAGGGGTACCACTGTCGTTTTTTTTTCGGGCCAAATTTTTGAGTTTCGATATCTCAGCTCTGGAAGGGGCTAGAGCCTCCATTTTTGCACTCAGGTCTAAGTCTCATGGCCCTCTATCAGAATTTGGGAAGATTGGAGAAACTTAATTTTTCGCCCCAAAAAAAAAACGTTAGGGGTACCACTGTCGTTTTTTTTTTTCGGGCCGAATTTTTGAGTTTCGATATTTCAGCTCTGGAAGGGGCTAGAGCCTCCATTTTTGCACTCAGGTCTAAGTCTCATGGCCCTCTATCAGAATTTGGGAAGATTGGAGAAACTTAATTTTTCGCCCCCCCAAAAAAAACGTAAGGGGTACCACTGTCGTTTTTTTTTTTCGGGCCGAATTTTTGAGTTTCGATATCTCAGCTCTGGAAGGGGCTAGAGCCTCCATTTTTGCACTCAGGTCTAAGTCTCATGGCCCTCTATCAGAATCCAGAGTTTTGGGAAGATTGGAGAAACTTAATTTTTCACCCCCCAAAAAAAAACGTAAGGGGTACCACTGTCGTTTTTTTTTTCGGGCCGAATTTTTGAGTTTCGATATCTCAGCTCTGGAAGGGGCTAGAATCTCCATTTTTGCACTCAGGTCTAAGTCTCATGGCCCTCTATCAGAATCCAGAGTTTTGGGAAGATTGGAGAAACTTAATTTTTCACCCCCCCAAAAAAAACGTAAGGGGTACCACTGTCGTTTTTTTTTCGGGCCAAATTTTTGAGTTTCGATATCTCAGCTCTGGAAGGGGCTAGAGCCTCCATTTTTGCACTCAGGTCTAAGTCTCATGGCCCTCTATCAGAATTTGGGAAGATTGGAGAAACTTAATTTTTCGCCCAAAAAAAAAACGTAAGGGGTGCCATTGTCGTTTTTTTTTTCGGGCCGAATTTTTGAGTTTCGATATCTCAGCTCTGGAAGGGGCTAGAGCCTCCATTTTTGCACTCAGGTCTAAGTCTCATGGCCCTCTATCAGAATTTGGGAAGATTGGAGAAACTTAATTTTTCGCCCAAAAAAAAAAACGTAAGGGGTACCACTGTCGTTTTTTTTTTCGGGCCAAATTTTTGAGTTTCGATATCTCAGCTCTGGAAGGGGCTAGAGCCTCCATTTTTGCACTCAGGTCTAAGTCTCATGGCCCTCTATCAGAATTTGGGAAGATTGGAGAAACTTAATTTTTCGCCCCCAAAAAAAAACGTAAGGGGTACCACTGTCGTTTTTTTTTCGGGCCAAATTTTTGAGTTTCGAAATCTCAGCTCTGGAAGGGGCTAGAGCCTCCATTTTTGCACTCAGGTCTAAGTCTCATGGCCCTCTATCAGAATTTGGGAAGATTGGAGAAACTTAATTTTTCGCCCAAAAAAAAAAACGTAAGGGGTACCACTGTCGTTTTTTTTTCGGGCCGAATTTTTGAGTTTCGATATCTCAGCTCTGGAAGGGGCTAGAGCCTCCATTTTTGCACTCAGGTCTAAGTCTCATGGCCCTCTATCAGAATTTGGGAAGATTGGAGAAACTTAATTTTTCGCCCCCCAAAAAAAAAACGTAAGGGGTACCACTGTCGTTTTTTTTTTTCGGGCCGAATTTTTGAGTTTCGATATCTCAGCTCTGGAAGGGGCTAGAGCCTCCATTTTTGCACTCAGGTCTAAGTCTCATGGCCCTCTATCAGAATTTGGGAAGATTGGAGAAACTTAATTTTTCGCCCAAAAAAAAAACGTAAGGGGTACCACTGTCGTTTTTTTTTTCGGGCCAAATTTTTGAGTTTCGATATCTCAGCTCTGGAAGGGGCTAGAGCCTCTATTTTTGCACTCAGGTCTAAGTCTCATGGCCCTCTATCAGAATTTGGGAAGATTGGAGAAACTTAATTTTTCGCCCAAAAAAAAAAAACGTAAGGGGTACCACAGTCGTTTTTTTTTTCGGGCCGAATTTTTGAGTTTCGATATCTCAGCTCTGGAAGGGGCTAGAGCCTCCATTTTTGCACTCAGGTCTAAGTCTCATGGCCCTCTATCAGAATTTGGGAAGATTGGAGAAACTTAATTTTTCGCCCCCCAAAAAAAAACGTAAGGGGTACCACTGTCGTTTTTTTTTTCGGGACGAATTTTTGGGTTTCGATATCTCAGCTCTGGAAGGGTTAGAGCCTCCATTTTTGCACTCAGGTCTAAGTCTCATGGCCCTCTATCACAATCCAGAGTTTTGGGAAGATTGGAGAAACTTAATTTTTCACCCCCAAAAAAAAAACGTAAGGGGTACCACTGTCGTTTTTTTTTCGGGCCAAATTTTTGAGTTTCGATATCTCAGCTCTGGAAGGGGCTAGAGCCTCCATTTTTGCACTCAGGTCTAAGTCTCATGGCCCTCTATCAGAATTTGGGAAGATTGGAGAAACTTAATTTTTCGCCCAAAAAAAAAAAACGTAAGGGGTACCACTGTCGTTTTTTTTTCGGGCCGAATTTTTGAGTTTCGATATCTCAGCTCTGGAAGGGGCTAGAGCCTCCATTTTTGCACTCAGGTCTAAGTCTCATGGCCCTCTATCAGAATTTGGGAAGATTGGAGAAACTTAATTTTTCGCCCAAAAAAAAAACGTAAGGGGTACCACTGTCGTTTTTTTTTTTCGGGCCAAATTTTTGAGTTTCGATATCTCAGCTCTGGAAGGGGCTAGAGCCTCCATTTTTGCACTCAGGTCTAAGTCTCATGGCCCTCTATCAGAATTTGGGAAGATTGGAGAAACTTATTTTTTCGCCCAAAAAAAAAAACGTAAGGGGTACCACTGTCGTTTTTTTTTTCGGGCCGAATTTTTGAGTTTCGATATCTCAGCTCTGGAAGGGGCTAGAGCCTCCATTTTTGCACTCAGGTCTAAGTCTCATGGCCCTCTATCAGAATTTGGGAAGATTGGAGAAACTTAATTTTCGCCCAAAAAAAAACGTAGGGGTACCACTGTCGGTTTTTTTTCGGGCCGAATTTTTGAGTTTCGATATCTCAGCTCTGGAAGGGGCTAGAGCCTCCATTTTTGCACTCAGGTCTAAGTCTCATGGCCCTCTATCAGAATTTGGGAAGATTGGAGAAACTTAATTTTTCGCCCAAAAAAAAAACGTAAGGGGTACCACTGTCGTTTTTTTTTCGGGCCAAATTTTTGAGTTTCGATATCTCAGCTCTGGAAGGGGCTAGAGCCTCCATTTTTGCACTCAGGTCTAAGTCTCATGGCCCTCTATCAGAATTTGGGAAGATTGGAGAAACTTAATTTTTCGCCCAAAAAAAAAAACGTAAGGGGTACCACTGTCGTTTTTTTTTCGGGCCGAATTTTTGAGTTTCGATATCTCAGCTCTGGAAGGGGCTAGAGCCTCCATTTTTGCACTCAGGTCTAAGTCTCATGGCCCTCTATCAGAATTTGGGAAGATTGGAGAAACTTAATTTTTCACCCCCCCCCCAAAAAAACGTAAGGGGTACCACTGTCGTTTTTTTTTTCGGGCCGAATTTTTGAGTTTCGATATCTCAGCTCTGGAAGGGGCTAGAGCCTCCATTTTTGCACTCAGGTCTAAGTCTCATGGTCCTCTATCAGAATTTGGGAAGATTGGAGAAACTTAATTTTTCGCCCAAAAAAAAAACGTAAGGGGTACCACTGTCGTTTTTTTTTCGGGCCGAATTTTTGAGTTTCGATATCTCAGCTCTGGAAGGGGCTAGAGCCTCCATTTTTGCACTCAGGTCTAAGTCTCATGGTCCTCTATCAGAATTCGGGAAGATTGGAGAAACTTAATTTTTCGCCCCAAAAAAAAACGTAAGGGGTACCACTGTCGTTTTTTTTTCGAGCCGAATTTTTGAGATTCGATATCTCAGCTCTGGAAGGGGCTAGAGCCTCCATTTATGCACTCAGGTCTAAGTCTCATGGCCCTCTATCAGAATTTGGGAAGATTGGAGAAACTTAATTTTTCGCCCCCAAAAAAAACGTAAGGGGTACCACTGTCGTTTTTTTTTCGGGCCGAATTTTTGAGTTTCGATATCTCAGCTCTGGAAGGGGCTAGAGCCTCCATTTTTGCACTCAGGTCTAAGTCTCATGGCCCTCTATCAGAATTTGGGAAGATTGGAGAAACTTAATTTTTCGCCCAAAAAAAATGTAAGGGGTACCACTGTCGTTTTTTTTTTTCGGGCCGAATTTTTGAGTTTCGATATCTCAGCTCTGGAAGGGGCTAGAGCCTCCATTTTTGCACTCAGGTCTAAGTCTCATGGCCCTCTATCAGAATTTGGGAAGATTGGAGAAACGTAATTTTTCGCCCCAAAAAAAAAACGTAAGGGGTACCACTGTCGGTTTTTTTTCGGGCCGAATTTTTGAGTTTCGATATCTCAGCTCTGGAAGGGGCTAGAGCCTCCATTTTTGTACTCAGGTCTAAGTCTCATGGCCCTCTATCAGAATCCAGAGTTTTGGGAAGATTGGAGAAACTTAATTTTTCACCCCAAAAAAAAAAACGTAAGGGGTACCACTGTCGTTTTTTTTTCGGGCCAAATTTTTGAGTTTCGATATCTCACCTCTGGAAGGGGCTAGAGCCTCCATTTTTGCACTCAGGTCTAAGTCTCATGGCCCTCTATCAGAATTTGGGAAGATTGGAGAAACTTAATTTTTCGCCCAAAAAAAAAAACGTAAGGGGTACCACTGTCGTTTTTTTTTTTCGGGCCGAATTTTTGAGTTTCGATATCTTAGCTCTGGAAGGGGCTAGAGCCTCCATTTTTGCACTCAGGTCTAAGTCTCATGGCCCTCTATCAGAATTTGGGAAGATTGGAGAAACTTAATTTTTCGCCCAAAAAAAAAAACGTAAGGGGTACCACTGTCGTTTTTTTTTTCGGGCCGAATTTTTGAGTTTCGATATCTCAGCTCTGGAAGGGGCTAGAGCCTCCATTTTTGCACTCAGGTCTAAGTCTCATGGCCCTCTATCAGAATTTGGGAAGATTGGAGAAACTTAATTTTTCTCCCAAAAAAAAAAACGTAAGGGGTACCACTGTCGTTTTTTTTTCGGGCCGAATTTTTGAGTTTCGATATCTCAGCTCTGGAAGGGGCTAGAGCCTCCATTTTTGCACTCAGGTCTAAGTCTCATGGCCCTCTACCAGAATTTGGGAAGATTGGAGAAACTTAATTTTTCGCCCAAAAAAAAAAAAACGTAAGGGGTACCACTGTCGTTTTTTTTTTCGGGCCGAATTTTTGAGTTTCGATATCTCAGCTCTGGAAGGGGCTAGAATCTCCATTTTTGCACTCAGGTCTAAGTCTCATGGCCCTCTATCAGAATCCAGAGTTTTGGGAAGATTGGAGAAACTTAATTTTTCACCCAAAAAAAAAAAAACGTAAGGGGTACCACTGTCGTTTTTTTTTCGGGCCAAATTTTTGAGTTTCGATATCTCAGCTCTGGAAGGGGCTAGAGCCTCCATTTTTGCACTCAGGTCTAAGTCTCATGGCCCTCTATCAGAATTTGGGAAGATTGGAGAAACTTAATTTTTCACCCCCCCCAAAAAAAACGTAAGGGGTACCACTGTCGTTTTTTTTTTCGGGCCAAATTTTTGAGTTTCGATATCTCAGCTCTGGAAGGGGCTAGAGCCTCCATTTTTGCACTCAGGTCTAAGTCTCATGGCCCTCTATCAGAATTTGGGAAGATTGGAGAAACTTAATTTTTCGCCCAAAAAAAAAACGTAAGGGGTACCACTGTCGTTTTTTTTTCGGGCCAAATTTTTGAGTTTCGATATCTCAGCTCTGGAAGGGGCTAGAGCCTCTATTTTTGCACTCAGGTCTAAGTCTCATGGCCCTCTATCAGAATTTGGGAAGATTGGAGAAACTTAATTTTTCGCCCAAAAAAAAAAAACGTAAGGGGTACCACTGTCGTTTTTTTTTTCGGGCCGAATTTTTGAGTTTCGATATCTCAGCTCTGGAAGGGGCTAGAGCCTCCATTTTTGCACTCAGGTCTAAGTCTCATGGCCCTCTATCAGAATTTGGGAAGATTGGAGAAACTTAATTTTTCGCCCCCCAAAAAAATACGTAAGGGGTACCACTGTCGTTTTTTTTTTCGGGACGAATTTTTGGGTTTCGATATCTCAGCTCTGGAAGGGTTAGAGCCTCCATTTTTGCACTCAGGTCTAAGTCTCATGGCCCTCTATCACAATCCAGAGATTTGGGAAGATTGGAGAAACTTAATTTTTCACCCCCAAAAAAAAAACGTAAGGGGTACCACTGTCGTTTTTTTTTCGGGCCAAATTTTTGAGTTTCGATATCTCAGCTCTGGAAGGGGCTAGAGCCTCCATTTTTGCACTCAGGTCTAAGTCTCATGGCCCTCTATCAGAATTTGGGAAGATTGGAGAAACTTAATTTTTCGCCCAAAAAAAAAAAACGTAAGGGGTACCACTGTCGTTTTTTTTTCGGGCCGAATTTTTGAGTTTCGATATCTCAGCTCTGGAAGGGGCTAGAGCCTCCATTTTTGCACTCAGGTCTAAGTCTCATGGCCCTCTATCAGAATTTGGGAAGATTGGAGAAACTTAATTTTTCGCCCAAAAAAAAACCGTAAGGGGTACCACTGTCGTTTTTTTTTTCGGGCCAAATTTTTGAGTTTCGATATCTCAGCTCTGGAAGGGGCTAGAGCCTCCATTTTTGCACTCAGGTCTAAGTCTCATGGCCCTCTATCAGAATTTGGGAAGATTGGAGAAACTTATTTTTTCGCCCAAAAAAAAAACGTAAGGGGTACCACTGTCGTTTTTTTTTTCGGGCCGAATTTTTGAGTTTCGATATCTCAGCTCTGGAAGGGGCTAGAGCCTCCATTTTTGCACTCAGGTCTAAGTCTCATGGCCCTCTATCAGAATTTGGGAAGATTGGAGAAACTTAATTTTTCGCCCAAAAAAAAACGTAGGGGTACCACTGTCGGTTTTTTTTCGGGCCGAATTTTTGAGTTTCGATATCTCAGCTCTGGAAGGGGCTAGAGCCTCCATTTTTGCACTCAGGTCTAAGTCTCATGGCCCTCTATCAGAATTTGGGAAGATTGGAGAAACTTAATTTTTCGCCCAAAAAAAAAAAACGTAAGGGGTACCACTGTCGTTTTTTTTTCGGGCCAAATTTTTGAGTTTCGATATCTCAGCTCTGGAAGGGGCTAGAGCCTCCATTTTTGCACTCAGGTCTAAGTCTCATGGCCCTCTATCAGAATTTGGGAAGATTGGAGAAACTTAATTTTTCGCCCCAAAAAAAAAACGTAAGGGGTACCACTGTCGTTTTTTTTTCGGGCCGAATTTTTGAGTTTCGATATCTCAGCTCTGGAAGGGGCTAGAGCCTCCATTTTTGCACTCAGGTCTAAGTCTCATGGCCCTCTATCAGAATTTGGGAAGATTGGAGAAACTTAATTTTTCGCCCCCCCCCCCAAAAAAACGTAAGGGGTACCACTGTCGTTTTTTTTTTCGGGCCGAATTTTTGAGTTTCGATATCTCAGCTCTGGAAGGGGAGAGAGCCTCCATTTTTGCACTCAGGTCTAAGTCTCATGGTCCTCTATCAGAATTTGGGAAGATTGGAGAAACTTAATTTTTCGCCCAAAAAAAAAACGTAAGGGGTACCACTGTCGTTTTTTTTTCGGGCCGAATTTTTGAGATTCGATATCTCAGCTCTGGAAGGGGCTAGAGCCTCCATTTATGCACTCAGGTCTAAGTCTCATGGCCCTCTATCAGAATTTGGGAAGATTGGAGAAACTTAATTTTTCGCCCCCAAAAAAAACGTAAGGGGTACCACTGTCGTTTTTTTTTCGGGCCGAATTTTTGAGTTTCGATATCTCAGCTCTGGAAGGGGCTAGAGCCTCCATTTTTGCACTCAGGTCTAAGTCTCATGGCCCTCTATCAGAATTTGGGAAGATTGGAGAAACTTAATTTTTCGCCCAAAAAAAAACGTAAGGGGTACCACTGTCGTTTTTTTTTTTCGGGCCGAATTTTTGAGTTTCGATATCTCAGCTCTGGAAGGGGCTAGAGCCTCCATTTTTGCACTCAGGTCTAAGTCTCATGGCCCTCTATCAGAATTTGGGAAGATTGGAGAAACGTAATTTTTCGCCCAAAAAAAAAAAACGTAAGGGGTACCACTGTCGGTTTTTTTTCGGGCCGAATTTTTGAGTTTCGATATCTCAGCTCTGGAAGGGGCTAGAGCCTCCATTTTTGCACTCAGGTCTAAGTCTCATGGCCCTCTATCAGAATCCAGAGTTTTGGGAAGATTGGAGAAACTTAATTTTTCACCCCAAAAAAAAAAACGTAAGGGGTACCACTGTCGTTTTTTTTTCGGGCCAAATTTTTGAGTTTCGATATCTCACCTCTGGAAGGGGCTAGAGCCTCCATTTTTGCACTCAGGTCTAAGTCTCATGGCCCTCTATTAGAATTTGGGAAGATTGGAGAAACTTAATTTTTCGCCCAAAAAAAAAAACGTAAGGGGTACCACTGTCGTTTTTTTTTTTCGGGCCGAATTTTTGAGTTTCGATATCTTAGCTCTGGAAGGGGCTAGAGCCTCCATTTTTGCACTCAGGTCTAAGTCTCATGGCCCTCTATCAGAATTTGGGAAGATTGGAGAAACTTAATTTTTCTCCCAAAAAAAAAAACGTAAGGGGTACCACTGTCGTTTTTTTTTTCGGGCCGAATTTTTGAGTTTCGATATCTCAGCTCTGGAAGGGGCTAGAGCCTCCATTTTTGCACTCAGGTCTAAGTCTCATGGCCCTCTACCAGAATTTGGGAAGATTGGAGAAACTTAATTTTTCGCCCAAAAAAAAAAAAACGTAAGGGGTACCACTGTCGTTTTTTTTTTCGGGCCGAATTTTTGAGTTTCGATATCTCAGCTCTGGAAGGGGCTAGAATCTCCATTTTTGCACTCAGGTCTAAGTCTCATGGCCCTCTATCAGAATCCAGAGTTTTGGGAAGATTGGAGAAACTTAATTTTTCACCCAAAAAAAAAAAAACGTAAGGGGTACCACTGTCGTTTTTTTTTTCGGGCCGAATTTTTGAGTTTCGATATCTCAGCTCTGGAAGGGGCTAGAGCCTCCATTTTTGCACTCAGGTCTAAGTCTCATGGCCCTCTATCAGAATTTGGGAAGATTGGAGAAACTTAATTTTTCGCCCCCCAAAAAAAAAACGTAAGGGGTACCACTGTCGTTTTTTTTTTCGGGCCGAATTTTTGAGTTTCGATATCTCAGCTCTGGAAGGGGCTAGAGCCTCCATTTTTGCACTCAGGTCTAAGTCTCATGGCCCTCTATCAGAATTTGGGAAGATTGGAGAAACTTAATTTTTCGCCCAAAAAAAAAACGTAAGGGGTACCACTGTCGTTTTTTTTTCGGGCCAAATTTTTGAGTTTCGATATCTCAGCTCTGGAAGGGGCTAGAGCCTCTATTTTTGCACTCAGGTCTAAGTCTCATGGCCCTCTATCAGAATTTGGGAAGATTGGAGAAACTTAATTTTTCGCCCAAAAAAAAAAAACGTAAGGGGTACCACTGTCGTTTTTTTTTTCGGGCCGAATTTTTGAGTTTCGATATCTCAGCTCTGGAAGGGGCTAGAGCCTCCATTTTTGCACTCAGGTCTAAGTCTCATGGCCCTCTATCAGAATTTGGGAAGATTGGAGAAACTTAATTTTTCGCCCCCCAAAAAAAAACGTAAGGGGTACCACTGTCGTTTTTTTTTTCGGGACGAATTTTTGGGTTTCGATATCTCAGCTCTGGAAGGGTTAGAGCCTCCATTTTTGCACTCAGGTCTAAGTCTCATGGCCCTCTATCACAATCCAGAGTTTTGGGAAGATTGGAGAAACTTAATTTTTCACCCCCAAAAAAAAAACGTAAGGGGTACCACTGTCGTTTTTTTTTCGGGCCAAATTTTTGAGTTTCGATATCTCAGCTCTGGAAGGGGCTAGAGCCTCCATTTTTGCACTCAGGTCTAAGTCTCATGGCCCTCTATCAGAATTTGGGAAGATTGGAGAAACTTAATTTTTCGCCCAAAAAAAAAAAACGTAAGGGGTACCACTGTCGTTTTTTTTTCGGGCCGAATTTTTGAGTTTCGATATCTCAGCTCTGGAAGGGGCTAGAGCCTCCATTTTTGCACTCAGGTCTAAGTCTCATGGCCCTCTATCAGAATTTGGGAAGATTGGAGAAACTTAATTTTTCGCCCAAAAAAAAAACGTAAGGGGTACCACTGTCGTTTTTTTTTTCGGGCCAAATTTTTGAGTTTCGATATCTCAGCTCTGGAAGGGGCTAGAGCCTCCATTTTTGCACTCAGGTCTAAGTCTCATGGCCCTCTATCAGAATTTGGGAAGATTGGAGAAACTTATTTTTTCGCCCAAAAAAAAAACGTAAGGGGTACCACTGTCGTTTTTTTTTTCGGGCCGAATTTTTGAGTTTCGATATCTCAGCTCTGGAAGGGGCTAGAGCCTCCATTTTTGCACTCAGGTCTAAGTCTCATGGCCCTCTATCAGAATTTGGGAAGATTGGAGAAACTTAATTTTTCGCCCAAAAAAAAACGTAGGGGTACCACTGTCGGTTTTTTTTCGGGCCGAATTTTTGAGTTTCGATATCTCAGCTCTGGAAGGGGCTAGAGCCTCCATTTTTGCACTCAGGTCTAAGTCACATGGCCCTCTATCAGAATTTGGGAAGATTGGAGAAACTTAATTTTTCGCCCAAAAAAAAAAACGTAAGGGGTACCACTGTCGTTTTTTTTTCGGGCCAAATTTTTGAGTTTCGATATCTCAGCTCTGGAAGGGGCTAGAGCCTCCATTTTTGCACTCAGGTCTAAGTCTCATGGCCCTCTATCAGAATTTGGGAAGATTGGAGAAACTTAATTTTTCGCCCAAAAAAAAAAACGTAAGGGGTACCACTGTCGTTTTTTTTTCGGGCCGAATTTTTGAGTTTCGATATCTCAGCTCTGGAAGGGGCTAGAGCCTCCATTTTTGCACTCAGGTCTAAGTCTCATGGCCCTCTATCAGAATTTGGGAAGATTGGAGAAACTTAATTTTTCGCCCCCCCCCAAAAAAACGTAAGGGGTACCACTGTCGTTTTTTTTTTCGGGCCGAATTTTTGAGTTTCGATATCTCAGCTCTGGAAGGGGCTAGAGCCTCCATTTTTGCACTCAGGTCTAAGTCTCATGGTCCTCTATCAGAATTTGGGAAGATTGGAGAAACTTAATTTTTCGACCAAAAAAAAAACGTAAGGGGTACCACTGTCGTTTTTTTTTCGGGCCGAATTTTTGAGTTTCGATATCTCAGCTCTGGAAGGGGCTAGAGCCTCCATTTTTGCACTCAGGTCTAAGTCTCATGGTCCTCTATCAGAATTTGGGAAGATTGGAGAAACTTAATTTTTCGCCCAAAAAAAAAACGTAAGGGGTACCACTGTCGTTTTTTTTTCGGGCCGAATTTTTGAGATTCGATATCTCAGCTCTGGAAGGGGCTAGAGCCTCCATTTATGCACTCAGGTCTAAGTCTCATGGCCCTCTATCAGAATTTGGGAAGATTGGAGAAACTTAATTTTTCGCCCCCAAAAAAAACGTAAGGGGTACCACTGTCGGTTTTTTTTCGGGCCGAATTTTTGAGTTTCGATATCTCAGCTCTGGAAGGGGCTAGAGCCTCCATTTTTGCACTCAGGTCTAAGTCTCATGGCCCTCTATCAGAATCCAGAGTTTTGGGAAGATTGGAGAAACTTAATTTTTCACCCCAAAAAAAAAAACGTAAGGGGTACCACTGTCGTTTTTTTTTCGGGCCAAATTTTTGAGTTTCGATATCTCACCTCTGGAAGGGGCTAGAGCCTCCATTTTTGCACTCAGGTCTAAGTCTCATGGCCCTCTATCAGAATTTGGGAAGATTGGAGAAACGTAATTTTTCGCCCAAAAAAAAAAACGTAAGGGGTACCACTGTCGGTTTTTTTTCGGGCCGAATTTTTGAGTTTCGATATCTCAGCTCTGGAAGGGGCTAGAGCCTCCATTTTTGCACTCAGGTCTAAGTCTCATGGCCCTCTATCAGAATCCAGAGTTTTGGGAAGATTGGAGAAACTTAATTTTTCACCCCAAAAAAAAAAACGTAAGGGGTACCACTGTCGTTTTTTTTTCGGGCCAAATTTTTGAGTTTCGATATCTCACCTCTGGAAGGGGCTAGAGCCTCCATTTTTGCACTCAGGTCTAAGTCTCATGGCCCTCTATCAGAATTTGGGAAGATTGGAGAAACTTAATTTTTCGCCCAAAAAAAAAAACGTAAGGGGTACCACTGTCGTTTTTTTTTTTTCGGGCCGAATTTTTGAGTTTCGATATCTTAGCTCTGGAAGGGGCTAGAGCCTCCATTTTTGCACTCAGGTCTAAGTCTCATGGCCCTCTATCAGAATTTGGGAAGATTGGAGAAACTTAATTTTTCTCCCAAAAAAAAAAACGTAAGGGGTACCACTGTCGTTTTTTTTTTCGGGCCGAATTTTTGAGTTTCGATATCTCAGCTCTGGAAGGGGCTAGAGCCTCCATTTTTGCACTCAGGTCTAAGTCTCATGGCCCTCTACCAGAATTTGGGAAGATTGGAGAAACTTAATTTTTCGCCCAAAAAAAAAAAACGTAAGGGGTACCACTGTCGTTTTTTTTTTCGGGCCGAATTTTTGAGTTTCGATATCTCAGCTCTGGAAGGGGCTAGAATCTCCATTTTTGCACTCAGGTCTAAGTCTCATGGCCCTCTATCAGAATCCAGAGTTTTGGGAAGATTGGAGAAACTTAATTTTTCACCCAAAAAAAAAAAACGTAAGGGGTACCACTGTCGTTTTTTTTTTCGGGCCGAATTTTTGAGTTTCGATATCTCAGCTCTGGAAGGGGCTAGAGCCTCCATTTTTGCACTCAGGTCTAAGTCTCATGGCCCTCTATCAGAATCCAGAGTTTTGGGAAGATTGGAGAAACTTAATTTTTCACCCCCCCAAAAAAAACGTAAGGGGTACCACTGTCGTTTTTTTTTCGGGCCAAATTTTTGAGTTTCGATATCTCAGCTCTGGAAGGGGCTAGAGCCTCCATTTTTGCACTCAGGTCTAAGTCTCATGGCCCTCTATCAGAATTTGGGAAGATTGGAGAAACTTAATTTTTCGCCCAAAAAAAAAACGTAAGGGGTGCCATTGTCGTTTTTTTTTCGGGCCGAATTTTTGAGTTTCGATATCTCAGCTCTGGAAGGGGCTAGAGCCTCCATTTTTGCACTCAGGTCTAAGTCTCATGGCCCTCTATCAGAATTTGGGAAGATTGGAGAAACTTAATTTTTCGCCCAAAAAAAAAAACGTAAGGGGTACCACTGTCGTTTTTTTTTTCGGGCCAAATTTTTGAGTTTCGATATCTCAGCTCTGGAAGGGGCTAGAGCCTCCATTTTTGCACTCAGGTCTAAGTCTCATGGCCCTCTATCAGAATTTGGGAAGATTGGAGAAACTTAATTTTTCGCCCCAAAAAAAAAACGTAAGGGGTACCACTGTCGTTTTTTTTTTCGGGACGAATTTTTGGGTTTCGATATCTCAGCTCTGGAAGGGTTAGAGCCTCCATTTTTGCACTCAGGTCTAAGTCTCATGGCCCTCTATCACAATCCAGAGTTTTGGGAAGATTGGAGAAACTTAATTTTTCACCCCCAAAAAAAAAACGTAAGGGGTACCACTGTCGTTTTTTTTTCGGGCCAAATTTTTGAGTTTCGATATCTCAGCTCTGGAAGGGGCTAGAGCCTCCATTTTTGCACTCAGGTCTAAGTCTCATGGCCCTCTATCAGAATTTGGGAAGATTGGAGAAACTTAATTTTTCGCCCAAAAAAAAAAAAACGTAAGGGGTACCACTGTCGTTTTTTTTTCGGGCCGAATTTTTGAGTTTCGATATCTCAGCTCTGGAAGGGGCTAGAGCCTCCATTTTTGCACTCAGGTCTAAGTCTCATGGCCCTCTATCAGAATTTGGGAAGATTGGAGAAACTTAATTTTTCGCCCAAAAAAAAAACGTAAGGGGTACCACTGTCGTTTTTTTTTTCGGGCCAAATTTTTGAGTTTCGATATCTCAGCTCTGGAAGGGGCTAGAGCCTCCATTTTTGCACTCAGGTCTAAGTCTCATGGCCCTCTATCAGAATTTGGGAAGATTGGAGAAACTTATTTTTTCGCCCAAAAAAAAAACGTAAGGGGTACCACTGTCGTTTTTTTTTCCGGGCCGAATTTTTGAGTTTCGATATCTCAGCTCTGGAAGGGGCTAGAGCCTCCATTTTTGCACTCAGGTCTAAGTCTCATGGCCCTCTATCAGAATTTGGGAAGATTGGAGAAACTTAATTTTTCGCCCAAAAAAAAACGTAGGGGTACCACTGTCGGTTTTTTTTCGGGCCGAATTTTTGAGTTTCGATATCTCAGCTCTGGAAGGGGCTAGAGCCTCCATTTTTGCACTCAGGTCTAAGTCACATGGCCCTCTATCAGAATTTGGGAAGATTGGAGAAACTTAATTTTTCGCCCAAAAAAAAAAACGTAAGGGGTACCACTGTCGTTTTTTTTTCGGGCCAAATTTTTGAGTTTCGATATCTCAGCTCTGGAAGGGGCTAGAGCCTCCATTTTTGCACTCAGGTCTAAGTCTCATGGCCCTCTATCAGAATTTGGGAAGATTGGAGAAACTTAATTTTTCGCCCAAAAAAAAAAACGTAAGGGGTACCACTGTCGTTTTTTTTTCGGGCCGAATTTTTGAGTTTCGATATCTCAGCTCTGGAAGGGGCTAGAGCCTCCATTTTTGCACTCAGGTCTAAGTCTCATGGCCCTCTATCAGAATTTGGGAAGATTGGAGAAACTTAATTTTTCGCCCCCCCCCAAAAAAACGTAAGGGGTACCACTGTCGTTTTTTTTTTCGGGCCGAATTTTTGAGTTTCGATATCTCAGCTCTGGAAGGGGCTAGAGCCTCCATTTTTGCACTCAGGTCTAAGTCTCATGGTCCTCTATCAGAATTTGGGAAGATTGGAGAAACTTAATTTTTCGACCAAAAAAAAAACGTAAGGGGTACCACTGTCGTTTTTTTTTCGGGCCGAATTTTTGAGTTTCGATATCTCAGCTCTGGAAGGGGCTAGAGCCTCCATTTTTGCACTCAGGTCTAAGTCTCATGGTCCTCTATCAGAATTTGGGAAGATTGGAGAAACTTAATTTTTCGCCCAAAAAAAAAACGTAAGGGGTACCACTGTCGTTTTTTTTTCGGGCCGAATTTTTGAGATTCGATATCTCAGCTCTGGAAGGGGCTAGAGCCTCCATTTATGCACTCAGGTCTAAGTCTCATGGCCCTCTATCAGAATTTGGGAAGATTGGAGAAACTTAATTTTTCGCCCCCAAAAAAAACGTAAGGGGTACCACTGTCGGTTTTTTTTCGGGCCGAATTTTTGAGTTTCGATATCTCAGCTCTGGAAGGGGCTAGAGCCTCCATTTTTGCACTCAGGTCTAAGTCTCATGGCCCTCTATCAGAATCCAGAGTTTTGGGAAGATTGGAGAAACTTAATTTTTCACCCCAAAAAAAAAAACGTAAGGGGTACCACTGTCGTTTTTTTTTTGGGCCAAATTTTTGAGTTTCGATATCTCACCTCTGGAAGGGGCTAGAGCCTCCATTTTTGCACTCAGGTCTAAGTCTCATGGCCCTCTATCAGAATTTGGGAAGATTGGAGAAACGTAATTTTTCGCCCAAAAAAAAAAACGTAAGGGGTACCACTGTCGGTTTTTTTTCGGGCCGAATTTTTGAGTTTCGATATCTCAGCTCTGGAAGGGGCTAGAGCCTCCATTTTTGCACTCAGGTCTAAGTCTCATGGCCCTCTATCAGAATCCAGAGTTTTGGGAAGATTGGAGAAACTTAATTTTTCACCCCAAAAAAAAAAACGTAAGGGGTACCACTGTCGTTTTTTTTTCGGGCCAAATTTTTGAGTTTCGATATCTCACCTCTGGAAGGGGCTAGAGCCTCCATTTTTGCACTCAGGTCTAAGTCTCATGGCCCTCTATCAGAATTTGGGAAGATTGGAGAAACTTAATTTTTCGCCCAAAAAAAAAAACGTAAGGGGTACCACTGTCGTTTTTTTTTTTTCGGGCCGAATTTTTGAGTTTCGATATCTTAGCTCTGGAAGGGGCTAGAGCCTCCATTTTTGCACTCAGGTCTAAGTCTCATGGCCCTCTATCAGAATTTGGGAAGATTGGAGAAACTTAATTTTTCTCCCAAAAAAAAAAACGTAAGGGGTACCACTGTCGTTTTTTTTTTCGGGCCGAATTTTTGAGTTTCGATATCTCAGCTCTGGAAGGGGCTAGAGCCTCCATTTTTGCACTCAGGTCTAAGTCTCATGGCCCTCTACCAGAATTTGGGAAGATTGGAGAAACTTAATTTTTCGCCCAAAAAAAAAAAACGTAAGGGGTACCACTGTCGTTTTTTTTTTCGGGCCGAATTTTTGAGTTTCGATATCTCAGCTCTGGAAGGGGCTAGAATCTCCATTTTTGCACTCAGGTCTAAGTCTCATGGCCCTCTATCAGAATCCAGAGTTTTGGGAAGATTGGAGAAACTTAATTTTTCACCCAAAAAAAAAAAACGTAAGGGGTACCACTGTCGTTTTTTTTTTCGGGCCGAATTTTTGAGTTTCGATATCTCAGCTCTGGAAGGGGCTAGAGCCTCCATTTTTGCACTCAGGTCTAAGTCTCATGGCCCTCTATCAGAATCCAGAGTTTTGGGAAGATTGGAGAAACTTAATTTTTCACCCCCCCAAAAAAAACGTAAGGGGTACCACTGTCGTTTTTTTTTCGGGCCAAATTTTTGAGTTTCGATATCTCAGCTCTGGAAGGGGCTAGAGCCTCCATTTTTGCACTCAGGTCTAAGTCTCATGGCCCTCTATCAGAATTTGGGAAGATTGGAGAAACTTAATTTTTCGCCCAAAAAAAAAACGTAAGGGGTGCCATTGTCGTTTTTTTTTCGGGCCGAATTTTTGAGTTTCGATATCTCAGCTCTGGAAGGGGCTAGAGCCTCCATTTTTGCACTCAGGTCTAAGTCTCATGGCCCTCTATCAGAATTTGGGAAGATTGGAGAAACTTAATTTTTCGCCCAAAAAAAAAAACGTAAGGGGTACCACTGTCGTTTTTTTTTTCGGGCCAAATTTTTGAGTTTCGATATCTCAGCTCTGGAAGGGGCTAGAGCCTCCATTTTTGCACTCAGGTCTAAGTCTCATGGCCCTCTATCAGAATTTGGGAAGATTGGAGAAACTTAATTTTTCGCCCCAAAAAAAAAACGTAAGGGGTACCACTGTCGTTTTTTTTTTCGGGCCAAATTTTTGAGTTTCGAAATCTCAGCTCTGGAAGGGGCTAGAGCCTCCATTTTTGCACTCAGGTCTAAGTCTCATGGCCCTCTATCAGAATTTGGGAAGATTGGAGAAACTTAATTTTTCGCCCAAAAAAAAAAACGTAAGGGGTACCACTGTCGTTTTTTTTTCGGGCCGAATTTTTGAGTTTCGATATCTCAGCTCTGGAAGGGGCTAGAGCCTCCATTTTTGCACTCAGGTCTAAGTCTCATGGCCCTCTATCAGAATTTGGGAAGATTGGAGAAACTTAATTTTTCGCCCCCCAAAAAAAAAACGTAAGGGGTACCACTGTCGTTTTTTTTTTTCGGGCCGAATTTTTGAGTTTCGATATCTCAGCTCTGGAAGGGGCTAGAGCCTCCATTTTTGCACTCAGGTCTAAGTCTCATGGCCCTCTATCAGAATTTGGGAAGATTGGAGAAACTTAATTTTTCGCCCAAAAAAAAAAAACGTAAGGGGTACCACTGTCGTTTTTTTTTCGGGCCAAATTTTTGAGTTTCGATATCTCAGCTCTGGAAGGGGCTAGAGCCTCCATTTTTGCACTCAGGTCTAAGTCTCATGGCCCTCTATCAGAATTTGGGAAGATTGGAGAAACTTAATTTTTCGCCCAAAAAAAAAAACGTAAGGGGTACCACTGTCGTTTTTTTTTCGGGCCGAATTTTTGAGTTTCGATATCTCAGCTCTGGAAGGGGCTAGAGCCTCCATTTTTGCACTCAGGTCTAAGTCTCATGGCCCTCTATCAGAATTTGGGAAGATTGGAGAAACTTAATTTTTCGCCCCCCCCCCCAAAAAAACGTAAGGGGTACCACTGTCGTTTTTTTTTTCGGGCCGAATTTTTGAGTTTCGATATCTCAGCTCTGGAAGGGGCTAGAGCCTCCATTTTTGCACTCAGGTCTAAGTCTCATGGTCCTCTATCAGAATTTGGGAAGATTGGAGAAACTTAATTTTTCGCCCAAAAAAAAAACGTAAGGGGTACCACTGTCGTTTTTTTTTCGGGCCGAATTTTTGAGATTCGATATCTCAGCTCTGGAAGGGGCTAGAGCCTCCATTTATGCACTCAGGTCTAAGTCTCATGGCCCTCTATCAGAATTTGGGAAGATTGGAGAAACTTAATTTTTCGCCCCCAAAAAAAACGTAAGGGGTACCACTGTCGTTTTTTTTTCGGGCCGAATTTTTGAGTTTCGATATCTCAGCTCTGGAAGGGGCTAGAGCCTCCATTTTTGCACTCAGGTCTAAGTCTCATGGCCCTCTATCAGAATTTGGGAAGATTGGAGAAACTTAATTTTTCGCCCAAAAAAAAACGTAAGGGGTACCACTGTCGTTTTTTTTTTTCGGGCCGAATTTTTGAGTTTCGATATCTCAGCTCTGGAAGGGGCTAGAGCCTCCATTTTTGCACTCAGGTCTAAGTCTCATGGCCCTCTATCAGAATTTGGGAAGATTGGAGAAACGTAATTTTTCGCCCAAAAAAAAAAACGTAAGGGGTACCACTGTCGGTTTTTTTTCGGGCCGAATTTTTGAGTTTCGATATCTCAGCTCTGGAAGGGGCTAGAGCCTCCATTTTTGCACTCAGGTCTAAGTCTCATGGCCCTCTATCAGAATCCAGAGTTTTGGGAAGATTGGAGAAACTTAATTTTTCACCCCAAAAAAAAAAACGTAAGGGGTACCACTGTCGTTTTTTTTTCGGGCCAAATTTTTGAGTTTCGATATCTCACCTCTGGAAGGGGCTAGAGCCTCCATTTTTGCACTCAGGTCTAAGTCTCATGGCCCTCTATTAGAATTTGGGAAGATTGGAGAAACTTAATTTTTCGCCCAAAAAAAAAAACGTAAGGGGTACCACTGTCGTTTTTTTTTTTCGGGCCGAATTTTTGAGTTTCGATATCTTAGCTCTGGAAGGGGCTAGAGCCTCCATTTTTGCACTCAGGTCTAAGTCTCATGGCCCTCTATCAGAATTTGGGAAGATTGGAGAAACTTAATTTTTCTCCCAAAAAAAAAAACGTAAGGGGTACCACTGTCGTTTTTTTTTCGGGCCGAATTTTTGAGTTTCGATATCTCAGCTCTGGAAGGGGCTAGAGCCTCCATTTTTGCACTCAGGTCTAAGTCTCATGGCCCTCTACCAGAATTTGGGAAGATTGGAGAAACTTAATTTTTCGCCCAAAAAAAAAAAACGTAAGGGGTACCACTGTCGTTTTTTTTTTCGGGCCGAATTTTTGAGTTTCGATATCTCAGCTCTGGAAGGGGCTAGAATCTCCATTTTTGCACTCAGGTCTAAGTCTCATGGCCCTCTATCAGAATCCAGAGTTTTGGGAAGATTGGAGAAACTTAATTTTTCACCCAAAAAAAAAAAACGTAAGGGGTACCACTGTCGTTTTTTTTTTCGGGCCGAATTTTTGAGTTTCGATATCTCAGCTCTGGAAGGGGCTAGAGCCTCCATTTTTGCACTCAGGTCTAAGTCTCATGGCCCTCTATCAGAATTTGGGAAGATTGGAGAAACTTAATTTTTCGCCCCCCAAAAAAAAAACGTAAGGGGTACCACTGTCGTTTTTTTTTTCGGGCCGAATTTTTGAGTTTCGATATCTCAGCTCTGGAAGGGGCTAGAGCCTCCATTTTTGCACTCAGGTCTAAGTCTCATGGCCCTCTATCAGAATTTGGGAAGATTGGAGAAACTTAATTTTTCGCCCAAAAAAAAAACGTAAGGGGTACCACTGTCGTTTTTTTTTCGGGCCAAATTTTTGAGTTTCGATATCTCAGCTCTGGAAGGGGCTAGAGCCTCTATTTTTGCACTCAGGTCTAAATCTCATGGCCCTCTATCAGAATTTGGGAAGATTGGAGAAACTTAATTTTTCGCCCAAAAAAAAAAAACGTAAGGGGTACCACTGTCGTTTTTTTTTTCGGGCCGAATTTTTGAGTTTCGATATCTCAGCTCTGGAAGGGGCTAGAGCCTCCATTTTTGCACTCAGGTCTAAGTCTCATGGCCCTCTATCAGAATTTGGGAAGATTGGAGAAACTTAATTTTTCGCCCCCCAAAAAAAAACGTAAGGGGTACCACTGTCGTTTTTTTTTTCGGGACGAATTTTTGGGTTTCGATATCTCAGCTCTGGAAGGGTTAGAGCCTCCATTTTTGCACTCAGGTCTAAGTCTCATGGCCCTCTATCACAATCCAGAGTTTTGGGAAGATTGGAGAAACTTAATTTTTCACCCCCAAAAAAAAAACGTAAGGGGTACCACTGTCGTTTTTTTTTCGGGCCAAATTTTTGAGTTTCGATATCTCAGCTCTGGAAGGGGCTAGAGCCTCCATTTTTGCACTCAGGTCTAAGTCTCATGGCCCTCTATCAGAATTTGGGAAGATTGGAGAAACTTAATTTTTCGCCCAAAAAAAAAAAACGTAAGGGGTACCACTGTCGTTTTTTTTTCGGGCCGAATTTTGAGTTTCGATATCTCAGCTCTGGAAGGGGCTAGAGCCTCCATTTTTGCACTCAGGTCTAAGTCTCATGGCCCTCTATCAGAATTTGGGAAGATTGGAGAAACTTAATTTTTCGCCCAAAAAAAAAACGTAAGGGGTACCACTGTCGTTTTTTTTTTCGGGCCAAATTTTTGAGTTTCGATATCTCAGCTCTGGAAGGGGCTAGAGCCTCCATTTTTGCACTCAGGTCTAAGTCTCATGGCCCTCTATCAGAATTTGGGAAGATTGGAGAAACTTATTTTTTCGCCCAAAAAAAAAACGTAAGGGGTACCACTGTCGTTTTTTTTTTCGGGCCGAATTTTTGAGTTTCGATATCTCAGCTCTGGAAGGGGCTAGAGCCTCCATTTTTGCACTCAGGTCTAAGTCTCATGGCCCTCTATCAGAATTTGGGAAGATTGGAGAAACTTAATTTTTCGCCCAAAAAAAAACGTAGGGGTACCACTGTCGGTTTTTTTTCGGGCCGAATTTTTGAGTTTCGATATCTCAGCTCTGGAAGGGGCTAGAGCCTCCATTTTTGCACTCAGGTCTAAGTCACATGGCCCTCTATCAGAATTTGGGAAGATTGGAGAAACTTAATTTTTCGCCCAAAAAAAAAAACGTAAGGGGTACCACTGTCGTTTTTTTTTCGGGCCAAATTTTTGAGTTTCGATATCTCAGCTCTGGAAGGGGCTAGAGCCTCCATTTTTGCACTCAGGTCTAAGTCTCATGGCCCTCTATCAGAATTTGGGAAGATTGGAGAAACTTAATTTTTCGCCCAAAAAAAAAAACGTAAGGGGTACCACTGTCGTTTTTTTTTCGGGCCGAATTTTTGAGTTTCGATATCTCAGCTCTGGAAGGGGCTAGAGCCTCCATTTTTGCACTCAGGTCTAAGTCTCATGGCCCTCTATCAGAATTTGGGAAGATTGGAGAAACTTAATTTTTCGCCCCCCCCCAAAAAAACGTAAGGGGTACCACTGTCGTTTTTTTTTTCGGGCCGAATTTTTGAGTTTCGATATCTCAGCTCTGGAAGGGGCTAGAGCCTCCATTTTTGCACTCAGGTCTAAGTCTCATGGTCCTCTATCAGAATTTGGGAAGATTGGAGAAACTTAATTTTTCGACCAAAAAAAAAACGTAAGGGGTACCACTGTCGTTTTTTTTTCGGGCCGAATTTTTGAGTTTCGATATCTCAGCTCTGGAAGGGGCTAGAGCCTCCATTTTTGCACTCAGGTCTAAGTCTCATGGTCCTCTATCAGAATTTGGGAAGATTGGAGAAACTTAATTTTTCGCCCAAAAAAAAAACGTAAGGGGTACCACTGTCGTTTTTTTTTCGGGCCGAATTTTTGAGATTCGATATCTCAGCTCTGGAAGGGGCTAGAGCCTCCATTTATGCACTCAGGTCTAAGTCTCATGGCCCTCTATCAGAATTTGGGAAGATTGGAGAAACTTAATTTTTCGCCCCCAAAAAAAACGTAAGGGGTACCACTGTCGGTTTTTTTTCGGGCCGAATTTTTGAGTTTCGATATCTCAGCTCTGGAAGGGGCTAGAGCCTCCATTTTTGCACTCAGGTCTAAGTCTCATGGCCCTCTATCAGAATCCAGAGTTTTGGGAAGATTGGAGAAACTTAATTTTTCACCCCAAAAAAAAAAACGTAAGGGGTACCACTGTCGTTTTTTTTTCGGGCCAAATTTTTGAGTTTCGATATCTCACCTCTGGAAG
Organism: Pimephales promelas; assembly: GCF_988280905.1. Taxonomy (NCBI): domain Eukaryota; kingdom Metazoa; phylum Chordata; class Actinopteri; order Cypriniformes; family Leuciscidae; genus Pimephales; species Pimephales promelas. The sequence continues at coordinate 2,237,485 of NC_142788.1, forward strand.
GGGCTAGAGCCTCCATTTTTGCACTCAGGTCTAAGTCTCATGGCCCTCTATCAGAATTTGGGAAGATTGGAGAAACGTAATTTTTCGCCCAAAAAAAAAAACGTAAGGGGTACCACTGTCGGTTTTTTTTCGGGCCGAATTTTTGAGTTTCGATATCTCAGCTCTGGAAGGGGCTAGAGCCTCCATTTTTGCACTCAGGTCTAAGTCTCATGGCCCTCTATCAGAATCCAGAGTTTTGGGAAGATTGGAGAAACTTAATTTTTCACCCCAAAAAAAAAAACGTAAGGGGTACCACTGTCGTTTTTTTTTCGGGCCAAATTTTTGAGTTTCGATATCTCACCTCTGGAAGGGGCTAGAGCCTCCATTTTTGCACTCAGGTCTAAGTCTCATGGCCCTCTATCAGAATTTGGGAAGATTGGAGAAACTTAATTTTTCGCCCAAAAAAAAAAACGTAAGGGGTACCACTGTCGTTTTTTTTTTTTCGGGCCGAATTTTTGAGTTTCGATATCTTAGCTCTGGAAGGGGCTAGAGCCTCCATTTTTGCACTCAGGTCTAAGTCTCATGGCCCTCTATCAGAATTTGGGAAGATTGGAGAAACTTAATTTTTCTCCCAAAAAAAAAAACGTAAGGGGTACCACTGTCGTTTTTTTTTTCGGGCCGAATTTTTGAGTTTCGATATCTCAGCTCTGGAAGGGGCTAGAGCCTCCATTTTTGCACTCAGGTCTAAGTCTCATGGCCCTCTACCAGAATTTGGGAAGATTGGAGAAACTTAATTTTTCGCCCAAAAAAAAAAAACGTAAGGGGTACCACTGTCGTTTTTTTTTTCGGGCCGAATTTTTGAGTTTCGATATCTCAGCTCTGGAAGGGGCTAGAATCTCCATTTTTGCACTCAGGTCTAAGTCTCATGGCCCTCTATCAGAATCCAGAGTTTTGGGAAGATTGGAGAAACTTAATTTTTCACCCAAAAAAAAAAAACGTAAGGGGTACCACTGTCGTTTTTTTTTTCGGGCCGAATTTTTGAGTTTCGATATCTCAGCTCTGGAAGGGGCTAGAGCCTCCATTTTTGCACTCAGGTCTAAGTCTCATGGCCCTCTATCAGAATCCAGAGTTTTGGGAAGATTGGAGAAACTTAATTTTTCACCCCCCCAAAAAAAACGTAAGGGGTACCACTGTCGTTTTTTTTTCGGGCCAAATTTTTGAGTTTCGATATCTCAGCTCTGGAAGGGGCTAGAGCCTCCATTTTTGCACTCAGGTCTAAGTCTCATGGCCCTCTATCAGAATTTGGGAAGATTGGAGAAACTTAATTTTTCGCCCAAAAAAAAAACGTAAGGGGTGCCATTGTCGTTTTTTTTTCGGGCCGAATTTTTGAGTTTCGATATCTCAGCTCTGGAAGGGGCTAGAGCCTCCATTTTTGCACTCAGGTCTAAGTCTCATGGCCCTCTATCAGAATTTGGGAAGATTGGAGAAACTTAATTTTTCGCCCAAAAAAAAAAACGTAAGGGGTACCACTGTCGTTTTTTTTTTCGGGCCAAATTTTTGAGTTTCGATATCTCAGCTCTGGAAGGGGCTAGAGCCTCCATTTTTGCACTCAGGTCTAAGTCTCATGGCCCTCTATCAGAATTTGGGAAGATTGGAGAAACTTAATTTTTCGCCCCAAAAAAAAAACGTAAGGGGTACCACTGTCGTTTTTTTTTTCGGGCCAAATTTTTGAGTTTCGAAATCTCAGCTCTGGAAGGGGCTAGAGCCTCCATTTTTGCACTCAGGTCTAAGTCTCATGGCCCTCTATCAGAATTTGGGAAGATTGGAGAAACTTAATTTTTCGCCCAAAAAAAAAAACGTAAGGGGTACCACTGTCGTTTTTTTTTCGGGCCGAATTTTTGAGTTTCGATATCTCAGCTCTGGAAGGGGCTAGAGCCTCCATTTTTGCACTCAGGTCTAAGTCTCATGGCCCTCTATCAGAATTTGGGAAGATTGGAGAAACTTAATTTTTCGCCCCCCAAAAAAAAAACGTAAGGGGTACCACTGTCGTTTTTTTTTTTCGGGCCGAATTTTTGAGTTTCGATATCTCAGCTCTGGAAGGGGCTAGAGCCTCCATTTTTGCACTCAGGTCTAAGTCTCATGGCCCTCTATCAGAATTTGGGAAGATTGGAGAAACTTAATTTTTCGCCCAAAAAAAAACGTAAGGGGTACCACTGTCGTTTTTTTTTCGGGCCAAATTTTTGAGTTTCGATATCTCAGCTCTGGAAGGGGCTAGAGCCTCTATTTTTGCACTCAGGTCTAAGTCTCATGGCCCTCTATCAGAATTTGGGAAGATTGGAGAAACTTAATTTTTCGCCCAAAAAAAAACAACGTAAGGGGTACCACTGTCGTTTTTTTTTTGGGGCCGAATTTTTGAGTTTCGATATCTCAGCTCTGGAAGGGGCTAGAGCCTCCATTTTTGCACTCAGGTCTAAGTCTCATGGCCCTCTATCAGAATTTGGGAAGATTGGAGAAACTTAATTTTTCGCCCCCCCAAAAAAAACGTAAGGGGTACCACTGTCGTTTTTTTTTTCGGGACGAATTTTTGGGTTTCGATATCTCAGCTCTGGAAGGGTTAGAGCCTCCATTTTTGCACTCAGGTCTAAGTCTCATGGCCCTCTATCACAATCCAGAGTTTTGGGAAGATTGGAGAAACTTAATTTTTCACCCCCAAAAAAAAAACGTAAGGGGTACCACTGTCGTTTTTTTTTCGGGCCAAATTTTTGAGTTTCGATATCTCAGCTCTGGAAGGGGCTAGAGCCTCCATTTTTGCACTCAGGTCTAAGTCTCATGGCCCTCTATCAGAATTTGGGAAGATTGGAGAAACTTAATTTTTCGCCCAAAAAAAAAAAACGTAAGGGGTACCACTGTCGTTTTTTTTTCGGGCCGAATTTTTGAGTTTCGATATCTCAGCTCTGGAAGGGGCTAGAGCCTCCATTTTTGCACTCAGGTCTAAGTCTCATGGCCCTCTATCAGAATTTGGGAAGATTGGAGAAACTTAATTTTTCGCCCAAAAAAAAAACGTAAGGGGTACCACTGTCGTTTTTTTTTTTCGGGCCAAATTTTTGAGTTTCGATATCTCAGCTCTGGAAGGGGCTAGAGCCTCCATTTTTGCACTCAGGTCTAAGTCTCATGGCCCTCTATCAGAATTTGGGAAGATTGGAGAAACTTATTTTTTCGCCCAAAAAAAAAATGTAAGGGGTACCACTGTCGTTTTTTTTTTCGGGCCGAATTTTTGAGTTTCGATATCTCAGCTCTGGAAGGGGCTAGAGCCTCCATTTTTGCACTCAGGTCTAAGTCTCATGGCCCTCTATCAGAATTTGGGAAGATTGGAGAAACTTAATTTTTCGCCCAAAAAAAAACGTAGGGGTACCACTGTCGGTTTTTTTTCGGGCCGAATTTTTGAGTTTCGATATCTCAGCTCTGGAAGGGGCTAGAGCCTCCATTTTTGCACTCAGGTCTAAGTCTCATGGCCCTCTATCAGAATTTGGGAAGATTGGAGAAACTTAATTTTTCGCCCAAAAAAAAAAACGTAAGGGGTACCACTGTCGTTTTTTTTTCGGGCCAAATTTTTGAGTTTCGATATCTCAGCTCTGGAAGGGGCTAGAGCCTCCATTTTTGCACTCAGGTCTAAGTCTCATGGCTCTCTATCAGAATTTGGGAAGATTGGAGAAACTTAATTTTTCGCCCCAAAAAAAAAACGTAAGGGGTACCACTGTCGTTTTTTTTTCGGGCCGAATTTTTGAGTTTCGATATCTCAGCTCTGGAAGGGGCTAGAGCCTCCATTTTTGCACTCAGGTCTAAGTCTCATGGCCCTCTATCAGAATTTGGGAAGATTGGAGAAACTTAATTTTTCTTCCCCCCCAAAAAAACGTAAGGGGTACCACTGTCGTTTTTTTTTTCGGGCCGAATTTTTGAGTTTCGATATCTCAGCTCTGGAAGGGGCTAGAGCCTCCATTTTTGCACTCAGGTCTAAGTCTCATGGTCCTCTATCAGAATTTGGGAAGATTGGAGAAACTTAATTTTTCGCCCAAAAAAAAAAACGTAAGGGGTACCACTGTCGTTTTTTTTTCGGGCCGAATTTTTGAGTTTCGATATCTCAGCTCTGGAAGGGGCTAGAGCCTCCATTTTTGCACTCAGGTCTAAGTCTCATGGTCCTCTATTAGAATTTGGGAAGATTGGAGAAACTTAATTTTTCGCCCAAAAAAAAAACGTAAGGGGTACCACTGTCGTTTTTTTTTCGGGCCGAATTTTTGAGATTCGATATCTCAGCTCTGGAAGGGGCTAGAGCCTCCATTTATGCACTCAGGTCTAAGTCTCATGGCCCTCTATCAGAATTTGGGAAGATTGGAGAAACTTAATTTTTCGCCCCCAAAAAAAACGTAAGGGGTACCACTGTCGTTTTTTTTTCGGGCCGAATTTTTGAGTTTCGATATCTCAGCTCTGGAAGGGGCTAGAGCCTCCATTTTTGCACTCAGGTCTAAGTCTCATGGCCCTCTATCAGAATTTGGGAAGATTGGAGAAACTTAATTTTTCGCCCAAAAAAAAACGTAAGGGGTACCACTGTCGTTTTTTTTTTTCGGGCCGAATTTTTGAGTTTCGATATCTCAGCTCTGGAAGGGGCTAGAGCCTCCATTTTTGCACTCAGGTCTAAGTCTCATGGCCCTCTATCAGAATTTGGGAAGATTGGAGAAACGTAATTTTTCGCCCAAAAAAAAAAACGTAAGGGGTACCACTGTCGGTTTTTTTTTCGGGCCGAATTTTTGAGTTTCGATATCTCAGCTCTGGAAGGGGCTAGAGCCTCCATTTTTGCACTCAGGTCTAAGTATCATGGCCCTCTATCAGAATCCAGAGTTTTGGGAAGATTGGAGAAACTTAATTTTTCACCCCAAAAAAAAAAACGTAAGGGGTACCACTGTCGTTTTTTTTTCGGGCCAAATTTTTGAGTTTCGATATCTCACCTCTGGAAGGGGCTAGAGCCTCCATTTTTGCACTCAGGTCTAAGTCTCATGGCCCTCTACCAGAATTTGGGAAGATTGGAGAAACTTAATTTTTCGCCCAAAAAAAAAAAAACGTAAGGGGTACCACTGTCGTTTTTTTTTTCGGGCCGAATTTTTGAGTTTCGATATCTCAGCTCTGGAAGGGGCTAGAGCCTCCATTTTTGCACTCAGGTCTAAGTCTCATGGCCCTCTATCAGAATTTGGGAAGATTGGAGAAACTTAATTTTTCGCCCAAAAAAAAAAAAACGTAAGGGGTACCACTGTCGTTTTTTTTTTCGGGCCGAATTTTTGAGTTTCGATATCTCAGCTCTGGAAGGGGCTAGAGCCTCCATTTTTGCACTCAGGTCTAAGTCTCATGGCCCTCTATCAGAATTTGGGAAGATTGGAGAAACTTAATTTTTCGCCCAAAAAAAAAAAACGTAAGGGGTACCACTGTCGTTTTTTTTTCGGGCCGAATTTTTGAGTTTCGATATCTCAGCTCTGGAAGGGGCTAGAGCCTCCATTTTTGCACTCAGGTCTAAGTCTTATGGCCCTCTATCAGAATTTGGGAAGATTGGAGAAACTTAATTTTTCGCCCAAAAAAAAAACGTAAGGGGTACCACTGTCGTTTTTTTTTTCGGGCCAAATTTTTGAGTTTCGATATCTCAGCTCTGGAAGGGGCTAGAGCCTCCATTTTTGCACTCAGGTCTAAGTCTCATGGCCCTCTATCAGAATTTGGGAAGATTGGAGAAACTTATTTTTTCGCCCAAAAAAAAAACGTAAGGGGTACCACTGTCGTTTTTTTTTTCGGGCCGAATTTTTGAGTTTCGATATCTCAGCTCTGGAAGGGGCTAGAGCCTCCATTTTTGCACTCAGGTCTAAGTCTCATGGCCCTCTATCAGAATTTGGGAAGATTGGAGAAACTTAATTTTTCGCCCAAAAAAAAACGTAGGGGTACCACTGTCGGTTTTTTTTCGGGCCGAATTTTTGAGTTTCGATATCTCAGCTCTGGAAGGGGCTAGAGCCTCCATTTTTGCACTCAGGTCTAAGTCACATGGCCCTCTATCAGAATTTGGGAAGATTGGAGAAACTTAATTTTTCGCCCAAAAAAAAAAACGTAAGGGGTACCACTGTCGTTTTTTTTTCGGGCCAAATTTTTGAGTTTCGATATCTCAGCTCTGGAAGGGGCTAGAGCCTCCATTTTTGCACTCAGGTCTAAGTCTCATGGCCCTCTATCAGAATTTGGGAAGATTGGAGAAACTTAATTTTTCGCCCAAAAAAAAAAACGTAAGGGGTACCACTGTCGTTTTTTTTTCGGGCCGAATTTTTGAGTTTCGATATCTCAGCTCTGGAAGGGGCTAGAGCCTCCATTTTTGCACTCAGGTCTAAGTCTCATGGCCCTCTATCAGAATTTGGGAAGATTGGAGAAACTTAATTTTTCGCCCCCCCCCAAAAAAACGTAAGGGGTACCACTGTCGTTTTTTTTTTCGGGCCGAATTTTTGAGTTTCGATATCTCAGCTCTGGAAGGGGCTAGAGCCTCCATTTTTGCACTCAGGTCTAAGTCTCATGGTCCTCTATCAGAATTTGGGAAGATTGGAGAAACTTAATTTTTCGACCAAAAAAAAAACGTAAGGGGTACCACTGTCGTTTTTTTTTCGGGCCGAATTTTTGAGTTTCGATATCTCAGCTCTGGAAGGGGCTAGAGCCTCCATTTTTGCACTCAGGTCTAAGTCTCATGGTCCTCTATCAGAATTTGGGAAGATTGGAGAAACTTAATTTTTCGCCCAAAAAAAAAACGTAAGGGGTACCACTGTCGTTTTTTTTTCGGGCCGAATTTTTGAGATTCGATATCTCAGCTCTGGAAGGGGCTAGAGCCTCCATTTATGCACTCAGGTCTAAGTCTCATGGCCCTCTATCAGAATTTGGGAAGATTGGAGAAACTTAATTTTTCGCCCCCAAAAAAAACGTAAGGGGTACCACTGTCGGTTTTTTTTCGGGCCGAATTTTTGAGTTTCGATATCTCAGCTCTGGAAGGGGCTAGAGCCTCCATTTTTGCACTCAGGTCTAAGTCTCATGGCCCTCTATCAGAATCCAGAGTTTTGGGAAGATTGGAGAAACTTAATTTTTCACCCCAAAAAAAAAAACGTAAGGGGTACCACTGTCGTTTTTTTTTCGGGCCAAATTTTTGAGTTTCGATATCTCACCTCTGGAAGGGGCTAGAGCCTCCATTTTTGCACTCAGGTCTAAGTCTCATGGCCCTCTATCAGAATTTGGGAAGATTGGAGAAACGTAATTTTTCGCCCAAAAAAAAAAACGTAAGGGGTACCACTGTCGGTTTTTTTTCGGGCCGAATTTTTGAGTTTCGATATCTCAGCTCTGGAAGGGGCTAGAGCCTCCATTTTTGCACTCAGGTCTAAGTCTCATGGCCCTCTATCAGAATCCAGAGTTTTGGGAAGATTGGAGAAACTTAATTTTTCACCCCAAAAAAAAAAACGTAAGGGGTACCACTGTCGTTTTTTTTTCGGGCCAAATTTTTGAGTTTCGATATCTCACCTCTGGAAGGGGCTAGAGCCTCCATTTTTGCACTCAGGTCTAAGTCTCATGGCCCTCTATCAGAATTTGGGAAGATTGGAGAAACTTAATTTTTCGCCCAAAAAAAAAAACGTAAGGGGTACCACTGTCGTTTTTTTTTTTTCGGGCCGAATTTTTGAGTTTCGATATCTTAGCTCTGGAAGGGGCTAGAGCCTCCATTTTTGCACTCAGGTCTAAGTCTCATGGCCCTCTATCAGAATTTGGGAAGATTGGAGAAACTTAATTTTTCTCCCAAAAAAAAAAACGTAAGGGGTACCACTGTCGTTTTTTTTTTCGGGCCGAATTTTTGAGTTTCGATATCTCAGCTCTGGAAGGGGCTAGAGCCTCCATTTTTGCACTCAGGTCTAAGTCTCATGGCCCTCTACCAGAATTTGGGAAGATTGGAGAAACTTAATTTTTCGCCCAAAAAAAAAAAACGTAAGGGGTACCACTGTCGTTTTTTTTTTCGGGCCGAATTTTTGAGTTTCGATATCTCAGCTCTGGAAGGGGCTAGAATCTCCATTTTTGCACTCAGGTCTAAGTCTCATGGCCCTCTATCAGAATCCAGAGTTTTGGGAAGATTGGAGAAACTTAATTTTTCACCCAAAAAAAAAAAACGTAAGGGGTACCACTGTCGTTTTTTTTTTCGGGCCGAATTTTTGAGTTTCGATATCTCAGCTCTGGAAGGGGCTAGAGCCTCCATTTTTGCACTCAGGTCTAAGTCTCATGGCCCTCTATCAGAATCCAGAGTTTTGGGAAGATTGGAGAAACTTAATTTTTCACCCCCCCAAAAAAAACGTAAGGGGTACCACTGTCGTTTTTTTTTCGGGCCAAATTTTTGAGTTTCGATATCTCAGCTCTGGAAGGGGCTAGAGCCTCCATTTTTGCACTCAGGTCTAAGTCTCATGGCCCTCTATCAGAATTTGGGAAGATTGGAGAAACTTAATTTTTCGCCCAAAAAAAAAACGTAAGGGGTGCCATTGTCGTTTTTTTTTCGGGCCGAATTTTTGAGTTTCGATATCTCAGCTCTGGAAGGGGCTAGAGCCTCCATTTTTGCACTCAGGTCTAAGTCTCATGGCCCTCTATCAGAATTTGGGAAGATTGGAGAAACTTAATTTTTCGCCCAAAAAAAAAAACGTAAGGGGTACCACTGTCGTTTTTTTTTTCGGGCCAAATTTTTGAGTTTCGATATCTCAGCTCTGGAAGGGGCTAGAGCCTCCATTTTTGCACTCAGGTCTAAGTCTCATGGCCCTCTATCAGAATTTGGGAAGATTGGAGAAACTTAATTTTTCGCCCCAAAAAAAAAACGTAAGGGGTACCACTGTCGTTTTTTTTTTCGGGCCAAATTTTTGAGTTTCGAAATCTCAGCTCTGGAAGGGGCTAGAGCCTCCATTTTTGCACTCAGGTCTAAGTCTCATGGCCCTCTATCAGAATTTGGGAAGATTGGAGAAACTTAATTTTTCGCCCAAAAAAAAAAACGTAAGGGGTACCACTGTCGTTTTTTTTTCGGGCCGAATTTTTGAGTTTCGATATCTCAGCTCTGGAAGGGGCTAGAGCCTCCATTTTTGCACTCAGGTCTAAGTCTCATGGCCCTCTATCAGAATTTGGGAAGATTGGAGAAACTTAATTTTTCGCCCCCCAAAAAAAAAACGTAAGGGGTACCACTGTCGTTTTTTTTTTTCGGGCCGAATTTTTGAGTTTCGATATCTCAGCTCTGGAAGGGGCTAGAGCCTCCATTTTTGCACTCAGGTCTAAGTCTCATGGCCCTCTATCAGAATTTGGGAAGATTGGAGAAACTTAATTTTTCGCCCAAAAAAAAAAACGTAAGGGGTACCACTGTCGTTTTTTTTTCGGGCCAAATTTTTGAGTTTCGATATCTCAGCTCTGGAAGGGGCTAGAGCCTCTATTTTTGCACTCAGGTCTAAGTCTCATGGCCCTCTATCAGAATTTGGGAAGATTGGAGAAACTTAATTTTTCGCCCAAAAAAAAACAACGTAAGGGGTACCACTGTCGTTTTTTTTTTGGGGCCGAATTTTTGAGTTTCGATATCTCAGCTCTGGAAGGGGCTAGAGCCTCCATTTTTGCACTCAGGTCTAAGTCTCATGGCCCTCTATCAGAATTTGGGAAGATTGGAGAAACTTAATTTTTCGCCCCCCCAAAAAAAACGTAAGGGGTACCACTGTCGTTTTTTTTTTCGGGACGAATTTTTGGGTTTCGATATCTCAGCTCTGGAAGGGTTAGAGCCTCCATTTTTGCACTCAGGTCTAAGTCTCATGGCCCTCTATCACAATCCAGAGTTTTGGGAAGATTGGAGAAACTTAATTTTTCACCCCCAAAAAAAAAACGTAAGGGGTACCACTGTCGTTTTTTTTTCGGGCCAAATTTTTGAGTTTCGATATCTCAGCTCTGGAAGGGGCTAGAGCCTCCATTTTTGCACTCAGGTCTAAGTCTCATGGCCCTCTATCAGAATTTGGGAAGATTGGAGAAACTTAATTTTTCGCCCAAAAAAAAAAAACGTAAGGGGTACCACTGTCGTTTTTTTTTCGGGCCGAATTTTTGAGTTTCGATATCTCAGCTCTGGAAGGGGCTAGAGCCTCCATTTTTGCACTCAGGTCTAAGTCTCATGGCCCTCTATCAGAATTTGGGAAGATTGGAGAAACTTAATTTTTCGCCCAAAAAAAAAACGTAAGGGGTACCACTGTCGTTTTTTTTTTTCGGGCCAAATTTTTGAGTTTCGATATCTCAGCTCTGGAAGGGGCTAGAGCCTCCATTTTTGCACTCAGGTCTAAGTCTCATGGCCCTCTATCAGAATTTGGGAAGATTGGAGAAACTTATTTTTTCGCCCAAAAAAAAAATGTAAGGGGTACCACTGTCGTTTTTTTTTTCGGGCCGAATTTTTGAGTTTCGATATCTCAGCTCTGGAAGGGGCTAGAGCCTCCATTTTTGCACTCAGGTCTAAGTCTCATGGCCCTCTATCAGAATTTGGGAAGATTGGAGAAACTTAATTTTTCGCCCAAAAAAAAACGTAGGGGTACCACTGTCGGTTTTTTTTCGGGCCGAATTTTTGAGTTTCGATATCTCAGCTCTGGAAGGGGCTAGAGCCTCCATTTTTGCACTCAGGTCTAAGTCTCATGGCCCTCTATCAGAATTTGGGAAGATTGGAGAAACTTAATTTTTCGCCCAAAAAAAAAAACGTAAGGGGTACCACTGTCGTTTTTTTTTCGGGCCAAATTTTTGAGTTTCGATATCTCAGCTCTGGAAGGGGCTAGAGCCTCCATTTTTGCACTCAGGTCTAAGTCTCATGGCTCTCTATCAGAATTTGGGAAGATTGGAGAAACTTAATTTTTCGCCCCAAAAAAAAAACGTAAGGGGTACCACTGTCGTTTTTTTTTCGGGCCGAATTTTTGAGTTTCGATATCTCAGCTCTGGAAGGGGCTAGAGCCTCCATTTTTGCACTCAGGTCTAAGTCTCATGGCCCTCTATCAGAATTTGGGAAGATTGGAGAAACTTAATTTTTCTTCCCCCCCAAAAAAACGTAAGGGGTACCACTGTCGTTTTTTTTTTCGGGCCGAATTTTTGAGTTTCGATATCTCAGCTCTGGAAGGGGCTAGAGCCTCCATTTTTGCACTCAGGTCTAAGTCTCATGGTCCTCTATCAGAATTTGGGAAGATTGGAGAAACTTAATTTTTCGCCCAAAAAAAAAAACGTAAGGGGTACCACTGTCGTTTTTTTTTCGGGCCGAATTTTTGAGTTTCGATATCTCAGCTCTGGAAGGGGCTAGAGCCTCCATTTTTGCACTCAGGTCTAAGTCTCATGGTCCTCTATTAGAATTTGGGAAGATTGGAGAAACTTAATTTTTCGCCCAAAAAAAAAACGTAAGGGGTACCACTGTCGTTTTTTTTTCGGGCCGAATTTTTGAGATTCGATATCTCAGCTCTGGAAGGGGCTAGAGCCTCCATTTATGCACTCAGGTCTAAGTCTCATGGCCCTCTATCAGAATTTGGGAAGATTGGAGAAACTTAATTTTTCGCCCCCAAAAAAAACGTAAGGGGTACCACTGTCGTTTTTTTTTCGGGCCGAATTTTTGAGTTTCGATATCTCAGCTCTGGAAGGGGCTAGAGCCTCCATTTTTGCACTCAGGTCTAAGTCTCATGGCCCTCTATCAGAATTTGGGAAGATTGGAGAAACTTAATTTTTCGCCCAAAAAAAAACGTAAGGGGTACCACTGTCGTTTTTTTTTTTCGGGCCGAATTTTTGAGTTTCGATATCTCAGCTCTGGAAGGGGCTAGAGCCTCCATTTTTGCACTCAGGTCTAAGTCTCATGGCCCTCTATCAGAATTTGGGAAGATTGGAGAAACGTAATTTTTCGCCCAAAAAAAAAAACGTAAGGGGTACCACTGTCGGGTTTTTTTTCGGGCCGAATTTTTGAGTTTCGATATCTCAGCTCTGGAAGGGGCTAGAGCCTCCATTTTTGCACTCAGGTCTAAGTATCATGGCCCTCTATCAGAATCCAGAGTTTTGGGAAGATTGGAGAAACTTAATTTTTCACCCCAAAAAAAAAAACGTAAGGGGTACCACTGTCGTTTTTTTTTCGGGCCAAATTTTTGAGTTTCGATATCTCACCTCTGGAAGGGGCTAGAGCCTCCATTTTTGCACTCAGGTCTAAGTCTCATGGCCCTCTATCAGAATTTGGGAAGATTGGAGAAACTTAATTTTTCGCCCAAAAAAAAAAACGTAAGGGGTACCACTGTCGTTTTTTTTTTTCGGGCCGAATTTTTGAGTTTCGATATCTTAGCTCTGGAAGGGGCTAGAGCCTCCATTTTTGCACTCAGGTCTAAGTCTCATGGCCCTCTATCAGAATTTGGGAAGATTGGAGAAACTTAATTTTTCGCCCAAAAAAAAAAACGTAAGGGGTACCACTGTCGTTTTTTTTTTCGGGCCGAATTTTTGAGTTTCGATATCTCAGCTCTGGAAGGGGCTAGAGCCTCCATTTTTGCACTCAGGTCTAAGTCTCATGGCCCTCTATCAGAATTTGGGAAGATTGGAGAAACTTAATTTTTCTCCCAAAAAAAAAAACGTAAGGGGTACCACTGTCGTTTTTTTTTCGGGCCGAATTTTTGAGTTTCGATATCTCAGCTCTGGAAGGGGCTAGAGCCTCCATTTTTGCACTCAGGTCTAAGTCTCATGGCCCTCTACCAGAATTTGGGAAGATTGGAGAAACTTAATTTTTCGCCCAAAAAAAAAAAAACGTAAGGGGTACCACTGTCGTTTTTTTTTTCGGGCCGAATTTTTGAGTTTCGATATCTCAGCTCTGGAAGGGGCTAGAATCTCCATTTTTGCACTCAGGTCTAAGTCTCATGGCCCTCTATCAGAATCCAGAATTTTGGGAAGATTGGAGAAACTTAATTTTTCACCCAAAAAAAAAAAAACGTAAGGGGTACCACTGTCGTTTTTTTTTTCGGGCCAAATTTTTGAGTTTCGATATCTCAGCTCTGGAAGGGGCTAGAGCCTCCATTTTTGCACTCAGGTCTAAGTCTCATGGCCCTCTATCAGAATTTGGGAAGATTGGAGAAACTTAATTTTTCACCCAAAAAAAAAAAACGTAAGGGGTACCACTGTCGTTTTTTTTTTCGGGCCGAATTTTTGAGTTTCGATATCTCAGCTCTGGAAGGGGCTAGAGCCTCCATTTTTGCACTCAGGTCTAAGTCTCATGGCCCTCTATCAGAATTTGGGAAGATTGGAGAAACTTAATTTTTCGCCCCCCCAAAAAAAACGTAAGGGGTACCACTGTCGTTTTTTTTTTCGGGACGAATTTTTGGGTTTCGATATCTCAGCTCTGGAAGGGTTAGAGCCTCCATTTTTGCACTCAGGTCTAAGTCTCATGGCCCTCTATCACAATCCAGAGATTTGGGAAGATTGGAGAAACTTAATTTTTCACCCCCCAAAAAAAAACGTAAGGGGTACCACTGTCGTTTTTTTTTCGGGCCAAATTTTTGAGTTTCGATATCTCAGCTCTGGAAGGGGCTAGAGCCTCCATTTTTGCACTCAGGTCTAAGTCTCATGGCCCTCTATCAGAATTTGGGAAGATTGGAGAAACTTAATTTTTCGCCCAAAAAAAAAAACGTAAGGGGTTCCACTGTCGTTTTTTTTTCGGGCCGAATTTTTGAGTTTCGATATCTCAGCTCTGGAAGGGGCTAGAGCCTCCATTTTTGCACTCAGGTCTAAGTCTCATGGCCCTCTATCAGAATTTGGGAAGATTGGAGAAACTTAATTTTTCGCCCAAAAAAAAACGTAAGGGGTACCACTGTCGTTTTTTTTTTTCGGGCCAAATTTTTGAGTTTCGATATCTCAGCTCTGGAAGGGGCTAGAGCCTCCATTTTTGCACTCAGGTCTAAGTCTCATGGCCCTCTATCAGAATTTGGGAAGATTGGAGAAACTTATTTTTTCGCCCAAAAAAAAAACGTAAGGGGTACCACTCTCGTTTTTTTTTTCGGGCCGAATTTTTGAGTTTCGATATCTCAGCTCTGGAAGGGGCTAGAGCCTCCATTTTTGCACTCAGGTCTAAGTCTCATGGCCCTCTATCAGAATTTGGGAAGATTGGAGAAACTTAATTTTTCGCCCAAAAAAAAACGTAAGGGGTACCACTGTCGTTTTTTTTTTCGGGCCGAATTTTTGAGTTTCGATATCTCAGCTCTGGAAGGGGCTAGAGCCTCCATTTTTGCACTCAGGTCTAAGTCTCATGGTCCTCTATCAGAATTTGGGAAGATTGGAGAAACTTAATTTTTCGCCCAAAAAAAAAAACGTAAGGGGTACCACTGTCGTTTTTTTTTCGGGCCGAATTTTTGAGTTTCGATATCTCAGCTCTGGAAGGGGCTAGAGCCTCCATTTTTGCACTCAGGTCTAAGTCTCATGGTCCTCTATCAGAATTTGGGAAGATTGGAGAAACTTAATTTTTCGCCCAAAAAAAAAACGTAAGGGGTACCACTGTCGTTTTTTTTTCGGGCCGAATTTTTGAGATTCGATATCTCAGCTCTGGAAGGGGCTAGAGCCTCCATTTATGCACTCAGGTCTAAGTCTCATGGCCCTCTATCAGAATTTGGGAAGATTGGAGAAACTTAATTTTTCGCCCCCAAAAAAAACGTAAGGGGTACCACTGTCGTTTTTTTTTCGGGCCGAATTTTTGAGTTTCGATATCTCAGCTCTGGAAGGGGCTAGAGCCTCCATTTTTGCACTCAGGTCTAAGTCTTATGGCCCTCTATCAGAATTTGGGAAGATTGGAGAAACTTAATTTTTCGCCCAAAAAAAAAACGTAAGGGGTACCACTGTCGTTTTTTTTTCGGGCCAAATTTTTGAGTTTCGATATCTCAGCTCTGGAAGGGGCTAGAGCCTCCATTTTTGCACTCAGGTCTAAGTCTCATGGCCCTCTATCAGAATTTGGGAAGATTGGAGAAACTTAATTTTTCGCCCAAAAAAAAAAAAACGTAAGGGGTACCACTGTCGTTTTTTTTTTCGGGCCGAATTTTTGAGTTTCGATATCTCAGCTCTGGAAGGGGCTAGAGCCTACATTTTTGCACTCAGGTCTAAGTCTCATGGCCCTCTATCAGAATTTGGGAAGATTGGAGAAACTTAATTTTTCGCCCCAAAAAAAAACGTAAGGGGTACCACTGTCGGTTTTTTTTCGGGCCGAATTTTTGAGTTTCGATATCTCAGCTCTGGAAGGGGCTAGAGCCTCCATTTTTGCACTCAGGTCTAAGTCTCATGGCCCTCTATCAGAATTTAGGAAGATTGGAGAAACTTAATTTTTCGCCCCCAAAAAAAAACGTAAGGGGTACCACTGTCGTTTTTTTTTTCGGGCCGAATTTTTGAGTTTCGATATCTCAGCTCTGGAAGGGGCTAGAGCCTCCATTTTTGCACTCAGGTCTAAGTCTCATGGCCCTCTATCAGAATTTGGGAAGATTGGAGAAACTTAATTTTTCTTCCAAAAAAAAAACGTAAGGGGTACCACTGTCGTTTTTTTTTCGGGCCGAATTTTTGAGTTTCGATATCTCAGCTCTGGAAGGGGCTAGAGCCTCCATTTTTGCACTCAGGTCTAAGTCTCATGGCCCTCTATCAGAATTTGGGAAGATTGGAGAAACTTAATTTTTCGCCCCCAAAAAAAAACGTAAGGGGTACCACTGTCGTTTTTTTTTTCGGGCCGAATTTTTGAGTTTCGATATCTCAGCTCTGGAAGGGGCTAGAGCCTCCATTTTTGCACTCAGGTCTAAGTCTCATGGCCCTCTATCAGAATTTGGGAAGATTGGAGAAACTTAATTTTTCGCCCAAAAAAAAAACGTAAGGGGTACCACTGTCGTTTTTTTTTCGGGCCGAATTTTTGAGTTTCGATATCTCAGCTCTGGAAGGGGCTAGAGCCTCCATTTTTGCACTCAGGTCTAAGTCTTATGGCCCTCTATCAGAATTTGGGAAGATTGGAGAAACTTAATTTTTCGCCCCAAAAAAAAAAAACGTAAGGGGTACCACTGTCGTTTTTTTTTCGGGCCGAATTTTTGAGTTTCGATATCTCAGCTCTGGAAGGGGCTAGAGCCTCCATTTTTGCACTCAGGTCTAAGTCTCATGGCCCTCTATCAGAATTTGGGAAGATTGGAGAAACTTAATTTTTCGCCCAAAAAAAAAACGTAAGGGGTACCACTGTCGTTTTTTTTTCGGGCCGAATTTTTGAGTTTCGATATCTCAGCTCTGGAAGGGGCTAGAGCCTCCATTTTTGCACTCAGGTCTAAGTCTCATGGCCCTCTATCAGAATTTGGGAAGATTGGAGAAACTTAATTTTTCGCCCAAAAAAAAAAACGTAAGGGGTACCACTGTCGTTTTTTTTTCGGGCCGAATTTTTGAGTTTCGATATCTCAGCTCTGGAAGGGGCTAGAGCCTCCATTTTTGCACTCAGGTCTAAGTCTCATGGCCCTCTATCAGAATTTGGGAAGATTGGAGAAACTTAATTTTTCGCCCAAAAAAAAAACGTAAGGGGTACCACTGTCGTTTTTTTTTTTCGGGCCGAATTTTTGAGTTTCGATATCTCAGCTCTGGAAGGGGCTAGAGCCTCCATTTTTGCACTCAGGTCTAAGTCTCATGGCCCTCTATCAGAATCCAGAGTTTTGGGAAGATTGGAGAAACTTAATTTTTCACCCCCCCAAAAAAAACCTAAGGGGTACCACTGTCGTTTTTTTTTTCGGGCCAAATTTTTGAGTTTCGATATCTCAGCTCTGGAAGGGGATAGAGCCTCCATTTTTGCACTCAGGTCTAAGTCTCATGGCCCTCTATCAGAATTTGGGAAGATTGGAGAAACTTAATTTTTCGCCCAAAAAAAAAACGTAAGGGGTACTCTTACGATATCTAGTTTAGTTTCGATATCTCAGCTCTGGAAGGGGCTAGAGCCTCCATTTTTGCACTCAGGTCTAAGTCTCATGGCCCTCTATCAGAATTTGGGAAGATTGGAGAAACTTAATTTTTCGCCCAAAAAAAAAACGTAAGGGGTACCACTGTCGTTTTTTTTTTTCGGGCCGAATTTTTGAGTTTCGATATCTCAGCTCTGGAAGGGGCTAGAGCCTCCATTTTTGCACTCAGGTCTAAGTCTCATGGCCCTCTATCAGAATCCAGAGTTTTGGGAAGATTGGAGAAACTTAATTTTTCACCCCCCCAAAAAAACGTAAGGGGTACCACTGTCGTTTTTTTTTCGGGCCAAATTTTTGAGTTTCGATATCTCAGCTCTGGAAGGGGCTAGAGCCTCCATTTTTGCACTCAGGTCTAAGTCTCATGGCCCTCTATCAGAATTTGGGAAGATTGGAGAAACTTAATTTTTCGCCCAAAAAAAAAAAACGTAAGGGGTACCACTGTCGTTTTTTTTTTCGGGCCGAATTTTTGAGTTTCGATATCTCAGCTCTGGAAGGGGCTAGAGCCTCCATTTTTGCACTCAGGTCTAAGTCTCATGGCCCTCTATCAGAATTTGGGAAGATTGGAGAAACTTAATTTTTCACCCCCAAAAAAAAACGTAAGGGGTACCACTGTCGTTTTTTTTTATTCGGGCCGAATTTTTGAGTTTCGATATCTCAGCTCTGGAAGGGGCTAGAGCCTCCATTTTTGCACTCAGGTCTAAGTCTCATGGCCCTCTATCAGAATTTGGGAAGATTGGAGAAACTTAATTTTTCGCCCAAAAAAAAAAACGTAAGGGGTACCACTGTCGTTTTTTTTTTTCGGGCCGAATTTTTGAGTTTCGATATCTCAGCTCTGGAAGGGGCTAGAGCCTCCATTTTTGCACTCAGGTCTAAGTCTCATGGTCCTCTATCAGAATTTGGGAAGATTGGAGAAACTTAATTTTTCGCCCAAAAAAAAAAAAGTAAGGGGTACCACTGTCGTTTTTTTTTTCGGGACGAATTTTTGAGTTTCGATATCTCAGCTCTGGAAGGGGCTAGAGCCTCCATTTTTGCACTCAGGTCTAAGTCTTATGGCCCTCTATCAGAATTTGGGAAGATTGGAGAAACTTAATTTTTCGCCCCAAAAAAAAAAAACGTAGGGGGTACCACTGTCGTTTTTTTTTTCGGGCCGAATTTTTGAGTTTCGATATCTTAGCTCTGGAAGGGGCTAGAGCCTCCATTTTTGCACTCAGGTCTAAGTCTCATGGCCCTCTATCAGAATTTGGGAAGATTGGAGAAACTTAATTTTTCGCCCAAAAAAAAACGTAAGGGGTACCACTGTCGGTTTTTTTTCGGGCCGAATTTTTGAGTTTCGATATCTGAGCTCTGGAAGGGGCTAGAGCCTCCATTTTTGCACTCAGGTCTAAGTCTCATGGCCCTCTATCAGAATTTGGGAAGATTGGAGAAACTTAATTTTTCGCCCAAAAAAAAAAACGTAAGGGGTACCACTGTCGGTTTTTTTTCGGGCCGAATTTTTGAGTTTCGATATCTCAGCTCTGGAAGGGGCTAGAGCCTCCATTTTTGCACTCAGGTCTAAGTCTCATGGCCCTCTATCAGAATTTGTGAAGATTGGAGAAACTTAATTTTTCGCCCAAAAAAAAAACGTAAGGGGTACCACTGTCGGTTTTTTTTCGGGCCGAATTTTTGAGTTTCGATATCTCAGCTCTGGAAGGGGCTAGAGCCTCCATTTTTGCACTCAGGTCTAAGTCTCATGGCCCTCTATCAGAATTTGGGAAGATTGGAGAAACTTAATTTTTCGCCCCCAAAAAAAAACGTAAGGGGTACCACTGTCGTTTTTTTTTTCGGGCCGAATTTTTGAGTTTCGATATCTCAGCTCTGGAAGGGGCTAGAGCCTCCATTTTTGAACTCAGGTCTAAGTCTCATGGCCCTCTATCAGAATTTGGGAAGATTGGAGAAACTTAATTTTTCGCCCAAAAAAAAAACGTAAGGGGTACCACTGTCGTTTTTTTTTCGGGCCGAATTTTTGAGTTTCGATATCTCAGCTCTGGAAGGGGCTAGAGCCTCCATTTTTGCACTCAGGTCTAAGTCTTATGGCCCTCTATCAGAATTTGGGAAGATTGGAGAAACTTAATTTTTCGCCCCAAAAAAAAAAAACGTAAGGGGTACCACTGTCGTTTTTTTTTCGGGCCGAATTTTTGAGTTTCGATATCTCAGCTCTGGAAGGGGCTAGAGCCTCCATTTTTGCACTCAGGTCTAAGTCTCATGGCCCTCTATCAGAATTTGGGAAGATTGGAGAAACTTAATTTTTCGCCCAAAAAAAAAACGTAAGGGGTACCACTGTCGTTTTTTTTTCGGGCCGAATTTTTGAGTTTCGATATCTCAGCTCTGGAAGGGGCTAGAGCCTCCATTTTTGCACTCAGGTCTAAGTCTCATGGCCCTCTATCAGAATTTGGGAAGATTGGAGAAACTTAATTTTTCGCCCAAAAAAAAAACGTAAGGGGTACCACTGTCGTTTTTTTTTTTTCGGGCCAAATTTTTGAGTTTCGATATCTCAGCTCTGGAAGGGGCTAGAGCCTCCATTTTTGCACTCAGGTCTAAGTCTCATGGCCCTCTATCAGAATTTGGGAAGATTGGAGAAACTTAATTTTTCGCCCAAAAAAAAAACGTAAGGGGTACCACTGTCGTTTTTTTTTTCGGGCCGAATTTTTGAGTTTCGATATCTCAGCTCTGGAAGGGGCTAGAGCCTCCATTTTTGCACTCAGGTCTAAGTCTCATGGCCCTCTATCAGAATTTGGGAAGATTGGAGAAACTTAATTTTTCGCCCAAAAAAAAAAACGTAAGGGGTACCACTGTCGGTTTTTTTTCGGGCCGAATTTTTGAGTTTCGATATCTCAGCTCTGGAAGGGGCTAGAGCCTCCATTTTTGCACTCAGGTCTAAGTCTCATGGCCCTCTATCAGAATTTGGGAAGATTGGAGAAACTTCATTTTTCGCCCAAAAAAAAACCGTAAGGGGTACCACTGTCGTTTTTTTTTCGGGCCAAATTTTTGAGTTTCGATATCTCAGCTCTGGAAGGGGCTAGAGCCTCCATTTTTGCACTCAGGTCTAAGTCTCATGGCCCTCTATCAGAATTTGGGAAGATTGGAGAAACTTAATTTTTCGCCCAAAAAAAAAAAACGTAAGGGGTACCACTGTCGTTTTTTTTTTCGGGCCGAATTTTTGAGTTTCGATATCTCAGCTCTGGAAGGGGCTAGAGCCTCCATTTTTGCACTCAGGTCTAAGTCTCATGGCCCTCTATCAGAATTTGGGAAGATTGGAGAAACTTAATTTTTCGCCCCAAAAAAAAAAACGTAAGGGGTACCACTGTCGTTTTTTTTTCGGGCCGAATTTTTGAGTTTCGATATCTCAGCTCTGGAAGGGGCTAGAGCCTCCATTTTTGCACTCAGGTCTAAGTCTCATGGCCCTCTATCAGAATTTGGGAAGATTGGAGAAACTTAATTTTTCGCCCCCAAAAAAAAACGTAAGGGGTACCACTGTCGTTTTTTTTTTCGGGCCGAATTTTTGAGTTTCGATATCTCAGCTCTGGAAGGGGCTAGAGCCTCCATTTTTGCACTCAGGTCTAAGTCTCATGGCCCTCTATCAGAATTTGGGAAGATTGGAGAAACTTAATTTTTCGCCCAAAAAAAAAACGTAAGGGGTACCACTGTCGTTTTTTTTTCGGGCCGAATTTTTGAGTTTCGATATCTCAGCTCTGGAAGGGGCTAGAGCCTCCATTTTTGCACTCAGGTCTAAGTCTTATGGCCCTCTATCAGAATTTGGGAAGATTGGAGAAACTTAATTTTTCGCCCCAAAAAAAAAAAACGTAAGGGGTACCACTGTCGTTTTTTTTTCGGGCCGAATTTTTGAGTTTCGATATCTCAGCTCTGGAAGGGGCTAGAGCCTCCATTTTTGCACTCAGGTCTAAGTCTCATGGCCCTCTATCAGAATTTGGGAAGATTGGAGAAACTTAATTTTTCGCCCAAAAAAAAAACGTAAGGGGTACCACTGTCGTTTTTTTTTCAGGCCGAATTTTTGAGTTTCGATATCTCAGCTCTGGAAGGGGCTAGAGCCTCCATTTTTGCACTCAGGTCTAAGTCTCATGGCCCTCTATCAGAATTTGGGAAGATTGGAGAAACTTAATTTTTCGCCCAAAAAAAAAACGTAAGGGGTACCACTGTCGTTTTTTTTTTTTCGGGCCAAATTTTTGAGTTTCGATATCTCAGCTCTGGAAGGGGCTAGAGCCTCCATTTTTGCACTCAGGTCTAAGTCTCATGGCCCTCTATCAGAATTTGGGAAGATTGGAGAAACTTAATTTTTCGCCCAAAAAAAAAACGTAAGGGGTACCACTGTCGTTTTTTTTTTCGGGCCGAATTTTTGAGTTTCGATATCTCAGCTCTGGAAGGGGCTAGAGCCTCCATTTTTGCACTCAGGTCTAAGTCTCATGGCCCTCTATCAGAATTTGGGAAGATTGGAGAAACTTAATTTTTCGCCCAAAAAAAAAAACGTAAGGGGTACCACTGTCGGTTTTTTTTCGGGCCGAATTTTTGAGTTTCGATATCTCAGCTCTGGAAGGGGCTAGAGCCTCAATTTTTGCACTCAGGTCTAAGTCTCATGGCCCTCTATCAGAATTTGGGAAGATTGGAGAAACTTCATTTTTCGCCCAAAAAAAAACCGTAAGGGGTACCACTGTCGTTTTTTTTTTCGGGCCAAATTTTTGAGTTTCGATATCTCAGCTCTGGAAGGGGCTAGAGCCTCCATTTTTGCACTCAGGTCTAAGTCTCATGGCCCTCTATCAGAATTTGGGAAGATTGGAGAAACTTAATTTTTCGCCCAAAAAAAAAAAACGTAAGGGGTACCACTGTCGTTTTTTTTTTCGGGCCGAATTTTTGAGTTTCGATATCTCAGCTCTGGAAGGGGCTAGAGCCTCCATTTTTGCACTCAGGTCTAAGTCTCATGGCCCTCTATCAGAATTTGGGAAGATTGGAGAAACTTAATTTTTCGCCCCAAAAAAAAAAACGTAAGGGGTACCACTGTCGTTTTTTTTTCGGGCCGAATTTTTGAGTTTCGATATCTCAGCTCTGGAAGGGGCTAGAGCCTCCATTTTTGCACTCAGGTCTAAGTCTCATGGCCCTCTATCGGAATTTGGGAAGATTGGAGAAACTTAATTTTTCGCCCAAAAAAAAAACGTAAGGGGTACCACTGTCGTTTTTTTTTCGGGCCAAATTTTTGAGTTTCGATATCTCAGCTCTGGAAGGGGCTAGAGCCTCCATTTTTGCACTCAGGTCTAAGTCTCATGGCCCTCTATCAGAATTTGGGAAGATTGGAGAAACTTAATTTTTCGCCCAAAAAAAAAAACGTAAGGGGTACCACTGTCGGTTTTTTTTCGGGCCGAATTTTTGAGTTTCGATATCTCAGCTCTGGAAGGGGCTAGAGCCTCCATTTTTGCACTCAGGTCTAAGCCTCATGGCCCTCTATCAGAATTTGGGAAGATTGGAGAAACTTAATTTTTCGCCCAAAAAGAAAACGTAAGGGGTACCACTGTCGTTTTTTTTTTTCGGGCCGAATTTTTGAGTTTCGATATCTCAGCTCTGGAAGGGGCTAGAGCCTCCATTTTTGCACTCAGGTCTAAGTCTCATGGCCCTCTATCAGAATTTGGGAAGATTGGAGAAACTTAATTTTTCGCCCAAAAAAAAAACGTAAGGGGTACCACTGTCGGTTTTTTTTCGGGCCGAATTTTTGAGTTTCAATATCTCAGCTCTGGAAGGGGCTAGAGCCTCCATTTTTGCACTCAGGTCTAAGTCTCATGGCCCTCTATCAGAATTTGGGAAGATTGGAGAAACTTAATTTTTCGCCCCAAAAAAAAAACGTAAGGGGTACCACTGTCGGTTTTTTTTTCGGGCCGAATTTTTGAGTTTCGATATCTCAGCTCTGGAAGGGGCTAGAGCCTCCATTTTTGCACTCAGGTCTAAGTCTCATGGTCCTCTATCAGAATTTGGGAAGATTGGAGAAACTTAATTTTTCGCCCAAAAAAAAAACGTAAGGGGTACTCTTACGATATCTAGTTTAGTTTCGATATCTCAGCTCTGGAAGGGGCTAGAGCCTCCATTTTTGCACTCAGGTCTAAGTCTCATGGCCCTCTATCAGAATTTGGGAAGATTGGAGAAACTTAATTTTTCGCCCAAAAAAAAAAACGTAAGGGGTACCACTGTCGTTTTTTTTTTTCGGGCCGAATTTTTGAGTTTCGATATCTCAGCTCTGGAAGGGGCTAGAGCCTCCATTTTTGCACTCAGGTCTAAGTCTCATGGCCCTCTATCAGAATTTGGGAAGATTGGAGAAACTTAATTTTTCGCCCCAAAAAAAAAACGTAAGGGGTACCACTGTCGTTTTTTTTTATTCGGGCCGAATTTTTGAGTTTCGATATCTCAGCTCTGGAAGGGGCTAGAGCCTCCATTTTTGCACTCAGGTCTAAGTCTCATGGCCCTCTATCAGAATTTGAGAAGATTGGAGAAACTTAATTTTTCGCCCAAAAAAAAAACGTAAGGGGTACCACTGTCGTTTTTTTTTCGGGCCGAATTTTTGAGTTTCGATATCTCAGCTCTGGAAGGGGCTAGAGCCTCCATTTTTGCACTCAGGTCTAAGTCTCATGGCCCTCTATCAGAATTTGGGAAGATTGGAGAAACTTAATTTTTCGCCCAAAAAAAAAACGTAAGGGGTACCACTGTCGTTTTTTTTTTTCGGGCCGAATTTTTGAGTTTCGATATCTCAGCTCTGGAAGGGGCTAGAGCCTCCATTTTTGCACTCAGGTCTAAGTCTCATGGCCCTCTATCAGAATTTGGGAAGATTGGAGAAACTTAATTTTTCGCCCAAAAAAAAAAAAGTAAGGGGTACCACTGTCGTTTTTTTTTTCGGGACGAATTTTTGAGTTTCGATATCTCAGCTCTGGAAGGGGCTAGAGCCTCCATTTTTGCACTCAGGTCTAAGTCTTATGGCCCTCTATCAGAATTTGGGAAGATTGGAGAAACTTAATTTTTCGCCCCAAAAAAAAAAAACGTAGGGGGTACCACTGTCGTTTTTTTTTTCGGGCCGAATTTTTGAGTTTCGATATCTTAGCTCTGGAAGGGGCTAGAGCCTCCATTTTTGCACTCAGGTCTAAGTCTCATGGCCCTCTATCAGAATTTGGGAAGATTGGAGAAACTTAATTTTTCGCCCAAAAAAAAAACGTAAGGGGTACCACTGTCGTTTTTTTTTCGGGCCGAATTTTTGAGTTTCGATATCTCAGCTCAGGAAGGGGCTAGAGCCTCCATTTTTGCACTCAGGTCTAAGTCTCATGGCCCTCTATCAGAATTTGGGAATATTGGAGAAACTTAATTTTTCGCCCAAAAAAAAAACGTAAGGGGTACCACTGTCGTTTTTTTTTCGGGCCGAATTTTTGAGTTTCGATATCTCAGCTCTGGAAGGGGCTAGAGCCTCCATTTTTGCACTCAGGTCTAAGTCTCATGGCCCTCTATCAGAATTTGGGAAGATTGGAGAAACTTAATTTTTCGCCCAAAAAAAAAACGTAAGGGGTACCACTGTCGGTTTTTTTTCGGGCCGAATTTTTGAGTTTCGATATCTCAGCTCTGGAAGGGGCTAGAGCCTCCATTTTTGCACTCAGGTCTAAGTCTCATGGCCCTCTATCAGAATTTGGGAAGATTGGAGAAACTTAATTTTTCGCCCAAAAAAAAAACGTAAGGGGTACCACTGTCGGTTTTTTTTCGGGCCGAATTTTTGAGTTTCGATATCTCAGCTCTGGAAGGGGCTAGAGCCTCCATTTTTGCACTCAGGTCTAAGTCTCATGGCCCTCTATCAGAATTTGGAAAGATTGGAGAAACTTAATTTTTCGCCCCCAAAAAAAAACGTAAGGGGTACCACTGTCGTTTTTTTTTTCGGGCCGAATTTTTGAGTTTCGATATCTCAGCTCTGGAAGGGGCTAGAGCCTCCATTTTTGCACTCAGGTCTAAGTCTCATGGCCCTCTATCAGAATTTGGGAAGATTGGAGAAACTTAATTTTTCGCCCAAAAAAAAAAACGTAAGGGGTACCACTGTCGTTTTTTTTTTCGGGCCGAATTTTTGAGTTTCGATATCTCAGCTCTGGAAGGGGCTAGAGCCTCCATTTTTGCACTCAGGTCTAAGTCTTATGGCCCTCTATCAGAATTTGGGAAGATTGGAGAAACTTAATTTTTCGCCCCAAAAAAAAAAAAACGTAAGGGGTACCACTGTCGTTTTTTTTTCGGGCCGAATTTTTGAGTTTCGATATCTCAGCTCTGGAAGGGGCTAGAGCCTCCATTTTTGCACTCAGGTCTAAGTCTCATGGCCCTCTATCAGAATTTGGGAAGATTGGAGAAACTTAATTTTTCGCCCAAAAAAAAAACGTAAGGGGTACCACTGTCGTTTTTTTTTTCGGGCCGAATTTTTGAGTTTCGGTATCTCAGCTCTGGAAGGGGCTAGAGCCTCCATTTTTGCACTCAGGTCTAAGTCTCATGGCCCTCTATCAGAATTTGGGAAGATTGGAGAAACTTAATTTTTCGCCCAAAAAAAAAAACGTAAGGGGTACCACTGTCGTTTTTTTTTTTCGGGCCGAATTTTTGAGTTTCGATATCTTAGCTCTGGAAGGGGCTAGAGCCTCCATTTTTGCACTCAGGTCTAAGTCTCATGGCCCTCTATCAGAATTTGGGAAGATTGGAGAAACTTAATTTTTCGCCCAAAAAAAAACCGTAAGGGGTACCACTGTCGTTTTTTTTTTCGGGCCGAATTTTTGAGTTTCGATATCTCAGCTCAGGAAGGGGCTAGAGCCTCCATTTTTGCACTCAGGTCTAAGTCTCATGGCCCTCTATCAGAATTTGGGAAGATTGGAGAAACTTAATTTTTCGCCCAAACAAAACGTAAGGGGTACCACTGTCGTTTTTTTTTCGGGCCGAATTTTTGAGTTTCGATATCTCAGCTCTGGAAGGGGCTAGAGCCTCCATTTTTGCACTCAGGTCTAAGTCTCATGGCCCTCTATCAGAATTTGGGAAGATTGGAGAAACTTAATTTTTCGCCCAAAAAAAAAAACATAAGGGGTACCACTGTCGTTTTTTTTTTCGGGCCGAATTTTTGAGTTTCGATATCTCAGCTCTGGAAGGGGCTAGACCCTCCATTTTTGCACTCAGGTCTAAGTCTCATGGCCCTCTATCAGAATTTGGGAAGATTGGAGAAACTTAATTTTTCGCCCCAAAAAAAAACGTAAGGGGTACCACTGTCGTTTTTTTTTTCGGGCCGAATTTTTGAGTTTCGATATCTCAGCTCTGGAAGGGTCTAGAGCCTCCATTTTTGCACTCAGGTCTAAGTCTCATGGCCCTCTATCAGAATTTGGGAAGATTGGAGAAACTTAATTTTTCGCCCAAAAAAAAAAAACGTAAGGGGTACCACTGTCGTTTTTTTTTCGGGCCGAATTTTTGAGTTTCGATATCTCAGCTCTGGAAGGGGCTAGAGCCTCCATTTTTGCACTCAGGTCTAAGTCTCATGGCCCTCTATCAGAATTTGGGAAGATTGGAGAAACTTAATTTTTCGCCCAAAAAAAAAACGTAAGGGGTACCACTGTCGTTTTTTTTTTTCGGGCCGAATTTTTGAGTTTCGATATCTCAGCTCTGGAAGGGGCTAGAGCCTCCATTTTTGCACTCAGGTCTAAGTCTCATGGCCCTCTATCAGAATCCAGAGTTTTGGGAAGATTGGAGAAACTTAATTTTTCACCCCCCAAAAAAAACGTAAGGGGTACCACTGTCGTTTTTTTTTCGGGCCAAATTTTTGAGTTTCGATATCTCAGCTCTGGAAGGGGCTAGAGCCTCCATTTTTGCACTCAGGTCTAAGTCTCATGGCCCTCTATCAGAATTTGGGAAGATTGGAGAAACTTAATTTTTCGCCCAAAAAAAAAACGTAAGGGGTACCACTGTCGTTTTTTTTTTCGGGCCGAATTTTTGAGTTTCGATATCTCAGCTCTGGAAGGGGCTAGAGCCTCCATTTTTGCACTCAGGTCTAAGTCTCATGGCCCTCTATCAGAATTTGGGAAGATTGGAGAAACTTAATTTTTCGCCCAAAAAAAAAAAAAGTAAGGGGTACCACTGTCGTTTTTTTTTTCGGGACGAATTTTTGAGTTTCGATATCTCAGCTCTGGAAGGGGCTAGAGCCTCCATTTTTGCACTCAGGTCTAAGTCTTATGGCCCTCTATCAGAATTTGGGAAGATTGGAGAAACTTAATTTTTCGCCCCAAAAAAAAAAAATGTAGGGGGTACCACTGTCGTTTTTTTTTTCGGGCCGAATTTTTGAGTTTCGATATCTTAGCTCTGGAAGGGGCTAGAGCCTCCATTTTTGCACTCAGGTCTAAGTCTCATGGCCCTCTATCAGAATTTGGGAAGATTGGAGAAACTTAATTTTTCGCCCAAAAAAAAAACGTAAGGGGTACCACTGTCGGTTTTTTTTCGGGCCGAATTTTTGAGTTTCGATATCTGAGCTCTGGAAGGGGCTAGAGCCTCCATTTTTGCACTCAGGTCTAAGTCTCATGGCCCTCTATCAGAATTTGGGAAGATTGGAGAAACTTAATTTTTCGCCCAAAAAAAAAAACGTAAGGGGTACCACTGTCGGTTTTTTTTCGGGCCGAATTTTTGAGTTTCGATATCTCAGCTCTGGAAGGGGCTAGAGCCTCCATTTTTGCACTCAGGTCTAAGTCTCATGGCCCTCTATCAGAATTTGTGAAGATTGGAGAAACTTAACTTTTCGCCCAAAAAAAAAACGTAAGGGGTACCACTGTCGGGTTTTTTTCGGGCCGAATTTTTGAGTTTCGATATCTCAGCTCTGGAAGGGGCTAGAGCCTCCATTTTTGCACTCAGGTCTAAGTCTCATGGCCCTCTATCAGAATTTGGGAAGATTGGAGAAACTTAATTTTTCGCCCCCAAAAAAAAACGTAAGGGGTACCACTGTCGTTTTTTTTTTCGGGCCGAATTTTTGAGTTTCGATATCTCAGCTCTGGAAGGGGCTAGAGCCTCCATTTTTGCACTCAGGTCTAAGTCTCATGGCCCTCTATCAGAATTTGGGAAGATTGGAGAAACTTAATTTTTCGCCCAAAAAAAAAACGTAAGGGGTACCACTGTCGTTTTTTTTTCGGGCCGAATTTTTGAGTTTCGATATCTCAGCTCTGGAAGGGGCTAGAGCCTCCATTTTTGCACTCAGGTCTAAGTCTTATGGCCCTCTATCAGAATTTGGGAAGATTGGAGAAACTTAATTTTTCGCCCCAAAAAAAAAAAACGTAAGGGGTACCACTGTCGTTTTTTTTTCGGGCCGAATTTTTGAGTTTCGATATCTCAGCTCTGGAAGGGGCTAGAGCCTCCATTTTTGCACTCAGGTCTAAGTCTCATGGCCCTCTATCAGAATTTGGGAAGATTGGAGAAACTTAATTTTTCGCCCAAAAAAAAAACGTAAGGGGTACCACTGTCGTTTTTTTTTCGGGCCGAATTTTTGAGTTTCGATATCTCAGCTCTGGAAGGGGCTAGAGCCTCCATTTTTGCACTCAGGTCTAAGTCTCATGGCCCTCTATCAGAATTTGGGAAGATTGGAGAAACTTAATTTTTCGCCCAAAAAAAAAAACGTAAGGGGTACCACTGTCGTTTTTTTTTTTTTTCGGGCCAAATTTTTGAGTTTCGATATCTCAGCTCTGGAAGGGGCTAGAGCCTCCATTTTTGCACTCAGGTCTAAGTCTCATGGCCCTCTATCAGAATTTGGGAAGATTGGAGAAACTTAATTTTTCGCCCAAAAAAAAAACGTAAGGGGTACCACTGTCGTTTTTTTTTTCGGGCCGAATTTTTGAGTTTCGATATCTCAGCTCTGGAAGGGGCTAGAGCCTCCATTTTTGCACTCAGGTCTAAGTCTCATGGCCCTCTATCAGAATTTGGGAAGATTGGAGAAACTTAATTTTTCGCCCAAAAAAAAAAACGTAAGGGGTACCACTGTCGGTTTTTTTTCGGGCCGAATTTTTGAGTTTCGATATCTCAGCTCTGGAAGGGGCTAGAGCCTCCATTTTTGCACTCAGGTCTAAGTCTCATGGCCCTCTATCAGAATTTGGGAAGATTGGAGAAACTTCATTTTTCGCCCAAAAAAAAACCGTAAGGGGTACCACTGTCGTTTTTTTTTTCGGGCCAAATTTTTGAGTTTCGATATCTCAGCTCTGGAAGGGGCTAGAGCCTCCATTTTTGCACTCAGGTCTAAGTCTCATGGCCCTCTATCAGAATTTGGGAAGATTGGAGAAACTTAATTTTTCGCCCAAAAAAAAAAAACGTAAGGGGTACCACTGTCGTTTTTTTTTTCGGGCCGAATTTTTGAGTTTCGATATCTCAGCTCTGGAAGGGGCTAGAGCCTCCATTTTTGCACTCAGGTCTAAGTCTCATGGCCCTCTATCAGAATTTGGGAAGATTGGAGAAACTTAATTTTTCGCCCCAAAAAAAAAAACGTAAGGGGTACCACTGTCGTTTTTTTTTCGGGCCGAATTTTTGAGTTTCGATATCTCAGCTCTGGAAGGGGCTAGAGCCTCCATTTTTGCACTCAGGTCTAAGTCTCATGGCCCTCTATCAGAATTTGGGAAGATTGGAGAAACTTAATTTTTCGCCCAAAAAAAAACGTAAGGGGTACCACTGTCGTTTTTTTTTCGGGCCAAATTTTTGAGTTTCGATATCTCAGCTCTGGAAGGGGCTAGAGCCTCCATTTTTGCACTCAGGTCTAAGTCTCATGGCCCTCTATCAGAATTTGGGAAGATTGGAGAAACTTAATTTTTCGCCCAAAAAAAAAAAACGTAAGGGGTACCACTGTCGTTTTTTTTTCGGGCCGAATTTTTGAGTTTCGATATCTCAGCTCTGGAAGGGGCTAGAGCCTCCATTTTTGCACTCAGGTCTAAGCCTCATGGCCCTCTATCAGAATTTGGGAAGATTGGAGAAACTTAATTTTTCGCCCAAAAAGAAAACGTAAGGGGTACCACTGTCGTTTTTTTTTTCGGGCCGAATTTTTGAGTTTCGATATCTCAGCTCTGGAAGGGGCTAGAGCCTCCATTTTTGCACTCAGGTCTAAGTCTCATGGCCCTCTATCAGAATTTGGGAAGATTGGAGAAACTTAATTTTTCGCCAAAAAAAAAAACGTAAGGGGTACCACTGTCGGTTTTTTTTCGGGCCGAATTTTTGAGTTTCAATATCTCAGCTCTGGAAGGGGCTAGAGCCTCCATTTTTGCACTCAGGTCTAAGTCTCATGGCCCTCTATCAGAATTTGGGAAGATTGGAGAAACTTAATTTTTCGCCCCAAAAAAAAAACGTAAGGGGTACCACTGTCGTTTTTTTTTTCGGGCCGAATTTTTGAGTTTCGATATCTCAGCTCTGGAAGGGGCTAGAGCCTCCATTTTTGCACTCAGGTCTAAGTCTCATGGTCCTCTATCAGAATTTGGGAAGATTGGAGAAACTTAATTTTTCAACCAAAAAAAAAACGTAAGGGGTACCACTGTCGTTTTTTTTTCGGGCCAAATTTTTGAGTTTCGATATCTCAGCTCTGGAAGGGGCTAGAGCCTCCATTTTTGCACTCAGGTCTAAGTCTCATGGCCCTCTACCAGAATTTGGGAAAATTGGAGAAACTTAATTTTTCGCCCAAAAAAACAAAACGTAAGGGGTACCACTGTCGTTTTTTTTTCGGGCCGAATTTTTGAGTTTCGATATCTCAGCTCTGGAAGGGGCTAGAGCCTCCATTTTTGCACTCATGTCTAAGTCTCATGGCCCTCTATCAGAATCCAGAGTTTTGGGAAGATTGGAGAAACTTAATTTTTCACCCAAAAAAAAAAAAACGTACGGGGTACCACTGTCGTTTTTTTTTTTCGGGCCGAATGTTTGAGTTTCGATATCTCAGCTCTGGAAGGGGCTAGAGCCTCCATTTTTGCACTCAGGTCTAAGTCTCATGGCCCTCTATCAGAATCCAGAGTTTTGGGAAGATTGGAGAAACTTAATTTTTCACCCCCCAAAAAAAAACGTAAGGGCTACCACTGTCGTTTTTTTTTTTCGGGCCAAATTTTTGAGTTTCGATATCTCAGCTCTGGAAGGGGCTAGAGCCTCCATTTTTGCACTCAGGTCTAAGTCTCATGGCCCTCTATCAGAATTTGGGAAGATTGGAGAAACTTAATTTTTCGCCCAAAAAAAAGACGTAAGGGGTACTCTTACGATATCTAGTTTAGTTTCGATATCTCAGCTCTGGAAGGGGCTAGAGCCTCCATTTTTGCACTCAGGTCTAAGTCTCATGGCCCTCTATCAGAATTTGGGAAGATTGGAGAAACTTAATTTTTCGCCCAAAAAAAAAACGTAAGGGGTACCACTGTCGTTTTTTTTTTTCGGGCCGAATTTTTGAGTTTCGATATCTCAGCTCTGGAAGGGGCTAGAGCCTCCATTTTTGCACTCAGGTCTAAGTCTCATGGCCCTCTATCAGAATCCAGAGTTTTGGGAAGATTGGAGAAACTTAATTTTTCACCCCCCAAAAAAAACGTAAGGGGTACCACTGTCGTTTTTTTTTCGGGCCAAATTTTTGAGTTTCGATATCTCAGCTCTGGAAGGGGCTAGAGCCTCCATTTTTGCACTCAGGTCTAAGTCTCATGGCCCTCTATCAGAATTTGGGAAGATTGGAGAAACTTAATTTTTCGCCCAAAAAAAAAAAACGTAAGGGGTACCACTGTCGTTTTTTTTTTTCGGGCCGAATTTTTGAGTTTCGATATCTCAGCTCTGGAAGGGGCTAGAGCCTCCATTTTTGCACTCAGGTCTAAGTCTCATGGCCCTCTATCAGAATTTGGGAAGATTGGAGAAACTTAATTTTTCGCCCCAAAAAAAAAACGTAAGGGGTACCACTGTCGTTTTTTTTTATTCGGGCCGAATTTTTGAGTTTCGATATCTCAGCTCTGGAAGGGGCTAGAGCCTCCATTTTTGCACTCAGGTCTAAGTCTCATGGCCCTCTATCAGAATTTGAGAAGATTGGAGAAACTTAATTTTTCGCCCAAAAAAAAAACGTAAGGGGTACCACTGTCGTTTTTTTTTCGGGCCGAATTTTTGAGTTTCGATATCTCAGCTCTGGAAGGGGCTAGAGCCTCCATTTTTGCACTCAGGTCTAAGTCTCATGGCCCTCTATCAGAATTTGGGAAGATTGGAGAAACTTAATTTTTCGCCCAAAAAAAAAAACGTAAGGGGTACCACTGTCGTTTTTTTTTTTCGGGCCGAATTTTTGAGTTTCGATATCTCAGCTCTGGAAGGGGCTAGAGCCTCCATTTTTGCACTCAGGTCTAAGTCTCATGGCCCTCTATCAGAATTTGGGAAGATTGGAGAAACTTAATTTTTCGCCCAAAAAAAAAAAAAGTAAGGGGTACCACTGTCGTTTTTTTTTTCGGGACGAATTTTTGAGTTTCGATATCTCAGCTCTGGAAGGGGCTAGAGCCTCCATTTTTGCACTCAGGTCTAAGTCTTATGGCCCTCTATCAGAATTTGGGAAGATTGGAGAAACTTAATTTTTCGCCCCAAAAAAAAAAAACGTAGGGGGTACCACTGTCGTTTTTTTTTTCGGGCCGAATTTTTGAGTTTCGATATCTTAGCTCTGGAAGGGGCTAGAGCCTCCATTTTTGCACTCAGGTCTAAGTCTCATGGCCCTCTATCAGAATTTGGGAAGATTGGAGAAACTTAATTTTTCGCCCAAAAAAAAAACGTAAGGGGTACTCTTACGATATCTAGTTTAGTTTCGATATCTCAGCTCTGGAAGGGGCTAGAGCCTCCATTTTTGCACTCAGGTCTAAGTCTCATGGCCCTCTATCAGAATTTGGGAAGATTGGAGAAACTTAATTTTTCGCCCAAAAAAACAAAACGTAAGGGGTACCACTGTCGTTTTTTTTTCGGGCCGAATTTTTGAGTTTCGATATCTCAGCTCTGGAAGGGGCTAGAGCCTCCATTTTTGCACTCATGTCTAAGTCTCATGGCCCTCTATCAGAATCCAGAGTTTTGGGAAGATTGGAGAAACTTAATTTTTCACCCAAAAAAAAAAAAACGTACGGGGTACCACTGTCGTTTTTTTTTTTCGGGCCGAATTTTTGAGTTTCGATATCTCAGCTCTGGAAGGGGCTAGAGCCTCCATTTTTGCACTCAGGTCTAAGTCTCATGGCCCTCTATCAGAATCCAGAGTTTTGGGAAGATTGGAGAAACTTAATTTTTCACCCCCCAAAAAAAAACGTAAGGGCTACCACTGTCGTTTTTTTTTTTCGGGCCAAATTTTTGAGTTTCGATATCTCAGCTCTGGAAGGGGCTAGAGCCTCCATTTTTGCACTCAGGTCTAAGTCTCATGGCCCTCTATCAGAATTTGGGAAGATTGGAGAAACTTAATTTTTCGCCCAAAAAAAAAACGTAAGGGGTACTCTTACGATATCTAGTTTAGTTTCGATATCTCAGCTCTGGAAGGGGCTAGAGCCTCCATTTTTGCACTCAGGTCTAAGTCTCATGGCCCTCTATCAGAATTTGGGAAGATTGGAGAAACTTAATTTTTCGCCCAAAAAAAAAACGTAAGGGGTACCACTGTCGTTTTTTTTTTTCGGGCCGAATTTTTGAGTTTCGATATCTCAGCTCTGGAAGGGGCTAGAGCCTCCATTTTTGCACTCAGGTCTAAGTCTCATGGCCCTCTATCAGAATCCAGAGTTTTGGGAAGATTGGAGAAACTTAATTTTTCACCCCCCAAAAAAAACGTAAGGGGTACCACTGTCGTTTTTTTTTTCGGGCCAAATTTTTGAGTTTCGATATCTCAGCTCTGGAAGGGGCTAGAGCCTCCATTTTTGCACTCAGGTCTAAGTCTCATGGCCCTCTATCAGAATTTGGGAAGATTGGAGAAACTTAATTTTTCGCCCAAAAAAAAAAAACGTAAGGGGTACCACTGTCGTTTTTTTTTTTCGGGCCGAATTTTTGAGTTTCGATATCTCAGCTCTGGAAGGGGCTAGAGCCTCCATTTT
Source organism: Pimephales promelas (assembly GCF_988280905.1). Taxonomy (NCBI): domain Eukaryota; kingdom Metazoa; phylum Chordata; class Actinopteri; order Cypriniformes; family Leuciscidae; genus Pimephales; species Pimephales promelas. The sequence goes on from NC_142788.1 coordinate 2,271,569, forward strand.
TGCACTCAGGTCTAAGTCTCATGGCCCTCTATCAGAATTTGGGAAGATTGGAGAAACTTAATTTTTCGCCCCAAAAAAAAAACGTAAGGGGTACCACTGTCGTTTTTTTTTATTCGGGCCGAATTTTTGAGTTTCGATATCTCAGCTCTGGAAGGGGCTAGAGCCTCCATTTTTGCACTCAGGTCTAAGTCTCATGGCCCTCTATCAGAATTTGAGAAGATTGGAGAAACTTAATTTTTCGCCCAAAAAAAAAACGTAAGGGGTACCACTGTCGTTTTTTTTTCGGGCCGAATTTTTGAGTTTCGATATCTCAGCTCTGGAAGGGGCTAGAGCCTCCATTTTTGCACTCAGGTCTAAGTCTCATGGCCCTCTATCAGAATTTGGGAAGATTGGAGAAACTTAATTTTTCGCCCAAAAAAAAAAAAAGTAAGGGGTACCACTGTCGTTTTTTTTTTCGGGACGAATTTTTGAGTTTCGATATCTCAGCTCTGGAAGGGGCTAGAGCCTCCATTTTTGCACTCAGGTCTAAGTCTTATGGCCCTCTATCAGAATTTGGGAAGATTGGAGAAACTTAATTTTTCGCCCCAAAAAAAAAAACGTAGGGGGTACCACTGTCGTTTTTTTTTTCGGGCCGAATTTTTGAGTTTCGATATCTTAGCTCTGGAAGGGGCTAGAGCCTCCATTTTTGCACTCAGGTCTAAGTCTCATGGCCCTCTATCAGAATTTGGGAAGATTGGAGAAACTTAATTTTTCGCCCAAAAAAAAAAACGTAAGGGGTACCACTGTCGGTTTTTTTTCGGGCCGAATTTTTGAGTTTCGATATCTCAGCTCTGGAAGGGGCTAGAGCCTCCATTTTTGCACTCAGGTCTAAGTCTCATGGCCCTCTATCAGAATTTGGGAAGATTGGAGAAACTTAATTTTTCGCCCAAAAAAAAAACGTAAGGGGTACCACTGTCGGTTTTTTTTCGGGCCGAATTTTTGAGTTTCGATATCTCAGCTCTGGAAGGGGCTAGAGCCTCCATTTTTGCACTCAGGTCTAAGTCTCATGGCCCTCTATCAGAATTTGGGAAGATTGGAGAAAATTAATTTTTCGCCCCCAAAAAAAAACGTAAGGGGTACCACTGTCGTTTTTTTTTTCGGGCCGAATTTTTGAGTTTCGATATCTCAGCTCTGGAAGGGGCTAGAGCCTCCATTTTTGCACTCAGGTCTAAGTCTCATGGCCCTCTATCAGAATTTGGGAAGATTGGAGAAACTTAATTTTTCGCCCAAAAAAAAAACGTAAGGGGTACCACTGTCGTTTTTTTTTTCGGGCCGAATTTTTGAGTTTCGATATCTCAGCTCTGGAAGGGGCTAGAGCCTCCATTTTTGCACTCAGGTCTAAGTCTTATGGCCCTCTATCAGAATTTGGGAAGATTGGAGAAACTTAATTTTTCGCCCCAAAAAAAAAAAAACGTAAGGGGTACCACTGTCGTTTTTTTTTTTTCGGGCCGAATTTTTGAGTTTCGATATCTTAGCTCTGGAAGGGGCTAGAGCCTCCATTTTTGCACTCAGGTCTAAGTCTCATGGCCCTCTATCAGAATTTGGGAAGATTGGAGAAACTTAATTTTTCGCCCAAAAAAAAACCGTAAGGGGTACCACTGTCGTTTTTTTTTTCGGGCCGAATTTTTGAGTTTCGATATCTCAGCTCAGGAAGGGGCTAGAGCCTCCATTTTTGCACTCAGGTCTAAGTCTCATGGCCCTCTATCAGAATTTGGGAAGATTGGAGAAACTTAATTTTTCGCCCAAACAAAACGTAAGGGGTACCACTGTCGTTTTTTTTTCGGGCCGAATTTTTGAGTTTCGATATCTCAGCTCTGGAAGGGGCTAGAGCCTCCATTTTTGCACTCAGGTCTAAGTCTCATGGCCCTCTATCAGAATTTGGGAAGATTGGAGAAACTTAATTTTTCGCCCAAAAAAAAAAACATAAGGGGTACCACTGTCGTTTTTTTTTTCGGGCCGAATTTTTGAGTTTCGATATCTCAGCTCTGGAAGGGGCTAGACCCTCCATTTTTGCACTCAGGTCTAAGTCTCATGGCCCTCTATCAGAATTTGGGAAGATTGGAGAAACTTAATTTTTCGCCCCAAAAAAAAACGTAAGGGGTACCACTGTCGTTTTTTTTTTCGGGCCGAATTTTTGAGTTTCGATATCTCAGCTCTGGAAGGGTCTAGAGCCTCCATTTTTGCACTCAGGTCTAAGTCTCATGGCCCTCTATCAGAATTTGGGAAGATTGGAGAAACTTAATTTTTCGCCCAAAAAAAAAAAACGTAAGGGGTACCACTGTCGTTTTTTTTTCGGGCCGAATTTTTGAGTTTCGATATCTCAGCTCTGGAAGGGGCTAGAGCCTCCATTTTTGCACTCAGGTCTAAGTCTCATGGCCCTCTATCAGAATTTGGGAAGATTGGAGAAACTTAATTTTTCGCCCAAAAAAAAAACGTAAGGGGTACCACTGTCGTTTTTTTTTTTCGGGCCGAATTTTTGAGTTTCGATATCTCAGCTCTGGAAGGGGCTAGAGCCTCCATTTTTGCACTCAGGTCTAAGTCTCATGGCCCTCTATCAGAATCCAGAGTTTTGGGAAGATTGGAGAAACTTAATTTTTCACCCCCCAAAAAAAACGTAAGGGGTACCACTGTCGTTTTTTTTTCGGGCCAAATTTTTGAGTTTCGATATCTCAGCTCTGGAAGGGGCTAGAGCCTCCATTTTTGCACTCAGGTCTAAGTCTCATGGCCCTCTATCAGAATTTGGGAAGATTGGAGAAACTTAATTTTTCGCCCAAAAAAAAAACGTAAGGGGTACCACTGTCGTTTTTTTTTTCGGGCCGAATTTTTGAGTTTCGATATCTCAGCTCTGGAAGGGGCTAGAGCCTCCATTTTTGCACTCAGGTCTAAGTCTCATGGCCCTCTATCAGAATTTGGGAAGATTGGAGAAACTTAATTTTTCGCCCAAAAAAAAAAAAAGTAAGGGGTACCACTGTCGTTTTTTTTTTCGGGACGAATTTTTGAGTTTCGATATCTCAGCTCTGGAAGGGGCTAGAGCCTCCATTTTTGCACTCAGGTCTAAGTCTTATGGCCCTCTATCAGAATTTGGGAAGATTGGAGAAACTTAATTTTTCGCCCCAAAAAAAAAAAATGTAGGGGGTACCACTGTCGTTTTTTTTTTCGGGCCGAATTTTTGAGTTTCGATATCTTAGCTCTGGAAGGGGCTAGAGCCTCCATTTTTGCACTCAGGTCTAAGTCTCATGGCCCTCTATCAGAATTTGGGAAGATTGGAGAAACTTAATTTTTCGCCCAAAAAAAAAACGTAAGGGGTACCACTGTCGGTTTTTTTTCGGGCCGAATTTTTGAGTTTCGATATCTGAGCTCTGGAAGGGGCTAGAGCCTCCATTTTTGCACTCAGGTCTAAGTCTCATGGCCCTCTATCAGAATTTGGGAAGATTGGAGAAACTTAATTTTTCGCCCAAAAAAAAAAACGTAAGGGGTACCACTGTCGGTTTTTTTTCGGGCCGAATTTTTGAGTTTCGATATCTCAGCTCTGGAAGGGGCTAGAGCCTCCATTTTTGCACTCAGGTCTAAGTCTCATGGCCCTCTATCAGAATTTGTGAAGATTGGAGAAACTTAACTTTTCGCCCAAAAAAAAAACGTAAGGGGTACCACTGTCGGGTTTTTTTCGGGCCGAATTTTTGAGTTTCGATATCTCAGCTCTGGAAGGGGCTAGAGCCTCCATTTTTGCACTCAGGTCTAAGTCTCATGGCCCTCTATCAGAATTTGGGAAGATTGGAGAAACTTAATTTTTCGCCCCCAAAAAAAAACGTAAGGGGTACCACTGTCGTTTTTTTTTTCGGGCCGAATTTTTGAGTTTCGATATCTCAGCTCTGGAAGGGGCTAGAGCCTCCATTTTTGCACTCAGGTCTAAGTCTCATGGCCCTCTATCAGAATTTGGGAAGATTGGAGAAACTTAATTTTTCGCCCAAAAAAAAAACGTAAGGGGTACCACTGTCGTTTTTTTTTCGGGCCGAATTTTTGAGTTTCGATATCTCAGCTCTGGAAGGGGCTAGAGCCTCCATTTTTGCACTCAGGTCTAAGTCTTATGGCCCTCTATCAGAATTTGGGAAGATTGGAGAAACTTAATTTTTCGCCCCAAAAAAAAAAAACGTAAGGGGTACCACTGTCGTTTTTTTTTCGGGCCGAATTTTTGAGTTTCGATATCTCAGCTCTGGAAGGGGCTAGAGCCTCCATTTTTGCACTCAGGTCTAAGTCTCATGGCCCTCTATCAGAATTTGGGAAGATTGGAGAAACTTAATTTTTCGCCCAAAAAAAAAACGTAAGGGGTACCACTGTCGTTTTTTTTTCGGGCCGAATTTTTGAGTTTCGATATCTCAGCTCTGGAAGGGGCTAGAGCCTCCATTTTTGCACTCAGGTCTAAGTCTCATGGCCCTCTATCAGAATTTGGGAAGATTGGAGAAACTTAATTTTTCGCCCAAAAAAAAAAACGTAAGGGGTACCACTGTCGTTTTTTTTTTTTTTCGGGCCAAATTTTTGAGTTTCGATATCTCAGCTCTGGAAGGGGCTAGAGCCTCCATTTTTGCACTCAGGTCTAAGTCTCATGGCCCTCTATCAGAATTTGGGAAGATTGGAGAAACTTAATTTTTCGCCCAAAAAAAAAACGTAAGGGGTACCACTGTCGTTTTTTTTTTCGGGCCGAATTTTTGAGTTTCGATATCTCAGCTCTGGAAGGGGCTAGAGCCTCCATTTTTGCACTCAGGTCTAAGTCTCATGGCCCTCTATCAGAATTTGGGAAGATTGGAGAAACTTAATTTTTCGCCCAAAAAAAAAAACGTAAGGGGTACCACTGTCGGTTTTTTTTCGGGCCGAATTTTTGAGTTTCGATATCTCAGCTCTGGAAGGGGCTAGAGCCTCCATTTTTGCACTCAGGTCTAAGTCTCATGGCCCTCTATCAGAATTTGGGAAGATTGGAGAAACTTCATTTTTCGCCCAAAAAAAAACCGTAAGGGGTACCACTGTCGTTTTTTTTTTCGGGCCAAATTTTTGAGTTTCGATATCTCAGCTCTGGAAGGGGCTAGAGCCTCCATTTTTGCACTCAGGTCTAAGTCTCATGGCCCTCTATCAGAATTTGGGAAGATTGGAGAAACTTAATTTTTCGCCCAAAAAAAAAAAACGTAAGGGGTACCACTGTCGTTTTTTTTTTCGGGCCGAATTTTTGAGTTTCGATATCTCAGCTCTGGAAGGGGCTAGAGCCTCCATTTTTGCACTCAGGTCTAAGTCTCATGGCCCTCTATCAGAATTTGGGAAGATTGGAGAAACTTAATTTTTCGCCCCAAAAAAAAAAACGTAAGGGGTACCACTGTCGTTTTTTTTTCGGGCCGAATTTTTGAGTTTCGATATCTCAGCTCTGGAAGGGGCTAGAGCCTCCATTTTTGCACTCAGGTCTAAGTCTCATGGCCCTCTATCAGAATTTGGGAAGATTGGAGAAACTTAATTTTTCGCCCAAAAAAAAACGTAAGGGGTACCACTGTCGTTTTTTTTTCGGGCCAAATTTTTGAGTTTCGATATCTCAGCTCTGGAAGGGGCTAGAGCCTCCATTTTTGCACTCAGGTCTAAGTCTCATGGCCCTCTATCAGAATTTGGGAAGATTGGAGAAACTTAATTTTTCGCCCAAAAAAAAAAAACGTAAGGGGTACCACTGTCGTTTTTTTTTCGGGCCGAATTTTTGAGTTTCGATATCTCAGCTCTGGAAGGGGCTAGAGCCTCCATTTTTGCACTCAGGTCTAAGCCTCATGGCCCTCTATCAGAATTTGGGAAGATTGGAGAAACTTAATTTTTCGCCCAAAAAGAAAACGTAAGGGGTACCACTGTCGTTTTTTTTTTCGGGCCGAATTTTTGAGTTTCGATATCTCAGCTCTGGAAGGGGCTAGAGCCTCCATTTTTGCACTCAGGTCTAAGTCTCATGGCCCTCTATCAGAATTTGGGAAGATTGGAGAAACTTAATTTTTCGCCAAAAAAAAAAACGTAAGGGGTACCACTGTCGGTTTTTTTTCGGGCCGAATTTTTGAGTTTCAATATCTCAGCTCTGGAAGGGGCTAGAGCCTCCATTTTTGCACTCAGGTCTAAGTCTCATGGCCCTCTATCAGAATTTGGGAAGATTGGAGAAACTTAATTTTTCGCCCCAAAAAAAAAACGTAAGGGGTACCACTGTCGTTTTTTTTTTCGGGCCGAATTTTTGAGTTTCGATATCTCAGCTCTGGAAGGGGCTAGAGCCTCCATTTTTGCACTCAGGTCTAAGTCTCATGGTCCTCTATCAGAATTTGGGAAGATTGGAGAAACTTAATTTTTCAACCAAAAAAAAAACGTAAGGGGTACCACTGTCGTTTTTTTTTCGGGCCAAATTTTTGAGTTTCGATATCTCAGCTCTGGAAGGGGCTAGAGCCTCCATTTTTGCACTCAGGTCTAAGTCTCATGGCCCTCTACCAGAATTTGGGAAAATTGGAGAAACTTAATTTTTCGCCCAAAAAAACAAAACGTAAGGGGTACCACTGTCGTTTTTTTTTCGGGCCGAATTTTTGAGTTTCGATATCTCAGCTCTGGAAGGGGCTAGAGCCTCCATTTTTGCACTCATGTCTAAGTCTCATGGCCCTCTATCAGAATCCAGAGTTTTGGGAAGATTGGAGAAACTTAATTTTTCACCCAAAAAAAAAAAAACGTACGGGGTACCACTGTCGTTTTTTTTTTTCGGGCCGAATGTTTGAGTTTCGATATCTCAGCTCTGGAAGGGGCTAGAGCCTCCATTTTTGCACTCAGGTCTAAGTCTCATGGCCCTCTATCAGAATCCAGAGTTTTGGGAAGATTGGAGAAACTTAATTTTTCACCCCCCAAAAAAAAACGTAAGGGCTACCACTGTCGTTTTTTTTTTTCGGGCCAAATTTTTGAGTTTCGATATCTCAGCTCTGGAAGGGGCTAGAGCCTCCATTTTTGCACTCAGGTCTAAGTCTCATGGCCCTCTATCAGAATTTGGGAAGATTGGAGAAACTTAATTTTTCGCCCAAAAAAAAGACGTAAGGGGTACTCTTACGATATCTAGTTTAGTTTCGATATCTCAGCTCTGGAAGGGGCTAGAGCCTCCATTTTTGCACTCAGGTCTAAGTCTCATGGCCCTCTATCAGAATTTGGGAAGATTGGAGAAACTTAATTTTTCGCCCAAAAAAAAAACGTAAGGGGTACCACTGTCGTTTTTTTTTTTCGGGCCGAATTTTTGAGTTTCGATATCTCAGCTCTGGAAGGGGCTAGAGCCTCCATTTTTGCACTCAGGTCTAAGTCTCATGGCCCTCTATCAGAATCCAGAGTTTTGGGAAGATTGGAGAAACTTAATTTTTCACCCCCCAAAAAAAACGTAAGGGGTACCACTGTCGTTTTTTTTTCGGGCCAAATTTTTGAGTTTCGATATCTCAGCTCTGGAAGGGGCTAGAGCCTCCATTTTTGCACTCAGGTCTAAGTCTCATGGCCCTCTATCAGAATTTGGGAAGATTGGAGAAACTTAATTTTTCGCCCAAAAAAAAAAAACGTAAGGGGTACCACTGTCGTTTTTTTTTTTCGGGCCGAATTTTTGAGTTTCGATATCTCAGCTCTGGAAGGGGCTAGAGCCTCCATTTTTGCACTCAGGTCTAAGTCTCATGGCCCTCTATCAGAATTTGGGAAGATTGGAGAAACTTAATTTTTCGCCCCAAAAAAAAAACGTAAGGGGTACCACTGTCGTTTTTTTTTATTCGGGCCGAATTTTTGAGTTTCGATATCTCAGCTCTGGAAGGGGCTAGAGCCTCCATTTTTGCACTCAGGTCTAAGTCTCATGGCCCTCTATCAGAATTTGAGAAGATTGGAGAAACTTAATTTTTCGCCCAAAAAAAAAACGTAAGGGGTACCACTGTCGTTTTTTTTTCGGGCCGAATTTTTGAGTTTCGATATCTCAGCTCTGGAAGGGGCTAGAGCCTCCATTTTTGCACTCAGGTCTAAGTCTCATGGCCCTCTATCAGAATTTGGGAAGATTGGAGAAACTTAATTTTTCGCCCAAAAAAAAAAACGTAAGGGGTACCACTGTCGTTTTTTTTTTTCGGGCCGAATTTTTGAGTTTCGATATCTCAGCTCTGGAAGGGGCTAGAGCCTCCATTTTTGCACTCAGGTCTAAGTCTCATGGCCCTCTATCAGAATTTGGGAAGATTGGAGAAACTTAATTTTTCGCCCAAAAAAAAAAAAAGTAAGGGGTACCACTGTCGTTTTTTTTTTCGGGACGAATTTTTGAGTTTCGATATCTCAGCTCTGGAAGGGGCTAGAGCCTCCATTTTTGCACTCAGGTCTAAGTCTTATGGCCCTCTATCAGAATTTGGGAAGATTGGAGAAACTTAATTTTTCGCCCCAAAAAAAAAAAACGTAGGGGGTACCACTGTCGTTTTTTTTTTCGGGCCGAATTTTTGAGTTTCGATATCTTAGCTCTGGAAGGGGCTAGAGCCTCCATTTTTGCACTCAGGTCTAAGTCTCATGGCCCTCTATCAGAATTTGGGAAGATTGGAGAAACTTAATTTTTCGCCCAAAAAAAAAACGTAAGGGGTACTCTTACGATATCTAGTTTAGTTTCGATATCTCAGCTCTGGAAGGGGCTAGAGCCTCCATTTTTGCACTCAGGTCTAAGTCTCATGGCCCTCTATCAGAATTTGGGAAGATTGGAGAAACTTAATTTTTCGCCCAAAAAAACAAAACGTAAGGGGTACCACTGTCGTTTTTTTTTCGGGCCGAATTTTTGAGTTTCGATATCTCAGCTCTGGAAGGGGCTAGAGCCTCCATTTTTGCACTCATGTCTAAGTCTCATGGCCCTCTATCAGAATCCAGAGTTTTGGGAAGATTGGAGAAACTTAATTTTTCACCCAAAAAAAAAAAAACGTACGGGGTACCACTGTCGTTTTTTTTTTTCGGGCCGAATTTTTGAGTTTCGATATCTCAGCTCTGGAAGGGGCTAGAGCCTCCATTTTTGCACTCAGGTCTAAGTCTCATGGCCCTCTATCAGAATCCAGAGTTTTGGGAAGATTGGAGAAACTTAATTTTTCACCCCCCAAAAAAAAACGTAAGGGCTACCACTGTCGTTTTTTTTTTTCGGGCCAAATTTTTGAGTTTCGATATCTCAGCTCTGGAAGGGGCTAGAGCCTCCATTTTTGCACTCAGGTCTAAGTCTCATGGCCCTCTATCAGAATTTGGGAAGATTGGAGAAACTTAATTTTTCGCCCAAAAAAAAAACGTAAGGGGTACTCTTACGATATCTAGTTTAGTTTCGATATCTCAGCTCTGGAAGGGGCTAGAGCCTCCATTTTTGCACTCAGGTCTAAGTCTCATGGCCCTCTATCAGAATTTGGGAAGATTGGAGAAACTTAATTTTTCGCCCAAAAAAAAAACGTAAGGGGTACCACTGTCGTTTTTTTTTTTCGGGCCGAATTTTTGAGTTTCGATATCTCAGCTCTGGAAGGGGCTAGAGCCTCCATTTTTGCACTCAGGTCTAAGTCTCATGGCCCTCTATCAGAATCCAGAGTTTTGGGAAGATTGGAGAAACTTAATTTTTCACCCCCCAAAAAAAACGTAAGGGGTACCACTGTCGTTTTTTTTTTCGGGCCAAATTTTTGAGTTTCGATATCTCAGCTCTGGAAGGGGCTAGAGCCTCCATTTTTGCACTCAGGTCTAAGTCTCATGGCCCTCTATCAGAATTTGGGAAGATTGGAGAAACTTAATTTTTCGCCCAAAAAAAAAAAACGTAAGGGGTACCACTGTCGTTTTTTTTTTTCGGGCCGAATTTTTGAGTTTCGATATCTCAGCTCTGGAAGGGGCTAGAGCCTCCATTTTTGCACTCAGGTCTAAGTCTCATGGCCCTCTATCAGAATTTGGGAAGATTGGAGAAACTTAATTTTTCGCCCCAAAAAAAAAACGTAAGGGGTACCACTGTCGTTTTTTTTTATTCGGGCCGAATTTTTGAGTTTCGATATCTCAGCTCTGGAAGGGGCTAGAGCCTCCATTTTTGCACTCAGGTCTAAGTCTCATGGCCCTCTATCAGAATTTGAGAAGATTGGAGAAACTTAATTTTTCGCCCAAAAAAAAAACGTAAGGGGTACCACTGTCGTTTTTTTTTCGGGCCGAATTTTTGAGTTTCGATATCTCAGCTCTGGAAGGGGCTAGAGCCTCCATTTTTGCACTCAGGTCTAAGTCTCATGGCCCTCTATCAGAATTTGGGAAGATTGGAGAAACTTAATTTTTCGCCCAAAAAAAAAAAAAGTAAGGGGTACCACTGTCGTTTTTTTTTTCGGGACGAATTTTTGAGTTTCGATATCTCAGCTCTGGAAGGGGCTAGAGCCTCCATTTTTGCACTCAGGTCTAAGTCTTATGGCCCTCTATCAGAATTTGGGAAGATTGGAGAAACTTAATTTTTCGCCCCAAAAAAAAAAACGTAGGGGGTACCACTGTCGTTTTTTTTTTCGGGCCGAATTTTTGAGTTTCGATATCTTAGCTCTGGAAGGGGCTAGAGCCTCCATTTTTGCACTCAGGTCTAAGTCTCATGGCCCTCTATCAGAATTTGGGAAGATTGGAGAAACTTAATTTTTCGCCCAAAAAAAAAAACGTAAGGGGTACCACTGTCGGTTTTTTTTCGGGCCGAATTTTTGAGTTTCGATATCTCAGCTCTGGAAGGGGCTAGAGCCTCCATTTTTGCACTCAGGTCTAAGTCTCATGGCCCTCTATCAGAATTTGGGAAGATTGGAGAAACTTAATTTTTCGCCCAAAAAAAAAACGTAAGGGGTACCACTGTCGGTTTTTTTTCGGGCCGAATTTTTGAGTTTCGATATCTCAGCTCTGGAAGGGGCTAGAGCCTCCATTTTTGCACTCAGGTCTAAGTCTCATGGCCCTCTATCAGAATTTGGGAAGATTGGAGAAAATTAATTTTTCGCCCCCAAAAAAAAACGTAAGGGGTACCACTGTCGTTTTTTTTTTCGGGCCGAATTTTTGAGTTTCGATATCTCAGCTCTGGAAGGGGCTAGAGCCTCCATTTTTGCACTCAGGTCTAAGTCTCATGGCCCTCTATCAGAATTTGGGAAGATTGGAGAAACTTAATTTTTCGCCCAAAAAAAAAACGTAAGGGGTACCACTGTCGTTTTTTTTTTCGGGCCGAATTTTTGAGTTTCGATATCTCAGCTCTGGAAGGGGCTAGAGCCTCCATTTTTGCACTCAGGTCTAAGTCTTATGGCCCTCTATCAGAATTTGGGAAGATTGGAGAAACTTAATTTTTCGCCCCAAAAAAAAAAAACGTAAGGGGTACCACTGTCGTTTTTTTTTTCGGGCCGAATTTTTGAGTTTCGATATCTCAGCTCTGGAAGGGGCTAGAGCCTCCATTTTTGCACTCAGGTCTAAGTCTCATGGCCCTCTATCAGAATTTGGGAAGATTGGAGAAACTTAATTTTTCGCCCAAAAAAAAACGTAAGGGGTACCACTGTCGTTTTTTTTTCGGGCCGAATTTTTGAGTTTCGATATCTCAGCTCTGGAAGGGACTAGAGCCTCCATTTTTGCACTCAGGTCTAAGTCTCATGGCCCTCTATCAGAATTTGGGAAGATTGGAGAAACTTAATTTTTCGCCCAAAAAAAAAAACGTAAGGGGTACCACTGTCGTTTTTTTTTTTTCGGGCCGAATTTTTGAGTTTCGATATCTTAGCTCTGGAAGGGGCTAGAGCCTCCATTTTTGCACTCAGGTCTAAGTCTCATGGCCCTCTATCAGAATTTGGGAAGATTGGAGAAACTTAATTTTTCGCCCAAAAAAAAACCGTAAGGGGTACCACTGTCGGTTTTTTTTTCGGGCCGAATTTTTGAGTTTCGATATCTCAGCTCAGGAAGGGGCTAGAGCCTCCATTTTTGCACTCAGGTCTAAGTCTCATGGCCCTCTATCAGAATTTGGGAAGATTGGAGAAACTTAATTTTTCGCCCAAAAAAAACGTAAGGGGTACCACTGTCGTTTTTTTTTTTCGGGCCGAATTTTTGAGTTTCGATATCTCAGCTCTGGAAGGGGCTAGAGCCTCCATTTTTGCACTCAGGTCTAAGTCTCATGGCCCTCTATCAGAATTTGGGAAGATTGGAGAAACTTAATTTTTCGCCCAAAAAAAAAACATAAGGGGTACCACTGTCGTTTTTTTTTTCGGGCCGAATTTTTGAGTTTCGATATCTCAGCTCTGGAAGGGGCTAGACCCTCCATTTTTGCACTCAGGTCTAAGTCTCATGGCCCTCTATCAGAATTTGGGAAGATTGGAGAAACTTAATTTTTCGCCCCAAAAAAAAACGTAAGGGGTACCACTGTCGTTTTTTTTTTCGGGCCGAATTTTTGAGTTTCGATATCTCAGCTCTGGAAGGGTCTAGAGCCTCCATTTTTGCACTCAGGTCTAAGTCTCATGGCCCTCTATCAGAATTTGGGAAGATTGGAGAAACTTAATTTTTCGCCCAAAAAAAAAAAACGTAAGGGGTACCACTGTCGTTTTTTTTTCGGGCCGAATTTTTGAGTTTCGATATCTCAGCTCTGGAAGGGGCTAGAGCCTCCATTTTTGCACTCAGGTCTAAGTCTCATGGCCCTCTATCAGAATTTGGGAAGATTGGAGAAACTTAATTTTTCGCCCAAAAAAAAAACGTAAGGGGTACCACTGTCGTTTTTTTTTCGGGCCGAATTTTTGAGTTTCGATATCTCAGCTCTGGAAGGGGCTAGAGCCTCCATTTTTGCACTCAGGTCTAAGTCTTATGGCCCTCTATCAGAATTTGGGAAGATTGGAAAAACTTAATTTTTCGCCCCAAAAAAAAAAACGTAGGGGGTACCACTGTCGTTTTTTTTTCGGGCCGAATTTTTGAGTTTCGATATCTCAGCTCTGGAAGGGGCTAGAGCCTCCATTTTTGCACTCAGGTCTAAGTCTCATGGCCCTCTATCAGAATTTGGGAAGATTGGAGAAACTTAATTTTAACCAGGTTAACGGTGTTAACGTTTTAAATACTCGACCTAGTTCCGTTAGCAACGGGAAGAAACTCTTGTAACTTCAGTGCCCAACCCGTATCACGACAAGACGTGAAATAATCATGTTGGTTCATTTTGGAAAACGTGTAGCTGTCATGGTTTAGTTTAAACTCAAAACCATAAATAGGGCTATACTGCCCTCTTGTGTCAAATTATATTTCTATATTTATTTTTCCAACAAATAAAACCAAACCGTCAATAAAAATTAATTCAATACACCTTTGACCTCAACAGACTCAGTGGCTCAATTGATAAAGCGTTGGGCTTTAATCAAGAAGATCTGAGTTCAAATCCCATTCTTGCTTACGTTAAATTGTTGTGATTATATCAAACAAAGTGGCTAAAACAACATTTCTTCAACCCAGTATCACGACAAGACGTGAAATAATCACGTTGGTCCACTTTTGAAAACGTGTAGATTTCACGGTTTAAACCCCCTCAAACGTGAAACTTACACTTAAACTGAAACTTACCATCACGACCTATTGGTTTTCATTAAACCGAGAAAAATGGAATTTAGTTTTATTGACGATCACTGAGAAATGGTCTATTATTTAAAATGCAAAAAACATTTATTATTTTCAAGGTGAAAAGGATTCATTTGCCTCGATCCACGCCGAAGCAGCCTAAATAGTCCACTTTGGAAAATGTGTAGATGTCACGGTTTAACCCCCTCAAACGTGAAACTTACACGTTTGCGTTAACACGCTCCAGTGGAGAGATATCCAGATGTTTATTCGCCTCTGCCATAACGACCTATCGGTTTTCATTAAACCGAGAAAAATGGAATTTTGTTTTATTTACGATCACTGAGAAATGTTCTATTAGACATAACGCTAAATGCTCTTCACCAAGAAAGACCTTTCTAATTGTGTGTTGGTGCATGGTGTAGGCTATGTATTTGTGTAGTTAGTTTAAAAATGTATGTTAAATAAACCTCGCATTACCAGTGAATCCTAATTACATGATGTGATTTTTAATTAATGTATCTTTGTATCATTGTATCTTAAAATGTATTATTTAATTAAAATATCTATGTTATATTTTTAATGTGCAACAAGTGAACATTGGGAACAAGCTCAACATGTGCTCAACAATAATTTACATAGCCAGTTATGAAAAATGGAGGAGATTTATCAAATCGAAAACTAAAGGAGAAAAACAGACTGCCTATATGTGCTTGTTTCGATATCCAGGGTGGCAACCAATATAGCCAGAAAATACATACATGTGACAATATTTCAGGTGGGGATAATCAACATTTGCTTCTTAGACATCCTAAAGACTGTAAAAATACAAAAGTTAGAAAACATATATCAGAAGGGTCCATAGGGGAGGAGTTCCAGTGATCTAATGTCACCATTTTTTGACATTTTTTGGTGTTTATTTGAGTTTTTATGCACTATACATCATCTAATCAAGACAATCCTCATATCTATCAATTCCTCATGCTGAAAATGGGGTAGATTGTGTCTGTAGGATGTATTGTTCAGATTCTATGTAGGTTTAAAGTTTTCATTTTCCGCAGCCTAAAATCAAGCACGGACACAAAAGATGATACAAAAAATCACATATGGGACAAAAATTTGCGCGGGGAACATCAAAATTCCTTTTCTAGACACCTTAAGGATTACAAAAAACTAGGTTAAAAAAATATATCTTTCGTGTGCAGGTGAACCCCCCTCCCCCCCCCTTCCGACCAGACTGTGTTAAGCGCTGAAAGAACCTTTTAAGGTTCTATATAAAACCTTTTCTTCTAAGAGTGTACACTTTTCAAAATAATGTATTGTTTTTAAAATGTAACATTAACACGACAGTCATTTGAATGTAGCCTTCATAAAAATGTAAAGCAAAATATAAATGTGCAAAAAATGGAAACGACTTGTATTTTTAATGTTGAGTAGCAGTACTATTTAGTCGACTATGCACATACCAATTAATGGACCTTATTGTATATATATAAAAAAACAAAACAGTAATTCATGTGCATACTATCCTGCTCAATAAAAGTTAAAAACTTAAAGAAGGGTGCACACTTGCCAAATTGTTACATGTTTATACTCTTGCTTAACCTGACCTAAAGCAGTGGCTTGTTCAGTTTAGAATAATAACAGATGCATCCTTGTTTTTAGTGTTGAGAGTTTGTAATTCACAGTAAAAGATGCAGTGGTCAAAATGTTGCAGAGATCACCAGAACCTAGTGGAAAGCAATCCATGACCTTGGGAAAAAAATGCTTGAAAGAGACTGAATATTGAGGAGAAAGTAGTGGAGAAGAGGCGAAGGGCACAGTCGATTTTGTTTTTGTTTTTGAAGATGGTTCACACATGCAGGGAGGATACAGGGAAGGATGTGCAGTGAGCCGATTCCCTGCTAGAGCCACTCAAGACATGTGTTTTTAGAAATGAATTACAACGAGAGAGAGAAAAAAAGATGATTCAAGTCAAAATGGGATCATGTTAAAGGGTTAGTTCACCCAAAAATGAAAATGAAGTCATTAATTACTCACTCCCATGCTGTACCAACCCCGTAAGACCTTCGTTCCTCTTCGGAACACAAATGAAGATATTTTTGATTAAATTTGAGAAGTGGATCACTGCTACATAGGCTGCCTAAGGGATTGAAACTTGACGGCCCAGAAAGTCAATGAAGAAAATGTTCAAATTCCATGTGATAACAGTGGCTCAACTATAAGTTTATCAAGCAACAAGAATAGTTTTTGTGCGAAAAAACAACAAAAATAACGACTTTATTCGACTATTCCTTTTCTTCCTTGTAGGCCTGAGACGAGACTTCAAGCGATTTCCATGACGCATGCGCGAGATTGCGATCTCCTTCTACTACTTCAGTTCAGTTCTCGCATATTCGCATATTAAGCACAAATATAAAGCCTACTGATATAGATAAGACAATGTCAGTAGTATTGACAGCAAAATAGTCTACAGAATATTTCGTGCTGTATTGACCGGTGCAATATTTGAAAATTGATAATTATTTATTTATGTTTAAATTATATTTATATCTGAATTTGTCAAAACCTAGACTTTCAAGCATAAAAATGTAATTTATTCATGTGTATTCGTCTACAAAATAACCTATAAACATCTTTTCTTATTCTATTTTGCCTGGAATCGCTTCCAACGTGTCGTGCGAAAAATAGGCGTCTGTTCTATTTCTAGCATGCACACATTTTCCGTGCACGTGTCACGCAGGTAGTGTGCAAGCTCTAATCTCTTAACATGGGAGGCGAAATAAAAACGGACACTGAGACGCTTACGCCATGCAGCCAGTGTGTCTCCGGCCTTATACATACACGGAAGTACACTGTAATCACGTAAACATACGCTGTAATTTCGGTTTACTTACACAGTTGTTTGCGGGTCATAATATAAAGTGTTAAATATATGAAAAACAGTTAAGTTCAAGCATCTAGTCTAAATACTGCTTACATGTATGACATAGAGTGGGAATTAAAATCGCAGTGAAATTACAGGTACAGTCGACCAACAGCACAGGCGAGTATGAGCAGTGTATTGGGATCAGAAACAAGGTTCTTACATCTACATTAACTCTCCGGGTGAAACACAAGTATCAAACGCGAAACGCAAGTAACTTTGTGGGCGCTGTTGCTATTATACTGGCGGTATAGATGACTCTTGCGCCCGACGCAAATCTAAAATGTGTTGGTCTGAAGTATACGTGTGGTTTGGGCGTAACGTGCAATAACGCGCCACTGACATTAGACTCGTTTTTTCCTGGTCTGTGGCGGAAATTTGTTCTGAAACTGCAAAATAGCACCAGGGAACGTTTACACCAGAACACGAGCTAGTTCATTCCCTAATTTACCAACGTGCCCGTGCAAAATAGGAATGGTACATGTGTCGATGTACAAAGTCAATTGCGCCGGGTGCAGGGCCCTGATTCTTTCTGTTTATTAATGTATTCATTGATTGACGTATCTCTCTCCTGTTCACTGCCGGTGCTCGGCTCTCTGTTCTTTCTAGACATAAATACACTGGAGAGCAGGTCGGGTGTGAAGCACTCTTGCGACTCCTGCTGCCTGAGGTCTGTGATTATTTCAGCAGGTCAGAGAAATCCAATAGCTCAGCTTTGGATGACCTTTAAGAGCGCTCCAGGCCTGTGTTCTCCCTACCAGACCTCTGCTGGGATCTTTCAATGAAGGTTTGATACAATCACCACAAAGCACACGTTCTCAGAACTTGGTGAGCTGGCAGTCATTAATCAAACCTCTTTAAAGAATCCGAATTCGCATGCTTTTGAATTTAAGCTCCATCACAATACAGATATTGACCAGGCTGTGTCTTGTTTTAGTGTTAGTTTACATTAGTGCTGGTTTTCATATTCTTTTGGTCTTGAAAATCACAATACAATAGCATTAGGGGAAAATGTTTAGATGCTGTTTTATTTGAAAGTGATGAGATGCATGATTTTAAAGCATGGTGTGCCACAAGTCTCGGTCTTGGGCCCCTTGTTATTTTCAATGGCCCATAAGTTATGTTTGATTTTCATTTATCAATTGAAAACCACATTTCTAATGTTCGTTTCAACTATTATAAGGGAAAAACAGTATTTCCCGTGCTTTCAGCGACTCACAGAACAAAACGATCAAAACTGTATTGTGGGATGAACGTTTAAATCAGAAACTTTGGAAAAGTAGTGTTCTGGTCTGTTTTTATTCGACATTAGTAATCTGATCAACGTAACATGAGTCATCAACTTTTATGGGTCAGCATTTGGAGGAAAACACATTAACATAATCTTCAAAAGGATTTCAAGCGTGGGAACTAGATCTCTTTCCTGACGCAATCAAAAGTGTTGCGAGGGCATCATTTCTGTGGCAGGATTTTGAGAGGAAAAGATTTGACACTCAAATGCGTCAATAGCATGATTTTCTTTGAGGACACACAGGAAAACATAGCAATTATTGATTTTTTTCTGTTTAGAAAAAGTAATTTAGCTACACCTAAGGAGCTGTGCACAACTATTGAATACATGCTGTACTTTGAAAACGTATTTAGTTTCAAACTGAAAAACACTGATAAACGCCAGGTTTCAGTTTAATATTTACTCTTCAGGGGAAGCTGGTGTTTTGCGTTTGCATTCAGCTGGTTTAATCTGGTGTCAGTCGCAGCGTGAGCTCATGTTCCTGTCCTTTCGGCTTCCCGGGATATTAATTCCTGTTTTTGTCTTGATTTGCTCTCATCTGTGACAAACAAATGAACATCAGTACTACGCATTTAGCCAACAACACACATTTGAGCACAACAACACAGTGCTATGAAACACAGATCTAGTTATGACTCGAAAGTATGGTTAAGAATATAAAATTCTAAAAATGTACTTGCAAAACATTTTCATGTGTGCATGGTCATTGATGTGTCAGATTATAAGAACATGAATATTTAGCACACTGTTGGTTAAATGTAAAAGACATTATGAACACACTGTAGTTGATAAATATTTTAGCTTATCAACTACAGAGTTGACCCATATTATATTATTATAATTAAAGGGTTAGTTCACCCAAAAATGAAAACTTTTCATGCGCGAGAATTGCGATCTGCTTACACCAGCTTACACTACTTCAGATCGCAATTCTCGCGCATGCGTCGTGGAAATCTAAGGAAGTCTCGTTTCTGGCCAACAAGGAAGAAAAGAAATAGTTGAATAAACTCGTTATTTTTGTTTGTTTTTTCGCACAAAAAGTATTCTCGTCGCTTGATAAACTTATAGTTGAGCCACTGTAGTCACTTGGGATATTTAAACATTTTCTTCATTGACTTCTTGGGCCGTCAAGAGGCAGTCCCTTAGGAGCCAATGTGGTAGTTATACAGCTCTCAAATTTAATCAAAAATATCTTCATTTGTGTTCCGAAGACGAACGAAGGTCTTACGGGGTTGGTACAGCATGGGGGTGAGTAATTAATGACTTAATTTTCATTTTTGGGTGAACTAACCCTTTAATTTGCACTTCCGTGGAGGACTAGGTGAGCTACTTAAAAATGAAGGAATTAAGTTAAATAAATGTAATAATTCTAAAATTCTGCACTTCATTTTATTCTAAATAGTTTTAATTTACTGTATTTTATTTTTATCATAATTTTTATTTTTCATTATTTCTTATTTTTTTTATTCTAAACTGTTTTAATTATTCTGATTTCTTTTGATTATTTTAATTTCTTCCATGTAAAGCACTTTGAATTGCCATTGTGTATGAAATGTGCTATATAAATAAACTTGCCTTGCCTTGCCTTGCCTAAAATAAAAGCGGAAATGAATAAATCACATTTCAGATGGTGAAATGAATAGATATGTTTAAAACTGTATTTAACGTTCACATTTTAAAATGTAAATAAAACGATACATTATTTTAAATTAAAAAATAATTATGTTTTTAAAAAGTTAGTTAATAAAATAAATAGTAAAACCATTTTATTTCATTTATTTGGTAAATTAATAAATCGTGTTAAATGTGCAAATTAAACCGCATTTAAAAAAAAGCATTTGCTTTTTTAAATTAAACTCTTTAATTATTTTAAATAAATTGCAAAGCATTAATTAAATAGACATATTTTAATGTCTAATCATAGTTTATTATTATTTTCATCATTTGAAAAGTGATTCATTTCCATTTTTATATTTGAATTATGAAATTGATAACTTATTCCTTGTTCACACACGTACATTTGTTCTGGACAGTACGCCACCATGACCACACACACACTATCACGAGCGATATCGCCCATGAATGATGAATGACAGCATAAGCCACAGACTGTGTCCAAGCTCTAGGGGTCATTCACACATCACGGACGCATCTGTCCTCCGTCCTCTGCTGTGAAATGAGTTGAGTTACCCGCATCTAGAGCTCAGTAAACATGTTTTCTCTTTGTCCATTTCAGAGATTTGCAGAACGCCATAAAGCTACCTGCAG
Organism: Pimephales promelas; assembly: GCF_988280905.1. NCBI lineage: Eukaryota > Metazoa > Chordata > Actinopteri > Cypriniformes > Leuciscidae > Pimephales > Pimephales promelas. Next base: position 2,291,635 of record NC_142788.1, read on the forward strand.
TGAAACCAATTTTTGCTCCAGCTTGCCAAAAGCAGCGAGTGAGACAATTACCCGGCCGGTGACAAATTTCATATCTGTTTATGGGAACTGTTGGTTCTGGTATGGGAGGCAAAACAAAGCAATTCCCATCTTGTTATCAGAGCTTGTAGGCCACAATAGTGGTTCCTTCTTTTGGGTTTAAAGCCCTGTGTGAATCATCTGATAAAAGCCTGGAAGTGTGAACTCAGACGTTCATGGGTTTGACATCAGAAAACACTCCCAGGCCAGGACATAATAGAGGAAACAGAAAGACCACAATGCTTCAATCGTCGTTCCCTAGCTGTTTATTGATTGATTGTAAAGTCTTAAATTTCCTCCATTTACATCAGCAGGAATAATCTTCCTCTAACCCGAAAACGTTTCAAATCTGTGACGTTGTGAGGCAAGGGTAAGTATAGGACACAACAAGCATGTCATTTGATGAACCAGAGTTTATCCCAAATATTTACATTCACTTTAGACATAACAGACTGTATTTATGGGGGGAAAAAATAAGCTGCAATAAGCTGCAAAGAAATAATTCAGTTCAATTTCACGTGTTTTCATGTTGTATGGGGACTTTCCATAGACAAAGATTTTTATACTATACAAACTGTATATTCTATCTCCTAATCCTACCCAAAAAAAAAAAAAAAAAAAAAAAAACGCATACTACATGGCAACAAGTTGCACGCTTGCTTAGCAACAGATTAGCAACATTATAACCATGGCAACTCCTCAGTCCTTCTCACAAATACATCATTAGATAAATAGTGACATTTTGCTTGTGATATTTTGTGGTTTTACAATTTTTAACCCTCTGATGGTCTTCAAAAAAAGTAACAATTCCAGTCTTCGGGGTCTATTGGACCCCAGACAAAAATATTTAATTTTGTAACAGAATAGTATTTTTTTTTTAACAAATATAATTTTACTCTGTTTATTAATGTTTTTACTCAACATTTGTGTAGTTTTTGGAGGATTTATGATTTTTTTATTTATTTCTATAAATAAATAAATAAATATTTATTTAAATAGGATTTTTACAAAAAAAACAGCATTTTATGTTAAATAAACTTTATAAAAGACCCAGATTTCTAACTTTCATTCCTGGGGATACCATGGATAATTTTACAAGGTTGAATGTAAGATTTTTTGCCTAATTTTTGGAAAAAACAGGTTAAAATTTGTAATAAGTCACTTTATCCACTAGATGGCTATAGAGCTTCACTAGGCCTATAACTATTTGAATTACTGAAAGATATAGTTTCTAAAGTTGGATTCAGTTGGATTCATATCTAAATATTGTAAAAGCACACTTATAACAAAAATAAAATACTTTTTGTCAAAGTTTAGCCTTTGTTTTTGTACTGAAAAAACAACAGTTTTTCAATAATGTTACATTATGATTAGAATCAAACCTGAACATGTTACAAAGAGAAATGTTGGAGTCTTAAGATTTGATCATTTATTTCAACTGAACAGCAATAACAAATTAGCAAATAAAGCAGTAAAAATAAAATATTGAAAAAAAAAAAAGTAAATTGGGTAAAAAATAGAATAACTAGGAACAATAGTTTGGAACAATAGAACAGATGGTCTCATCTCTTTTATTTTTTTTATAGCCTTACAAATGTATTCCTGTGTGTGTGTGTGCACATTTTCAATGTGTCTTAGTGTTACCAATTTATTTTTGCGGTGGTTCTGCATTTTAGAGTATTTTATTTTACAAATGATAAGCGAATAGTTTTTATAGTCTGTATGTATTCCTGTATATTGCATTCCTCTATATGTGTGTGTTTGTGTGTGTGTGCATGTGTGTGAGCATGATAATTTTGGATTGTGGATGTTTTTTGCATTGTTGGAAGTGTGCCACTCAATTTCTGTCATTTCTGTCTGTGTTTCTGCGTTATTTCTGATTTTGATGATGAATTGTGTCTATTTTGAGTCCAATGATAAATAAATATTTATTTATTAATTTATAGATATTTAAAAGATATCATAAATCCTCCAAAAACTGCACAAATGTTGAGTAAAAACATTAATAAACAGTAAAATAATATTTGTATACAAAAAAAAAACTATTGTTCTGTTACAAAATTAAATGGTATTTTTTGGGGTCCAATGGACCCCGAAGACCACGAGTGTGACTATTTTTTGTCACGCCTACATAAAAACAGATAGAATTCCATTTTAATTTTTTTTTTGTAGATCTTGACAGTGTTGAGAGCCGTAGCAAGTTTCATACCATTTGGAAAAAGAGAACATTATTTTTAATTCAAGCAAAATTCATTTGGGGTCTAACAGACCCCGAAGACCATCAGAGGAAGCGTATGTGAGATTGTGGCCAAAACGGGTATTGCACTCAGTTTCAAATCCCCTCCCCCTCCCTCTGACTCCAGGTTGCCAGATAGTCTGCAGGATACTTCTCCAGTTTCAGACGCATCTCCAATCCTTGTTTAATTTCGAACATTGTCGCAAAGTATTTCGGAATCATAACAAGTTTTTTATTTTTTGGGATTCGTAATGTTACACTTCAAAATAAATAAATAAATATCTGACATGTTTATATCTGCAGCTCTGGTAACTACAGAAGATCTGGCAACCCGGATGCCGCAACACTACTGACTCCGTGATTGGTAGATCGGTGGAGGGCGGAGCATCAGACCAAAACACAACATGACAACATCAACATCAGTCGAGGGCTGCAACTGCACTTTTTAAATGACAATATCCTGGCCGGACTACTGTTGTTAGTGATAGAAGTATTTGAAATGAACATGATATCTTAATGTCTAGTGATATATCAGGGCCATTTCACGATTAATTCAATGTGAAAAATAGAGCACCAAATACACAGTTGAAAGTTTTGACTTTTTGACCCGATATTTTCAAAAATAATGATAAGAGAAAAACATAGACCACTAGAAAATAAGGATAGAGTTGGTTATTGCGTCTTGTAAAATGAACTGATGTGTTTTTAGGAAAAAACATGGGATGGATAGAAAAATAATACAGCAATAAATGGCCAATGAGACGTTTTATTTGGCCGGGCTCCACGACGGTAAATTGGATTGTTGTGCTTTAGCGTGAGGGTTTGAGCCCAGCTGATCAAACACACACACACCCAAATCAACAATAACAACAACACAACCCATCAATCCTTTGCTTTCAAAATAATGTGTGGGATAACAAAGGAATACATTATAAATGCAAATAATAAGCTGGCTGTTTACCGAAATCCCACGTTGTTTTTTCATCTAAAAAAAATGGATAAATAATACATGTTTTTTGGTTTGCTTTTGGCCGATTTTGCCTCATTGTATTTGCAGCTGGCAGTAATTATACCTGTTCCAGCGCTCGAACAGACAGATTTCAGATGAGTCGAGTCATAAACGCTCTGTTAACACACATCTGCATCACAGTTCAAGACCGATGCCGTTTCACAGCCAAAAACAGCTTCAGAAATGACTGCAATTTCAGAGAACGCTAATCACTCTAAACACACAGTACAGATGAACATGAAGCAAAAACAGAAAGAATGAAGGGAGAAAATTGGAGATTTCTGCATTTGAAGAAGACCACATCATTATTAACTCGTCTTCATGTTGATTGACTGGATGACTCCCTGTTCTTCTGTGGACGTGGCCAGAGGCTGTCGAGCTCAGTTCATTGTGCTGTCAGGGTTATGTTCTGTTTTGTCTTCGTTTTCATTGTGTTCACTTTGGTGGTTTTCCTTTGACAGTTACATTTATTCATCCTATTCACCTGTCCCTCATTAATTATCTCATTAGCTCATTTGTTTGTCCTTGTACTAAAGCCCTCAGTTTCTGTCAGTTCTTTGTCCTGGGGCCTGTACCATGATGGTAGTGGAACAAACTCAGGTTCCCAAGACCCAAGTCAAACTCAAGAAATTCCCAAGTCTATTCCAGAAAGAAATTCCCGAGTCCATTCCAGAGAGAAATTCCAAAGTCCGTTCCAGAGAGAAATTCCAGAGTCCGTTCCAGAGAGAAATTCCCGAGTCCGTTCTAGAGAGAAATTCCTGAGTCCGTTCCAGAGAGAAATTCTCGAGTATGTTCCAGAGATAAATTCCCAAGTCCGTTCCAGAAAGAAATTCCCGAGTCCGTTCAAGTGTTAAATTCCAGAGTCCATTCCAGTGTGAAATTCCCGAGTCCGTTCCAGAGAGAAATTTCTGAGTCCGTTCTAGAGAGAAATTCCAGAGTCCGTTCTAGAGAGAAATTCCAGAGTCCGTTCCAGAGAGAAATTCCCGAGTCCGTTCTAGAGAGAAATTCCTGAGTCCGTTCCAGAGAGAAATTCTCGAGTATGTTCCAGAGATAAATTCCCAAGTCCGTTCCAGAAAGAAATTCCCGAGTCCGTTCAAGTGTTAAATTCCAGAGTCCATTCCAGTGTGAAATTCCCGAGTCCGTTCCAGAGAGAACTTTCTGAGTCCGTTCTAGAGAGAAATTCCAGAGTCCGTTCTAGAGAGAAATTTCTGAGTCCATTCCAGAGAGAAATTCCCGAGTCCGTTCCAGAGAGAAATTCTCGAGTACGTTCCAGAGATAAATTCCCGAGTCCGTTCCAGGAAGAAATTCCCGAGTCTGTTCCAGTGTTAAATTCCAGAGTCCATTCCAGTGTAAAATTCCCGAGTCCGTTCCAGAGAGAAATTTCCGAGTTCATTCCAGAGAGAAATTCCTGAGTCCGTTCCAGAGAGAAATTCCCGAGTCCGTTCCAGAGAGAAATTCCAAGTCCGTTCCAGTGTGAAATTCCCGAGTCCGTTCCAGAGAGTAATTCCCGAGTCCATTCCAGAGAGAAATTCCAGAGTCCGTTCCAGAGAGAAATTCCCGAGTCCGTTCCAGAGAGAAATTCCAGAGTCTGTTCCAGAAAGAAATTCCCGAGTCCAATCCAGAGAGAAATTCCCTGGCCCGATCCAGAGAGAAATTCCCAAGTCCATTCCAGTGTGAAATTCCCGAGTCCGTTCCAGAGAGAAGTTCCTGAGTCGAAATTCCCGAGTCCGTTCCAGAGAGAAATTTTCGAGTCCATTCCAGAGAGAAATTCCCGAGTCCGTTCCAGAGAGAAATTCCGAGTCTGTTCCAGAGAGAAATTCCAGAGTCCGTTCCAGAGAAATTCCCGAGTCCGTTCTAGAGAGAAATTCCCGAGTCCGTTCTAGAGAGACATTTCTGAGTCTGTTCCAGAGAGAAATTCTCGAGTACGTTCCAGAAATAAATTCCCAAGTCCGTTCCAGAAAGAAATTTCCTGGTCCGTTCCAGTGTGAAATTCCCGCGTCCATTCCAGAGAGAAATTTCCAAGTCCATTCCAGTGTGAAATTCCGCAGTCCGTTCCAGAGAGAAATTCCCAAGTCCGTTCCAGAGAGAAATTCCAGAGTCCGTTCCAGAGAGAAATTCCAGAGTCCGTTCCAGAGAGAAATTCCAGAGTCCGTTCTAGAGAGAAATTTCTGAGTCCATTCCAGAGAGAAATTCCCGAGTCCGATCCAGTGTGAAATTCCCGAGTCCGTTCCAGAGAGAAATTCCCAAGTCCGTTCCAGAGAGAAATTCTCGAGTCCGTTCTAGAGAGAAATTCCAGAGTCCGTTCTAGAGAGAAATTTCTGAGTCCATTCCAGAGAGAAATTCCCGAGTCCGATCCAGTGTGAAATTCCCGAGTCCGTTCCAGAGAGAAATTCCCAAGTCCGTTCCAGAGAGAAATTCCCAAGTCCATTCCAGAGAGAAATTCCCGAGTCCGATCCAGTGTGAAATTCCCGAGTCCGTTCCAGAGAGAAATTCTCGAGTCCGTTCCAGAGAGAAATTCCCGAGTCCGTTCCAGAGAGAAATTCCCGAGTCCATTCCAGAGAGAAATTCCCGAGTCCGATCCAGTGTGAAATTCCCGAGTCCGTTCCAGAGAAAAATTCTCGAGTCCGTTCCAGAGAGAAATTCCCGAGTCCGTTCCAGAGAGAAATTCCCGAGTCCGTTCCAGAGAGAAATTCCCGAGTCCGTTCCAGAGAGAAATTCCCGAGTCCGTTCCAGAGAGAAATTCCCTGGTCCGATCCAGAGAGTAATTTCTGAGCTATCACATGGTTTCAGAAGACAGCGTTGGTATGAAATATGGCACATACGTCATCATATAGAGCAACCTTTGTGAAAGTTTTTTTTGTATCTATTTTGGACCTTGACAGCACTTGGTCCCCATCCACTTTCATTGTATGAAAAAAAGAGCTGCATGAATGGAAAACAGAAGGTAAGGCTAGTCTGTAATCCATCTAAATGTTTACCTGCACACAAAATCACGTCTGCTTTTATTTCATTCATTAGTAGACGCACAGGACAATGCAATTGCATCTGCCACAAAGCATCTTAATCGACTCTCTTCAGAAAAATGCCTAGTGTGATGGAAGCAGAAATGTGCAGAGAGAAATCGAATTTTACAGAACATTAACCTTCTTCATCAGCCTCAAGACCAGCTCACCCTGAACACCTGCTCCAGTACCTCTGATCAGCTATTCACACTCTCCACTTAAGCTTGATTTGATCCAATTACTGGGTATGCGAGAGCTCCGCGTTTCAAGTAAATGATGCAACACGATATATAAAACACAACATAAAACACCATAAATATATTTCCTCTATCATCAAGTCTACAATGCAAGCGCAAGCAAGCAAAACACGGACACATCATGCAATATGAAAACTACAATGCTCCCATTTTCATAATGGAGGCGTTAGTGTCATCACTCAGTCTCGGTGTAGACAAGTGTTAGTTTCACCGGAGTGTGAAGAGCTTGTGTTTTAGTTTAATCAGCTGTTGAGATGATGAATCGGGGCAGATTAGCACTGCTGCTTCTGATACTGTCAATCAAAGCTGTTCAATCTCTCATCCTCATCTCAATATTCATGTGATTGAAATTAATCAAAGAGACTCTTATCAAGAGAGAGAGAGATGTCTGAGCACTTCAGAATCACCACCATCCTCATCAAACAGCCAACGTGAGGCGGGTTAAGATAGAGGGATGTTTTAACAATCAGGGTAAAGTTTTGAAAGTATTCGTTCATCCAAAATTGAAAATGATTTACTCGACCTCACATCCCGTATGCATTTCTTTCTTCTGTGGAACTCAATTTCCAAAATGCTGAAGGCCTACTTTTTTCAGGTCTGGAGTGACACGACTACAGAGCGTTCATTTTCGTGTGAACTATTGCTTTAATATCCAAAGCAGGTTGACTATCAAACAAAAAGAAAGAAACCAATATGCACAAAGAGCAAAACACTTACACTCTTTGGCAGTGAATGGGCAGAGCGGGGATTGATATATTTAGTGATCATCTATTTCACCGTCTCTGAATCAACACAGATGGAGAGTGAAGTTTATGAAGAAGCTGAGAGTTATGAACTTCTATATTTCCATTATGCCTGCTCAAAATGATGAAGTTATAGCCAATTGGTAATACCTTTAAAACCTTTTATTTCTGGTTCTGGTTCAGGCAACTCAATTTCTTGTACTCAACAATACAACTTAAAACACTCAATTTTGCTACATTCATTGCGGGACATTTCACAAAAAAGTGTCTTGACTGTGAGTGTAAATGCAAGTAGATTTGAATGATAATTTTTGCCTACATATTTAATCAATCTTGTAATGCATTTTCATTTTAATTTAGCAATTTATAAAGCATTTCAATATGGATATTAAAGTATGAAATGGCAAATGTAAATTATGTCATTTCATTTTCATTTTGCACCAAACGGTGCTACAATGGTAATGTAAAATGTACATTTAAATACAGGATGCAATGCCATTTTACACATTGCATTGTCATTTTGCATATTACATTTCAAATTGAATATTGCAACCCATATGCTTCCGTACTAAGTAGCCTTTCTCAGACATGGTTTAACCCTAGTCCCAGACTAAAATGAGCTGTTTGAACGGAAAGCAACATGCACTGAGTTACAATATCTTAAAATATGACAGTGCCATTGTTTTGTCCCAAGATGCACATCAGTAATGTTTTTTTTTTCCTAAGGCACCTTGATAAAAGCTACTAAAATGTAATTGAACTAAGGCCTGATTCTGATTCTTCAGTTTTCTCATATTCCTATACACTCCATTGTGTAAAACACTTTGGTAACACTTTACTTGAAGGGGTGTGCATAAGACTGGCATGACACATGTTATGAATATGAAGGAGGGTTTATGCATGTTTATGACAACTGTCATTAAGTGTCTTTTGCTCAATAATGACATTTTTAATGCAAATATAAAGAGTTTGTTTGAGATGTCTATGTTATGACATCTTGACATAGCTAAGACAACACAATCTGTCATAAAAATGATTAATGATCAAACTTAAAAGAGCACCAAGCTTTATAGGTTAACATTACATTAAACTGTCAGGCGGTTGGTTTTGACATTGGCCGTCATGAGGCCATTATAACTTTTTAATGACAAATTCAATTAGTAACACTGTAGTTGAGGACACGAAAAACATTCATGACACAGTTATAATGCCTCATGACAGCCAATGTCAAAGCCAACCACATCACAGTTTAACTTCATTTCATGTCAAGATGTCGTGACAAAGACACTGACAGGTTATGATGTATTGGTTTATGTCAAGGTGTCATAACAAAGACATCTCAAACAATGTCATACTTGCATTCAAAATGTCATTATTGAGCGAATGACACTTAATGACAGTTGTCATAAGCATGCATAAACCCTACTTCATATTCATAACATATGCATGCACACCCCTTCAAGTAAAGTGTTACACACACATTTGTCTCCTCATTATGCTTGTTTTTCGACAGGTCAGTTTTTGATTCGACATCTTTGCTCATTAGCACAGAGTATGTCAAGAATAATTAGTCCAGCCAGTTGCTCAGAACCACGCCAAAGAGCATCTGCATCCTTCAGTCTCCGGCTCACACACACACACACACACACACACAGGAATAAGCGTTTAGCACACGTCTCTGTGTTTGACTCTTCTAATGAACAGCCAACTACATTTAGAAAAAACATCTCGCTTGCCTCTCGTCTGTTTACCGGCTATTTCTGGGGGATTCAATTAAAAATACCCAAGAGGTGAAAAACGAATCAGAGTAAAGAAGTTGATCATTTTCTCGGCAGTTTCATGAAATAGTTAAGTGGCTCCATGGCTCTCTGGAGTACATTACCTAAAGTGGGTATGTGAAAATATCAAGTATATATCAAAGACACGTTCACTTAAAACACTAATTAAATATTAGTTCATAGAGTGAAGTTGCAGTCAAAATTACAAAATAAAACATTCGGTTCACATATGACACAGTATGAAGTATGAGCATTAAGTACTTTATTTTGATATCAAGCACTCTTTTGAAAGAACGCTTAAGTGTGCTTTTTTCCACAAGTGGCATTTAAGGTGTGTGTGTGTGTGTGTGGGAGGACACTCTGGACATTAGCGCTATCTTCAGGTTGTCCTCTGGGTGATAAATAAAAGGTTTTCAATTGCCAAGTTACTTTTCACTGCACGCTGCAGAAAGGCACTAGAGAAGTGGGCGAAGCCGTCAGCCTCTTCTCCAGCAAAACACGAGGACTGAAAGAGCTAATGATGCACGTTCAAGTGGGTGATAAGAGACACACGATCCACATTAATCATTATATTATACACATATGCTGATGGTCTCTAAAGAGTACACTCCAGTTCAAGGCCCATCCATGAAGGTTATCAAATGAGTGGGAGAAAGAGATAGATGCATTCATTTTTAGAAATCAAGACTTTTATGTAAACACTCCTTTCACATGTGAAAGAGATACAGCCGAGAGATGAGAGTTAGGCTGAAGCCAAGGCTAGACATCTGTCGCACTGTATGTTGCTGTTTTGGTTTCCTTTTCATCATCTTTTAAAGTAGGTTTCCATGACAACGATGTCGTAAAACGGAAAAGTTTTTCCTTTGCGTTGATCAAGTAAAGACGACTACCTTGTCAACCCGATCCCCATTAAAATCTCCGTATTTTTCGTGCCATGCCAGTAGATGGCGATGTCACTTTGTAAAGAAACACAGCTCGCTTATATAGTTTAAAAAAAAATAATTATTACTCAAAAAAAATAAACAACAGTATACAAAATATAAAAAACATACAACTTAATATTACCCTTAACTCGCTTATATAGTGAACAGGTAATTTGCATGTGTATGACGTCACTGTTTTCACAAATTGGGGTTGGGGCTAAGATCATTTTTAAATTCACTTATCTGTTCTAAAAATCCATTAAAAAATGTGATGACATCACATAATAGCAGAATGCTAGCGTGTTCCGCTAACCTAACCTGTAAGAAATCAAAAGGACATACGTACTCGTTCGACTTTTGGTCTATAATCTATATTGAACTTGCAGAATCAACAATAAAATCAACGACAAGCAGGAGAAAGAGATACATTTAGCCGTTTAGCCCCATAGACTCCCAATTATTCTGCACTCGCCCCCGATCACCACTAGTGGAATTCAAATGGAACTGCAACCAAGATGATACACAATGGGGCTAATAGAGTGCCGAAGTGATGACGTCACGTTGTAGGACAACTCGGAAGCTAGCGGCACATGGGTTCCCTCGGTCGAAAAGCAATGCATTTTCCCCATAGACTTTTGGAAAATGGCAAAAAATAAGATCTGTGTTCCTTACACGTTTTGTCTAGCAAGATAATCTTTACAAGTTAATCCAAAATGTATACATTTTGAAGCCTATATAAAGATTTAAAAAAACACAATCAGACACAATAAAGTTAAAAAAAAAACACAAGCAGGTTATAACTGAGTGTTCTATGTCATAGATCAAAACGTGAAAATATTCAGAGGCTTTGTTCACCACAGACCTTATTTCAGGCGATTTAGCAAAAACCCATTCAAAAATCCCATATAGGCTCTAGAACGAGGGAACCGTAGTGCTAAAATGCTAACTCACTTCCGCGTTTTGGCATACAGAGTGATGTCGTAACTTCGGCACTCTATAGGAAGTGCCAAGACTCTCCATAGACGGACTCTGATACGATGGACACTTTACTATCCCCAGCAGAGGAGTTGTTGTCGTTATATTTGAAAATGGCAGAAACTGGAGACGCGGCTGTAACGTTAGGAGATAAACACAGACACACATGCGTATCTCAATTGATTCCTTCATGTTTATTTATCGATGGTAATATCACAAGTGAATAAATGGCTTTTTCCAACATCTGTCATTGTTCATAGAGGTTGTGTGTGTGTGTGTTTTATGAGGTAAAATGTATTAGGTAAATAAATGTTATTTGAGAAATTCCGCAAAAGGCGTGATCTGCGAGCCGCTGACCGACTCCTCCTCTTGATTGTCGGCTCGGAAGACGTAAAAACGCAGATGAAAACAGCACGAAGTTGGTGCAGTCACTGGAATGGGCTCTTTTTCCCACTATGACAGCGTATGTCACGCGACAACAACATGGCGCATTAGTACTATATAGACCTTATGCACCAGAGAAACGTGGGCACCGTCATCTTTAGAATATTGTCTTTGAACTTCCGGTTCTGTATATTTCTATGGCATCGCTGTCGAGGAGTAATTAGCTGGTGAAGTGGATTTACTTATTGTAGAGTTAACAAAAGTTATCATGAGCATTGTAAAGCAGATGTCTTAACAAATGTCGACCGGGAATTTTTTTACGAGCAGTTCATTCATACCTATGCAAGATCGCTGTGAAAATACAGACCGGAAGTCAAGGGGCGGGGCTACATAAGGTCTATAGAACGTACTTTTTTAACAGTCTTGAAGTACATACGTTCTTATAGTGTGGCGAAGTTTCGACGTCACTCTGTTGGCCAAAACGCGGAAGTGAGTTTTTTAGCACTCCCGGTTCCCTCGCTCTAAAGCCTATGGGAGTTTTGAATGGGTTTTTGCTAAATCGCCTGAAATAAGGTCAAAGCCTCTATACATATTTTCACGTTTTGACTATGACATGGGGGATCCAATCCTGGAATGTTTTCATCAAAAACCTTAATTTCTTTTCGACTGAAGAAAGAAAGACGTGGACATCTTAGAGGTCCGTGTAAACCTTCACAATTCAATTTTCGGACCATAAAATGCAAATGAAAAAATGAAAAATGGAAACCAGACATTCATTTTTCTTGTTTTTCCAGGTACATTATCAATGGATAGTTGCCTTTTTCTCCCTTTCTTCAATTTAACTTGTGCTAAATTGTGACTTCAGAAACAAACATTTGAATAAATGAAATCTAACTGATTTTTTAATTTTCGTCTTGTATTTTGCGCTGTGGGCGGTACCATTAACACGGGGGCGTGGCCGTGGACTGACTTTACTATTTCAATGATGCAACTGCTTTATTTACACTGCATGCACGTTGAGGAGAAGTTTAAAACACACGGCGAAATTGTTCACCCTTAGTGACAGTTTTTATTGATAATAACTGCACCGTTAACCCTTGCTGTAAAAAATTGTCCACATTTTGACAATATCAAGCCATTTTCCATTAAAAATTGTTGCCAGTAGGCTATTTTACTTGTCCATGTAGCGAATCTGAGGAGAAATCAATTTTTTACAGTCTATGGGCGAAATATGCTTCTTGTGGTTGTGTTGATCGAGCATTCATCGAGAGAGTAAAACAGGCGTTATCGTTCTGTCTTTATCTCTGTAGAGCTGAACAGCGGCGTAGGGGTCGATCATTGTCGCCGTACTTGCGTCCACCACACCCGGAGCCGTTCACAGTTTGGCGAGTTTCGTTCACCATCAGCTCGCTCCGGGATCTGCGTGACGGCCGCTGTCAGCGGTACTTCTGGCTGTCCCACGCCCAGTTTGATGGCCTGTTGACGCGCATCAGAGCGAGGATCACCCTCGCCCTCATCCACCTAATCTGTCAATTATTTTTGTTTTGATGATAAATGGAGCCAGCCTCCAAAAGTGATTAGAAGTGAAGTGTCCAAGAAGTGATCTCACACAAAAATAGCTACGTCTTTTTACATTAGAAAAATAATGCTTCATAAATCTAGATATAGAATAAAACTGAGGGTTATCTAGCGTTTAGCCTATCCTATAGCCTACATGTGATCATCATTCACGAAGAGTTCTTTTTTTATTACACTATTTTGCTTTCCTTTTTTGTTCGTTTACTGTAGGAAATAATATTTCACATGGCTTTGATTTTACTTCATTGACACTGTCATTTCCAGATACTATTCAGTATTTCTATTCATTATAAACAAGTTCTGATTTGCAATTGAGCTTACTGCACTAGTAATTTATATATTGGTTCCGTATATTTGTGTCAACCTGCATGCAGTGTAAATAAAGCAGTTGCTAATGAAATGATAAAGTTCATTAAAGTTAGACAACTGCCACGCCCCCGTGCTAATGGTACCGCCCACGGCGCAAAATAAAAGACGAAAATTTTTTAAAAATCAGTTAGATTTCACAAATGTTTGTTTCTGAAGTCACAATTTAGCACAAGTAAAATTGAAGAAAGGGAGAAAAAGGCAACTATCCATTGATAATGTAACTGGAAAAACAAGAAAAATTAATGTCTGGTTTCCATTTTTCATTTGCATTTTATAAGCGTTACACGGACCTCGGATGACATGGCGGTGAGTAGGCTAAATTATCAGCAAAAGATTTTTTAAAAGTGAACTACTCATTTAAACGCAGATCTTATTTTTTTTGCGATTTTCCAAAAGTCTATGGGGAAAAGCATGGCTTTTTGATCGAGGGAACCCATGTGCCGCTAGCTTCTGAGTTGTCCTACAAAGTGACGTCATCACTCTATTTAAACATAGTACTGGCCGCGGCAATGGTCATATGTTAATGTATTGAGATTTAATTTGAGGATTTTATAATACGACCTTTATTTCAATAAATGGTCTTTTTGGGCTGGGGAGAAAATTACTTTAAAAAGCTGAAATTGAAATTCAGCCATTGCAAATAAAGCAAGTAACATAAACGAAAACACTCAGTTAATGGCGTTTGCTCATTTAAAAAAGATCAATAAAATCTCTGGTTATTGAACTCCAGAAACCTTGAGCTGTTTTATGTTTTATATAGCCCATAATATCTATAATATCTCAAAGGGGTTGCAGGGAAATTACTTAGCAGATGAGACAATCATATCTCCAAACAAATAAACATCACACTTTATATTTAACCTCAGGGAGAAATATTCAGCAAAATACCATCAGAATATCCTCGGAGATCTGCGGCTGATGATAACGGCTGCTTCAGGGTACAACCTAATATTGTACGTGCTGTACGGTCACGAAGGATGATCCGAGTCAATCTCGTCCTCAATGGTGTAAGAACACATTTACACTGGCGATGCAGAGATCTGACGTCTACTCAGAGAGAGACTGCTGGCATCCGTACAGGAGGAGAGACGGGCCGAAACACCCAGAAGAACTGAACATCACGCTGACTCGTATTAGATAGGGTTGGGAATCTTCCTAAAAAGAGGGGCATAACATATATTGGATCAAAAATGCTGTATAATAATTGTTGGTGATTATAACAAACACACTTCTACTCCAAGCAATCATACTTATGGCATTCTGTTCTCCAGAATATCAAAAGGCACGTCCCAATGCCATTGGTGTACGTTAAATAGTGTGATTAGTGTGTTCACATGGACAATTACAAAAACCCACTTTAAATACCAGGATGATGCACTAAATTAACTGAAAGAAATATTGGACACTTCATGCACACAGCTTTCGTCGAATAGAGGAGGAGTGGCTATCAGAGTCCAATGTTAAATGCAAAATAATTGCATAAAACTCATACACTAGACGATATAATTGAACTATAGAGAATTGAGGACATGTTGTTTTGACGTGGACTAGAAAACCACCCAAGCAAACAAATAGCAACAAGATAAAAACATTCAGATGAATGTTTGAAACCATGCTGCGAAAACGACTCATTTAGAAGTCATCATGATTGTATGCCAAAATAATGAGTTCATTATCATACAATCACTTATATTTACATATCATAATAATGTGATAACGACCAGCCCGATGAAAAACAGTGTGCCCTGCATTCGTACGCCAATCATATTGAAATCCCACTTACATACAGAAGTATAAGAGTCGGAGAGAGGATGTAAAAAAAGTGAACGTTTATTTTATATTTAAAAAGTGAATTGATCTCTTAAACCTAAATGATTCACGAATTTCAGCTCACTGACCTAGTTGCATACATTCGCACAGTTCAGCACGTGCTTTTATATTGTGGATTTCAGTGCACATGGACTGCTTTTATGTGCACATGGACTGCTTTTTCAGTGCACATGGACTGCTTTTTTACCTAGTCAACCGTTATCTGAGATTTGTTTTCATGATTGCCGAATGTAAATAGTTTTATCTCTAAAAACAGTTTAGCCTATAACGCTATTATAACACTAGTATATAGGGCATAGAGTAATGACAAATAAAAATCGCTTGTTATTACCACTAAAAAGGCTCAAAATAGCCCCACACCAAAACAACAGCATAACAAGGGTCCCTACATTCAAACTGAAGCATTGAGAACTTTGTCAGTGTCCAAACAGTTTAATAAGAAGATGTTTTATACACACAGTAAATTTCGCGAATACAGGAAGAAGCCATCTTTGAAAAATAGTCTCTACCAGTCGATCTACGAACGCCGATCCATGTGCGCTGAACTGTGCAGAATCTCATATGATCCGTTGTTTCCAGAAGAAACACAAACACAAACCGTTTACTTGTCTTCAATATGTACACGTAGCCTACTGTTCGCGGTCACCTTATCACCTTATTCACATCTCACCAGCGCACTTGGATCGGCGTTCGTAGATCGGCTGGTAGAGACTATTTTTCAAAGATGGCTTCTTCCTGTATTCGCGAAATTTACTGTGTGTATAAAACATCTTCTTATTAAACTGTTTGGACACTGACAAAGTTCTCAATGCTTCTGTTTGAATGTAGGGACTCTTTTTATGCTGTGGGGCTATTTTGAGCCTTTTTAGTGGTAATAACAAGCGATTTTTATTTGTCATTACTCTATGCCCTATACTAGCATTATACTAGCGTTATAGGCTAAACTGTTTTTTGAGATAAAACTATTTACATTCGGCAATCATGAAAACAAATCGCAGATAACGGTTGACTGGCAATGTGTAATTAGACCAAAGGTTCATTTTGCGCCGGAGTTGTCCTTTAAGCGTTGCTTGATTAATGACTCGCGACACGAGTCACGTGTGCCACCCGCTGGTGCACGCGCAAAATAACAGCTCTCCACAACAATCTCCAATCACTGCTGCTAGAAACGATCCTACCCACGGGTAAAAATGCTTTCATTTCTTGGAAATTCCGCTGCTATTTTGCTTTAAAGAGGGAAATGCCAACAACATGGTTGTACAGTGCAATGCTTTCTTAGCTTGTATGTAGTGTTTATTACTGCTTATTCTGGGTAATGAAATTTTATCGCAGTTCAATGATCGCTGTTGTAAGTTTTCTAGCGATGCAGGAATCTAAAAATTAGGAGAGTAGGTTTTTTTGTACCTAATATGTCCGTTCATAATCTCTTCTCAGTCTCACTTAATGAGATGCTCGCTGCTAGGTAACGTTAAGTTAAGGTTAACGGAGGGGAACTCCCACTGCCAACGGCCCAAGTTCAGACAGATCACGGCTTTAGTTTACATGTAGGCCTACTTTAAAATAAACTAATGTGTAGATTCTGCAGAATTTTTAAATGTTGTGTTTTTATTATTTCCTTGTAGCCTACATGTTAGTTAAAAATAAAACAAAATAATCGGTAATACCATACTGTAGCCACTAGATGTCTGTATAGCCCTTTAAAGAAAAATATATTCAGGGCTGTGAAATTCTTAATAAATTAAAGTTGTTGTTTTTATAAATAATACCCGTCCTTGAAGAAATCGAAAAACAATCCGTTACATTTCTTTCCTATTATGGTACTTCGATTATGTTACTAAATACTTTTTTTATGAAGTAATTTGTAACTGTAATGGAATACATTTTTAAAGCAACCCTCCCAAGCCTGGAATTCGGACATACTTCTTTTGTCATACTTCATTTGTTTTTCGCCTAACGTTATAGCAGGGAAGTATGTGATTTCCAATGCAGTGTTCTTCACACAGGTTGGTGTAGCCTACAGCCATGAACTTGACGGACAGCAGACAGTATACTCTCCTGTGATTGGTACAGGTGCGGTCTCACTCTCTCTCAAACAAAGAAGCTTTTCATTTCCTCTATGGATGTCACTTTCTCTTCGCTTCTCTGTTGTATCTTTCATTTCCAGCACGTAAACGCATGTACAAGCGCACGATTCTTCATTTCACCTCCCACATTCTCCACATGAAAGCTGCAAGGTGCATGAGAATTCATGTTTCTCTTTTGATTTTCTCCTATCATGGATAAAACCGTCGCTCGGCTTGGCTCTTCATGCCTTATTCTATGCCAAACGGCACATGGGAGAGGAACAGAGGATGGGTAGGGTGCTGAGAATGAGGGCTGAAGGATGAGTTGGTTTGCCAGTCTACCATTCAGGAGTTTCAGATACAGCAGAGGAAACTCTCCACGCTCCAATCCCATATTCATTCATCCCCTTGCCTCCAGGGCCACAGACACACTGCCAAATCCTTAATGAAACCAACACCGTCAAGAATCGACAAGGCTGGCAGAAGGACAGAGCAGCCATTTGGAGATTATTGAACCACTGTTCTCACCGTTTACATCAGTGACAAACACACACCTAAAGAAAAAAGCAATTCACATGCTGATTCACTGTTACACCGTTCAGGAAGTGTAAAAATATCTACTGCGTAAATATTAATATTGTTACTTATTGCTTTATTTTACAACAGCTCATGACAGACGCATCCAATGTTAATAAAGCAATAAACCCAGCGAAGCCGTGAATTTAGAACAGCTAGGGGGCGTTGTTAAACACGACTTCAAGAGGCTTATTGCTTTTATAAAACATATAATTTTTAGTCATAAAATAAACACCAGCAACAACAAAAAAATATAACCACTGATCTAGATTATAGGTCATTATAGGTCAGTGGTTTTAACATAAATTTTTCACATGCAGCAACAAAGCATCACAAACGGCGGTTGCGCAGTAACACTGATGTAATGCGCTCACAGGTGTGTGTTTGTTGAGTAATTTACAACGGCTTTGAATGCGACTCAACCAATCAGAATCAAGGACTGGAACTATCGGTTTTATGAATATTAATTTTATAATTAATTAAGCAGTGGAGCAGGGGAGCGCGGGGCACAACCCAAAGGCCAATTTATACTTCTGCGTAGGGTGCGCGCAGTAGGTACGGCGTAGCATACGCACAGACGCGTCCCATTGCGCGTACCCTTCGCCGTCGCCTGACGCGCACCTCCTCAAAAATGTAACTACACGTCGCGACGACGCGGACCGCAAGATCGGTGATTGGTCGGCTTGGTAGCATCGCATTTCCTCCTACGCATTTCCGCACGTACCTTCTCACACATTTCCATCACTGTCTATGATTTCCACACGTACCATCTCCTCCGACGTCTTCTCTCATTTCTGCCTTTCAGTTTTAGTAATTTCACTAAAGTGAACTGTTTTTCCACCCCAATAAGCTCCAACTCCAACATGATCCAATCTCTTTCAATCGCTATTGCTTGTAGTAACCTAGCCGCGAGGAATCTAAACACAGTGGAACGTTAAAACTCTCCGCCGCCAACTAGCGTTTCGGAGCAGTACTGCAGAGCAACAAGACCTGAACGCAGAAGTATAAATGCTCATAACGGCGTCGCCTACGTGCGTAGCCAACGCCGCACATTACGGCGTACCCTCGACGCAGAAGTATAAATTGGGTTTATCCATGGCAGTTTGACTTCACACACACACGCGCGCGCTCTGAGCCAGTGGACGCGCACTGTTATGAATGCACAATGTTTCGACTTTAATCTCGAAACATTTCGACTTTAATCTCGAAACATTTCGACTTTATTCTCGAAACATTCCGACTTTAATCTCGAAACATTTCGACTTTAATCTCGAAACATTTCGACTTTAATCTCGAAATGCTAGATTTTTTTTTTTTTTTTTACAGATTTTTTTTTTTTACAGATTTTTTTTTTTTTACTGACTTTTTTTTTTTTTAGGTTGCGGTTCAGGGCTTCCATAGAAGAGTGTTATGACACCATGAAAGTAATTTTTTTCATCATAGTTTTTTTCCGGTTTCTGAGTTGGGTGTATACGTTTCCAAATCTAACTTTATATTTCCTTAATCAGTGTCTTGTTGGCTCAAACATAGCACTTTTTTGAAACATGTCAGCAATTCCTAGCGACTGTTAGCTAGGTTTAAAATATGTAATACACAGCGGGGTTAGTGGTAACACAGTGTTACAACTAAGCCTCCAAGTGTACAATGATAATCAAATGAAAACGGAGCCACACAACTTTTTAGGGTTGAGTGTACATTTAACTTTGTTAGACTTTCACAAACAATGTTGGAATTTAAAATGTTTAAAATTTAGTGTACTATGAATGATAACTTGTTTATTTATTACAAATATGGCCTGTCATTTATGCAATAATCCCTTTAAATTTTTTATTTTAAGCTCATTTGTATTATTATGACTGTTATTATTATTAATTTTAACAATTGTACATGCAGCTGCCACACACAAATCTAATTTAATTGCAATTACAATATTTATAATTTTATTTATTATTACTTATTGCAAAACTGTGCAGCCCTTTTCTATGTCTCTATCCATGATATTGATCCACAATAGAAGGATGATTGGATGAGGGATGGATGTATGGATATCTGTCTACACAGATGCACAAACAATATCAAACTATACAAATAAAATAGTACTGAATTATGTGTGTTACACACAAGTGTTACATCTAACCCCTCTGTCTGTTACAGTTAACCCCGCATATGGGCTAAGTTGTAACATTTGCACTTCTGTCACTTTCAGTGCAACTGTACGAAAAAAAATGGTAGGTCCTAGAAAAAAACTTTAAGTGTTCATTTGTAGCAGAGATGTGTATGTTGCTTGTGTAAAAAAAATATCAATCTAACCTAATTATTTTTTAATTAATTAGAGTCGAAACCAAAATGCGTTAGGTTGTGCCCCGCTCTCCCCTACATTTAATCACACATTATTGGTTATATATATATATAAACAAAATATTAAAAATATTAAAGCAGGTTCTTTAAAGCTGACATATTATGCCCCTTTTCACAAGATGTAGCCTAATATAAAATGTGCCAGTGAAATTTCAGCTCAAAATACACCGCAGATCATTTATTATAGCTTGTAAAATTTGCCCTGCCGTTTTCGTGTGTATCCCTTTAAATGCAAATGAGCTGCTGCTCCTCAAGGCCGTTCCTTTACACAGGCTTCGGATACAATAACAAAACATGAATAATCTCACTCTCCCAACATCTCAGAAATAACCAGTTGCGGTGTGTAGCGAGAGACACACAGGAAGTGCAACTTTTAGACAGCACCTGGGGCCTCATGTATAAAACTTTGCGTAGATTTCATCCTTAAAGTGTGCGTACGTAAATAAGGCAGAATTTGCGTATGCACAAAGTTTTCAGATTTATAAAACCGTTCGTACGCCAGAACCTGTGCAGAATTCACTTTATAAATCCCAGTCAGCGGAAGAATGCGCGCACATTTCTATGCCCATTTTGTGCGTACGCAACGTTTATAGACCATTTCACAAGATGTAAACTACACTGGTCCAGAAGCACTTTCTGTTTCAGTTTTTTAACACTACATAAAAGCTGGGATAAAATACAACCAACAGAACATTTAAAACTGAATCAAAAAGTTAAACAAACATCTTTAAGATGTTTTCTTTACATGTGAAATAAAGAAAACAGGAAGTGTTTCTGGACCAGTGTTGTTTACATCTTGTGAAATGGTCTATTAGGGTTGGGTATCGAGAATCGAGTATCGATTGGAACCGAGACTAACTTTTCGTTTTTCCCGGAATCGTTAAAAAAAATGTTTAAATTTCGATTCCTAGTTTCGATATTCACAGTCCGCCGAGCTGAAGAAGAAACCGCTGAACAACACCAACGAAAAAGCGTCTACCGGAAGTGTTGGCATAACCGCGCGAGTCGAACATGAGTAGCTTACGTCGGCGGTCCAAAGTGTGGCTTTACTTTTCTAAAAATAACGAAATCTCGGCAAAATGCTAAATTTGTGACAAAAGGAATATTTGTGACAGAAGGATTATTTCCTTCAGAAAGGCCGTTGGTTAGCAAGGTTAGCTAAACCTTTTTGACCCTGCCTCTTAAAAGAATCGGAATCGAGAATCGTTAGGAACCGGAATCGAAACAAGGAATCGGAATCAGAATCGTTCAAATTCAAACGATACCCAACCCTATGGTCTATACATCAGGCCCCTGGACTTTTCTGATTGGTAAGTGGATACATTTATGTAGTTGTTGTGGAGTTGCATTGATTCATCTGTCTCTGGGGGATTACCTTTCTCTCTTGTCTCATCTGAGGCTGGGACTTTAAATAGTGTTCAGTGCTCGGCTGTGCAGCAACAGCAGAACAGTTTGCATGCTTTGCTTGAACTTTTGCCATTGCCTTAGAAATGTTACACTGTTGTCGATTGGGAAAACCAAATGGCGGCAGCAATGCAAGTTTAAGAGGAGCGCCCCCGACAAATCTCACGACATGCTTTACGGCAACGTCGTCACACACATCAACAACAACATGAGGCACGAAGACATTTGCATGCATTACTCGACGATGGAAAAAGCAAAGAAAACGTGGTCGGAAGAGGAAAAGATAATCTGGCCGCGTGAGGAACCAGACAAGAGTCCCACTCGGTTTCAGTTTCACTCGTTGGCGCGAGCTAAAAATCAGCACTGGATGCAACAGTGATGCTGACCTGGTGATCTTTTTCATTGACTAGTAAGTAAATATTTCTAAGTTTGTGTGCATTTTACTGGAATGAATAGTGAGAGTCAGCAACGGTGATAGATTGAGGAGCGTGTCCGAGTGAAGACACATAGGACGACCAGACGTCCCGAAATCTGCTGTCCCGAATCCGGCCCTAATTGTCCCGAAAATGATACTAAAGCAAAGTCTTGAGTAGTTATTGTCTAATAAAATATTAAAAACGGTCCGTGGAGGTCGAGTCGGCCCCCGCCGGCGGCTCATTGGCTGTAGCATCTTTTCGGTTTCTTTTTTTGAAGTTCTACAAAGATATAGGTGCGATTTTAGAAATACATTGATAACCAAACTTTCTTTAATTCGTTTCATTGACATGGCTGGTGTACCAGAACCTCAACAAGCCGTTTTTAGTGGCAGACTAAAGACTAATGACAGACTGTTGATCTTTGAAAAAAATGTTTGGTTCAGGTTTGAAATTCATTATCTTTAATTATAGGTTATGTAGTCTAATATTATAGTAGGTCTACCCATATTTAAAGCACACTATGCAAGATTTGTACCTTGATATAACAGCTTCAGAGGGGTATCCGGCCGTGAGTGCAAAGACGCTCTGTGTGAGTGGTATTTACCACAGTGAAGTTAAATACAAGTACTCCACAGTGACTCTAGGGGGCACTGTTTGACAAAAACAGAATTCCTGCATAGTGTGCCTTTAAATGTATTGTTAAAACTACAATTAGAGACATTTTGTAAAACGCAATAAAATCAAGAATCTGTTATTTGTTCATTCTCTCTCAATTTTATTTAACTGACAAAAGTACAAAGAAAATATTCCCAATGTTTTAAAATGAACAACTTAATTGTATTTTGTAATTGCAGCATTTATAATGAATGATTTTTGTATTTTAGCACAACTGATATACCGCATTGACCAATCAGCATTCAGAACTGTTTCTATACGTTTTATATTCAGTAAAATCACCAGCCGAATCTCTGTAGTCTGTAGTTCCCTGTATGTCAACCAGAGACATTGATAAAAGTTACAGTATTTTAAAGAGCTGAGGGGTCACTCGACAGAAACTTCAGTCACACGCTGGGCAGCATTTTGCTCACAGTCTAGATTTCATCCTCACTAGCAGATGTTCCCCTGCAGAAACTGCGAGAGCGTATGCTAGATCGTCAAGGGGCCTGGATGGAGATGGGTCGTGCCAGCTTTAAATGAGTGCTGTATATGCATTATTAAAGAGCAGAGAGCCCAGATATGAGAGCGCAGCATGCAGGCTCACTGCCAAACCTGCCCACACGCACAGATACAACAGCACTGCTGAAATCAATCAGGACCTGAGAAACAACACACAACATGACGTTAGATCAATGATCCGTTCACCAATAACACAATTAAATGGGTTTAATAAATGCTGTAAGTATGAGTGAATCATAATTATGATTGCTGACTATTGGACCAGATAATTTGACATTAACTGAGATCATGCTCTGCATTAGTTCTCACTAGAAACCTCTTATTGTAAATGATTCAGCACTGCATCCTAAACGGCCTACTATCAAATATTCATAACTGTTTGTGGTATTTATGAATGGTGCAGTCAAGTGCTCATGGGAAGTTCATATTTATGATTTGGGAAGTCATAATTCTGACGTCAGGCAGGGCTGCCAACTCTCACGCAATTGAACCAATTCTCACGCTCTCACGCCACACCCCCGATTTCTCACGCTAAAGTGTCAAGCCAGTCGGCAAAATACCTGAAAGATAAGTTTATCTATAAATCCACCAGTTGAGCCACTCGTGATCGACTAGTTTTACCGCAAATTAGCTAAAATATCCTCTAATCTAGTTTAGCGATCGTACACGCAAGACAGATCATGTTGAGCTCCTAACGGCGCGGACGCAAAACCAGGACTGGAGTCAAAGCACATTCCTCTCTGCACTCTAAGCGTTCTGTTATCACTCCGATTTCGTCCACTACGGGTTTTCCGGTCTCACTCACAGGAAAAAAAACTGCTCCGTGTTCAATCGATTCGATTTTAAAAGATAATCTTATGTTTTACTGACTGCTCCCCCGACAAAAATACTTTTGTCCTTATTTCTACCCTATTTAAACCCTTGAGCTTTTATTTAGGAGAAAACACCAGATAGCCTAACCATGCTGATCGCGTGAGCAAAGTGCACACGTTTCTCTAAAACACCCAGAACAAACAGAAAGCTTATTCTTAAAGTCTTGTGCTGTTTTATGAAGGCAAAAGCCATATCATGGTTTAGTTTTTTAGTTCATTGGCAAAATCTAACGCTAGAGACTTTCATGTTAGTTTATAATTGTATATCTCATATGTTCGGCAAAAGGCGGATTCGAACTCGGGTCTGAGCGCAAAAACTCTGTCATGAACTACACGTTCTACCATTGCCTTTAAAGACAGACACTAAAGACGGCTTGCTTTAGTGCAAATAGTTTATTTAATTTAGTGCAATTTTGTCAGACCAATACCCCCCCCCCCCTGTCACTTCCGTTGGTGTATCTTCTCTTATTTAAAGGTGTAAGCGTCACTTCTTGTTGACGTTCGAAGTGTTGTCAAACAAAACGGAGGCTAGCTAGACCCTCCCTCCTCCTCATCATCTCAATGCAAAAACATTACCAGAAAAACATGATACGATACACTTGAGGTTATAACTGTAGCTCCCATAAAAGGACGCAATAATAGCAAGATAACGTTAGCTTCGAATTTCCCAGTTAGCATAAACAATGGCTCCCTTCGTAAACAAATTTAGTCAAAGTTATCCTTGAGATTTCACAGAGCGAAACTGCGCAAAGCTTCTGTGTTGTACGTCCAATAGTGAGCCTACGTGTGACGTACAAGCCTATGTGAAATCTCCAGGCCCACAGAGAAGGAAATGAATATAAAGTCGTTATATTTGTTTGTTTGTTTGCGCACAAAAAGTATTCTCGTCGCTTGATAAACTTGAGGTTGAGCACTTGGACTATTTGAACGATGTCTTTAAAGGGTTAGTTCACCCAAAAATGAAAATGCTGTCAGTATTTACTCGCCCTCAAGTTGTTCCAAACCTATATGTGTTTATTTGTTCTGCTGAACACAAAGGAAGATATTTGGAAGAATGTTTTAATCAAACAGATCTCAATCCCCATTGACTACCATAGTATGTATTTTTTCCTACTATGGTAGTCAATGGGGACTGAGATCTGTTTGATTACAACAGTCTATCCCTTTAACTTTTCTGGGCTGGCAAGTTTCGATCCCTTTTAGAAGCCTATGTGGAGTGATCCAGCTCTCAGATTTCAGCAAAAATGTCTTAATCTGTGTCCTGAAGATGAACGAAAGTCTTGAGGGCGAGTGATTATTGACAGAGTTTACATTTTGGGGTGAACTATCCCTTTAAGTGATTTACGGCAACATTTATCACAGCAGTTAATTCAATCTTTAAGGTATATAAAGGTGATGTAATAGGCATGCAACACTGAGAAATATTATCTAAATAAACATGTCAAATGGAAGATGAATCTTTGAGTTTTGCCAACAGACTCTGAAAGTTGCTTATAATATCAGAAGAGAAATGAAGCTGTGAAGTGGGACTAATATATGGGCAGCAGCAATGCTGAGGTCAGACGGCCACTCTCTGACAGCGCCCGAGATGACCAAGATGAATCTGCCTCCCGCTTCCAAAAACTAATGATAATGTCAAACCCCTTACAGAGGGACAGGCGTGATTTACTGAAGAGAAACACCAGAGTAATGTCTCGAATTCTTCCGGGAACTTCTGGACCGTACCGAGGATGGGAGGAAACAGGCTTTGCCACTAATTAGTTTCCCTCTCTCTCGTTCTCACTTAGTTCCAGTTCATTTCCTCGCTCTCTCTCTCTCTCTCTCTGCTTACAGTAAAACACAAACACCCTCAGAGATTAAATTCAGGAGTTAAATAGCTCTCTTTCAAAATGAAGGCGACTGTCTTCGGGTGGTGATTGAAGCAACCGTTTTTAGTACATACATATTAATGTATATTAATACAGGCTATTATTTTATGATAATGCAGGGGTCTAAATAGCGCTGAACCTGCATTAATGACACAGACGTTGTTTTAAAAATTAAATCTATTGGTACCAGACATTATATTGCCCAATTTTTTGGAGGTCATAAAACATTTTTAGGGCTCGTTAACCCACAGTAATAATCAATTCAAGTGGCTAGTAGGCTTACATCCACTTCAGTTCACATTACAGTCCTCAGCTGAATCATCAATAGCGATCTTGAAAAGGCGAATTACATTTAATTAAGGATTTTTTTAAATCGAGTATTTTGATCAAAAATGGTTACTGTTTTTGATGTCACAGCTCCAAGTGTAGGGTTTCGCAACTCTTGCCCTCAACCTCTACTATTTTAATACCAACCTTGATCAAACTCGCCTGTAACTTTCTAGCAATCCTGAACACCTTGATAAGCTTGTTTGAGTGTTTTTGATTAAGGCTGAAGCTGAATTCTGCAGGAAAGTGAAGTAGTGAACTTTGAGAGTCAGAGTTGAGAACATCTTGTGATGTTCATTCACCATTGGTACCATTGGGTCTCATTCATGAAACACGAGCAGAACGAATTTGTGTGTAAATCGTGTGTAAAGTGTTTTTTTTTACAGTATATGTATGCTATTCCCTTTTTAATTATTTTTTTTTTTTTTTGTGTACATGTTTGTAAGTGTATATATAAGTATGGGTATATATGGTTATGTGTAGTGTATGTATATTTTTATTTAAATCATTTATATGGCTGTATAATATAGTATTGGTTGAGATCTGAATATTCATAAGTGCAGCAATATGTATGTATATCTATATACAGGATGTGTATGCTGTATATGTATATTTTCTTTCCTTCTTTGTTGTTCTATTACCTGCCCCAGATAATGTATTGTCGTTGTTTTGTGAAAAATTCAAATAAACAAAAACTTTTAAAAAAAGAAAAAAGATTAGTTCATTTTGATGACTGATCATTTTGAACAGGAGAGTGGGGTGAGACATGGGGGTGAGTAAATTAACAGCAAAGGTTTTTTTTAAAAGTGAACTAAAGGATCAGGTGTTTGGAGGAGGGTGATTAAAACAACAAAAACAAAAAGATTTGCGATTTTAAAATAATTTGAAATAATGTGCACTGATGAATGTTACAAAATAAGACCAGGGATGTATTAAAGTAAATAGATTTTTGTAAATAAATTTTGCATTGATGTTGAGTTCAGTGAGAGCTGACTCCAGCAGAGACACACTTCAACAATAAATATTAGACAGGTTTTTTTCCCCCCTCACCAGAGAAATGTGCTGTGAAAGAAAATGAAGCATGGTGAAAACCTTCCCAGTGCGTTCAGCTCCGGTTCGTGTGAAGCTTGTGATAGAGCAGGTTAATATGAGCTGCTACTGCAGCCTGGCAGATTAATATAAATCTAGCCAAGATGGGTCAACGGTGCCAATTTTTATGTTCACAATGCAAACAAGGTTATAGTGAAATATGAAAAATTGCTCCTTTGAGTCTGCGGAGGCTTGTTTTGTATATACATTATAGGGAAAAAAACATTTTCATTTTGTGTGAATGGTGGGCTTCTGTTAGCATTTGGCTGCGACACTCCTGCCCTCGAGCTTTTCAATTCACCGCAGTAATAGTATTTCCTGCCTTCGGAGGCAAACGCACTGGTACTATTAGTTGAGTCACTGACATTTACCTCACAGCAACCATTTTAAGGGAAACAAATGCTGATTTTAATAATTCAAGGCTAATATTCTTGACATAAAGCTTTTTTTTCCCTACCATATAGACATATTTTGACCTGCAAAAACATGTTTAGTATGAAACATTTTGGGGTTGAGATTTATTTTTAAGGAATCAGTGCAATTGTGCATTTAATTAATATTAACTACAAAAAGGAAAACCAGAAATAAATTACACATTAACATTTGGAAAAATCTTATTACAGACTTCATTGCAATGGAACTCGCATCTCCCCTTCATAATTACACATCTGAAACTGACCTCTACCGTCCAACACTTTCTGACCTCTTACAGCTATGAATCCCTTCTCTGTTCTTAACTCAGACTATAACCAACCCACGAATATTTGTGCATTTTAGTTGTTCGAACTTGTTTTTGTTATCATTGCTATTGCTATCTTTACTGTCACTGTTATGATTACTATTTTCACTTTTATTTTATTTTTTGTTGTTTCATTGTTGTAATTGCTGTTGTTGCTGTCTTTTGCTCTCACCGTTGTGATCACCACTGCCATCATCATTGTCATTTATTATTATTATTACTACTATTATTATTATTATTATTATTATCATCTATATTGCCATTGTCAATGCTGTAGAATTAGAATGTAGAACTAGAATTAAGCGTCATTGTCATCACTAATGCAATAACTTCCCCCTTATCTTTTCATGGGTTTTTAATGCACCACAACATAGAAAAGGGAAAAAAAAAAAAAAAAAAAAAAAAAAAGAATAAGTATATTTGGAAAAACATCGCAAACACCAAGGCAGGCAAGACAGGCGAGAAGTAGTTTCAACGGGACAGCATCTCTGGCCCAATTTGAGGCATTCTCGCACTGTACTCCCTCTTTTAATGCACTTTAGACATTGCACATAACACACACACACACAAAAAAAAAAAAAAAAAAAAACAGAAAAATAGGAAAAGATAGGGACTGATGAGATATGGGGGAAGGTGGTCTTATATTATATTATATTATTATATTATTATATTATCATATTTTGTACAGGATTGACAATGGCAATTGTTACATAGGAGGAAGGATGGAAATAAAAATCTACAAAAACAATATGGGCAGTATGGTGGTAGTGGGGAGTGATGGTAAGGACAATGGTAATAAATAATAAATGGTTACTTTGTGTACACACGCATACACATACCCACGCTCATACACGCTCACTTACACACTTAGATCAAACACTTAAATCACTCTTGCCACTGCTGGAATTATGGATTTACAAGATTGCTCACTACTGCACTATGTTGGTTTGTTTGTATGTATGTCTGACTGTTAAATAAAAAAAAAAAAATAAAAAAAATTAATATTAACTACATGTGTTTGCTATAGGGTATACGATTAGGGTTTGGTTGCATGTAATTATGCACAGTTTATAGTAATGACTGAAGTAACTAAATGTAACGTAACAAAGACAATGCAAAATAAAGTGTTTATTTACGGTTTATTTTAAGGTGTCTTTGTTACACTATAATTATACATTTAAGTACTGAGTAATATTAAGTAACTAAATGTACTTACTAAAGGGTTAGGATTAGGATTTGGTTGAGGGTTAGTTGCATGTAATTATGCATAATTTACTGTTATTACTAAAGGTAACTAGTACATGTAACATATGCATCATGGACACAGTAAAATAAAGGAAAATACCAACATGAAACAAAGCTGTTTCATTGTGTACAATAACATGCATTAAGAAGCTCAGTGAATTACGATTTCATGTTGAAAAACAAGACTTGAAATTATGGTATTGTAGCTTGCAACAATGATATTGTAGTTTGACCAATTTACTCATTTATTTTAAATACTACCGTAGTGTAGTTTGCACGCAAAATGTCGTTGCCAGATCCTCATTTTGCATTTTATGTTAGTAAATTGTTTAGTAGTATACTCAAACACTATTGTTGTAATTATTGTTGCTCACATTTTTTATAGTTCACTTTATTAATTAATTGAATCAAATATTTACATCTCATTGACTACTTTTAGGATATTTTGGGTTGCTTTCATTTTTGAAACTTGATGGCATTTAATTTGTATGGAAAAGAGCAGCATGCACATTTTACACAATATCTGCATGGACAGAAAGGAAGGAAGGAAGAAAGGATGAAAGGAAGGAAGGAAAGAATGAAGGAAGGAAGGAAAGAAGGAAGGAGGGAAGGAAGGAAAGAAGGAAGGAAGGAAAGAAGGAAGAAAGGAAGGAAGATAGGAAGGAAAGAAGGAAGGAAGGAAGAAAGAAAGGAAAGAAGAAAGGAAGGAAGAAAGGAAGGAAAGAAGGAAGAAAGAAAGGAAGGAAAGAAAGAAGGAAGAACGGAAGAAAGGAAGGAAAGAAAGAAGAAAGGAAGGAAGGAAAGAAGGAAGGAAGGAAGGAAGAAAGGAAGGAAGAAAGGAAGGACAAAAGGAAAGGAAGGAAGGACAAAAGGACAAAAGGAAGAAAGGAAGGAAGGGAAGGAAGAAATGAAGGAAGAAAGGACGAAAGGAAGGAATGAAGGACGAAAGGAAGGAAGGAAGGAAGGGAAGGAAGGAAGGAAAGAAGGAAGGAAGAAAAAGAAAGTACGAAAGGAAGAAAGAAAGAAAGAAAGAAAGGAAGGACAAAATGAAGGAAGGAAGAAAGGAAGGAAGGGAAAGAAGGAAGGAAGGAAGGAAGGAAGAAAGAAAGGAAGGAAGAAAGGAAGGACAAAAGGAAAGGAAGGAAGGACAAAAGGAAGAAAGGAAGGAAGGGAAGGAAGAAATGAAGGAAAAAAAAAGGACGAAAGGAAGGAATGAAGGACGAAAGAAAGGAAGGAAGGAAGGAATGAAGGAAAGAAGAAAAAAGAAAGGAAGGAAGGAAGAAGGAAAGAAGAAAAGAAGAAAGAAAGAAAGAAAGAAAGAAAGAAAGAAAGAAAGAAAGAAAGAAAGAAAGAAAGAAAGAAAGAAAGAAGAAAAAAAGGAAGAAAGAAAGAAAGGAAGGAAGGAAGGAAGGAAGGAAGGAAAGAAGAAAAAAAGAAGAAAGAAAGAAAGAAAGAAAGAAAGAAAGAAAGAAAGAAAGAAAGGAATTGGAATAACAACAAAAAACATTTTTTTGCGTGAGAACTGTCTTCAGTTTAATAAGACAATATGTGATTAAGACAGACTCAGAAGGAGGACAAAAAAAGCCACTCATTATAAAAACTTTATTTTGAATAAAGGTGTGGAACCTCATTACATGTAGTGTGGAGGGTTTAATGATCTAGCTCGGGTCCGCTGGAGAGCAGTGTTTGGCAGGTGTTACAGTAATGCTCAAATCTAACACTTCACTGAAGGTAGCACACCACAAATACACCGTGGAGAAAAATGACAGGACTGCTGGGAAAAAAGGGGGAGGGGCGTGTGGCTTTGTGGAACGGCCGATGGGACGATGTCCTTACTTTTGTTTTTGGAAATGGAGAGTGAAACTCAATCGACAGTCACACCAAGTGATTGATAATGTCTGAGGTAGCAAGGCAATCATGGCTTTCTCTAATTTTATTATTATTTTTGAAACATTTATTTATAAAACTAGACTACACAAAGATAAATCTTCTTGGGCCAAACATCCTGAAAATCCACATTTCCTACATTTGTCTTTATAATATAATCTTTCAACCCGATTCTGAGCGATACGGCATCTCTCGGCCACTCGTCTCTCCTGGAATGGATGCTTTATAGGCACAAAAGGGTATTTCCGACGCATTGTAGCGTGTGTGTCGTACATCATCTGTGCGTGCGCTCTAGAAATGCAGTGAGGGTTCGGATGCGCGGCTGCCAGTGGCACAAACTGTCAAAACGATGCTTTAAAGGGAGAATTCACGGCAAACACGGTCAAAACAGGCTAAAACTCCAACAGAATAACGCTGGGGGCGACATGCGCTAACAGTTTAGCATTACCAGACCGACTCGTCTTCATGTCCGCTCATGTCTATGACGTTTCCGACTAAACCATTTGAACGGCAACTGATGTGAGCTGCATGTAGGATATGTGTGGTTCCTCGGCGAACAGAAATAAAAGCGTACAGGTTACACGATAAATGGCCCCCATAACCCTAAATAATCATCCGAGTATTAAAACAATGGGCAGATACACCTCACGTACAATCTACATGTGGATCAAATGTACACTTGCATAGTACAGACAGACGCAGTAGTAATATCCATTGAATGAACGGTGTGGTTCTGTTCCAGAGTCTTTGGGTTTGAGGATCAACACCTCTTGTCTTGGGAATCTGCATCTCTGGAATGGGAATCTTCTTGTCATGTCGAGTTAGACTTCTTGCTCTTTCGCTGAAAACCTTCACATCACCTGGACACAAACATTAAATCACTTTGTAAGCATTGATGATGCATAAACTGAACGTTGAACTTCATTGAAGTAAGTACCAATGAAATCCAGTGCTGCAGATGTAATGAGTTTGGGACTGATTCATAAGTCTGACTAAACTTCAGAACCGATAACAGAATCAATCCTATTGGAAATAATTGGGCGTAATTTCTTTTTATTTATTTAAATAAACAAAAATTTCTTATAATTTCTTTCTCATAATTTGTTATTTATTTATTTATTTATTTCCTGAATTCACAACCTTTGATAATGCAAATAGAAATGTAACATATGGAGATGCCGGACTATTGTTTCATTACTGGATGAATCAGTGTTTTTGAACAAATCTCTGAATGAGTGATTCACTGACTCGCTCATAAAGACTGCACAAGGAAGGGAGGGAAGAAAGGAAGAAGGGAAGGAAGGGAGGACGGGAAGGAAAGAAGAAAGGAATGAAGGAAGAAATTAAGAAAGTAAGGAATAAAGGAAGAAAGTAAGGAATGAAGGAAGGAAGGAAGAAATGAATGAATGAAGGAAGGAAGAAAGGAATGAAGGAAGAAAGGAAGAAAGGAATGAAGGAAGAAAGGAAGGAAGAAAGGAATGAAGGAAGGACATGAAGGAAAGAAAAAAAAGGAAGGAATGAAGGAAGGACAGAAGAAAGGAATGAAGGAAGAAAGGAAGGAACGAAGAAAGAAAGGAAGGGAAGGAAGGACAGAAGAAAGGAATGAAGGAAGAAAGGAATGAAGGAATAAAGTAAAGAAGGAAGGAATGAAGAAAGGAATGAAGAAATGAATGAAGGAAGGACATGAAGGAAAGAAAAAAAGGAAGGAATGAAGGAAGGACATAAGAAAGGAATGAAGGAAGAAAGAAAGGAAGGAACGAAGAAAGAAAGGAATAAAGGAATGAAGGAAGGAAGGAAGAAAGGAATAAAGGAAGAAAGGAAGGAAGGAAGAAAGGAATGAAGGAAGGACATGAAGGAAAGAAAAAAAAGGAAGGACAGAAGAAAGGAATGAAGGAAGAAAGTAAGGAAGGAAGGAATGAAGGAAGAAAGTAAGTAAGGAAGGAAGGAAGGAAGAAATGAATGAAGGAAGGACATGAAGGAAAGAAAAAAAGGAAGGAATGAAGGAAGGACATAAGAGAGGAATGAAGGAAGAAAGGAATGAAGGAAGAAAGTAAGGGAGGAAGGAAGGAATGAAGAAAGGAAGAAAGGAATGAAGGAAGAAAGTAAGGAAGGAAGGAATGAAGGAAGAAAGGAAGGAAGGAAGGAAGAAATGAATCAAGGAAGGACATGAAGGAAAGAAAAAAAGGAAGGTATGAAGGAAGGACATAAGAAAGGAATGAAGGAAGAAAGAAAGGAAGGAACGAAGAAAGAAAGGAATGGAAGGAAGAAAGGAAGGAATGAGGAAAGAAAGGAAGGGAAGAAAGAAAGGAATGAAGGAAGGAAGAAAGGAAGGGAAGAAGGAAGGAAGGGAAGGAAGGAAGAAAGGAAGAAAGGAAGGAAGGAAGGAAAGGAAGGAAGAAAGGAAAGAAGAAAGGATGAAAGAAAGGAAGAAAGAAAGGAAGGATGAAAGGAAGTAAGAAAGAAAGAAAGAAAGAAAGAAAGAAAGAAAGAAAGAAAGGAAGGAAGAAAGGAAGGGAAGAAAGAAAGGAAGGAAGAAATAAAGGAAGGAAGGGAAGGAAGGAAGGAAGAAAGAAAGGAAGAAATAAAGGAAGGAAGGAAGAAAGGACGAAAGGAAGGAAGGAAGGGAAGGAAGGAAGGAAGGGAAGAAAGAAAGGAAGGAAGAAATAAAGGAAGGAAGGGAAGGAAGGAAGGAAGGAAGAAAGAAAGGAATGAAGGAAGAAAGGAAGGAAGGACATGAAGGAAAGAAGAAAGGAAGGAATGAAGAAAAGAATGAAGGAAGGAAGAAAGGAAGGAATGAAGAAAGAAATGAAAGGAAGGAAGGGAAGAAAGAAAGAAAGAAAGAAAGAAAGGAAGGAAAGTAGAAAGGAAGTAAGAAAGGGAGAAATAAAGAAAGACAGTTAGAAAGGAAGGAAGAAAGGAAGGAAGGAAAGAAGGAGGGAAGAAAGGAAGGAAGGGAGAACGAGAGAAAGAAAGGAATGAAGGAAGGATGGGAAGGAAGGAAGAAAGGAAGAAATGAAGGAAGGAAGGAACAAATGAAGGAAGGAAGAAAGGAAGAAATGAAGGAAGGAAGGAACAAATGAAGGAAGGAAGAAAGGAAGGAAGAAAGGAATGAAGGAACAAAGGAAGGAAGGAAGAAAGAAAGAAAGAAAGGAAAGTAGAAAGGAAGTGAGAAATAAAGAAAGAAAGAAAGAAAGAAAGAAAGGAAGGAAGGAAAGGAAGGAAGGAAGGAAGGAAGGCACTTCAGAACCGATAACTGAATCAATCCTATTGAATATAATTTGGCATCATTTGTTTTTATTTATTTAAACTTTCCTGAATTCACAACCTTTGATAATGCAAATGCTAAAAAGCCAACATTTTCTAATAAAACCAGTCAATAAATCATCAGAGAAATGTAACATATGGAGATGCCAGACTATTGTCTGTGATGGATCTTTGCATTCAAAGCTCATCACTAAGATTTCTCATTAACAGAAACTTGATTGATAGTGTTTCCATCTGAGCTGGTTCTAGCAAACTAATGGAACAAACATGTCCAGTGCTTTCACAGACCTATTTGCAAGGAGATATGATAAGAATACTGGTGCAAAATGGTGTTACAGCCTCAGCTATTCCCTTTCTCTTTGTGGTCACTATGAATTGAAATCAGCACATTCCCCCCTTACGACTCTGAATACACAACTAAACAAAATAACATGTTTACTAGAGGTTCTGACAAAATCTTATTTGCTACAGTCTGTTTAAAAATATTTAATTAATTTGAATTAATTACTGGATGAATCAGTGTTTTTGAAAAAATCTCTTATTTGAATGATTTAATGACTCACTTATAAAGACTTCACTTGTTCCATTACTGGATGAATCAGCGTTTTTGAACAAATCTCTTGAATGAATGATTCAATGACTCACTCATAAAGACTTCACTTGTTTCATTACTGGATGAATCTGCGTTTATGAACAAATCTCTTAATTGAATGATTTAATGACTCACTCATAAAGACTTCACTTGTTTCATTACTGGATGAATCAGAATTTTTGAACAAATCTCTTGAATGAATGATTCAATGACTCACTCATAAAGACTTCACTTGTTTCATTACCGGATGAATCTGCGTTTATGAACAAATCTCTTGAATGAATGATTTAATGACTCACTTATAAAGACTTCACTTGTTTCATTACTGGATGAATCAGCGTTTATGAACAAATCTCTTGAATGAATGATTCAATGACTCTCTCATAAAGACTTCACTTGTTTCATTACTGGATGAATCAGTGTTTTTGAACAAATCTCTTAATTGAATGATTTAATGACTCACTCATAAAGACTTCACTTGTTTCATTACTGGATGAATCAGCGTTTTTGAACAAATCTCTTAATTGAATGATTCAATGACTAACTCATAAAGACTTCACTTGTTTCATTACTGGATGAATCTGCGTTTATGAACAAATCTCTTAATTGAATGATTTAATGACTCACTCATAAAGACTTCGCTTGTTTCATTACTGGATGAATCAGCATTTTTGAACAAATCTCTTGAATGAATGATTCAATGACTCACTCATAAAGACTTCACTTGTTTCATTACCGGATGAATCTGCGTTTATGAACAAATCTCTTGAATGAATGATTTAATGACTCACTTATAAAGACTTCACTTGTTTCATTACTGGATGAATCAGTGTTTTTGAACAAATCTCTTAATTGAATGATTTAATGACTCACTCATAAAGACTTCACTTGTTTCATTACTGGATGAATCAGCATTTTTGAACAAATCTCTTGAATGAATGATTCAATGACTCACTCATAAAGACTTCACTTGTTTCATTACCGGATGAATCTGCGTTTATGAACAAATCTCTTGAATGAATGATTTAATGACTCACTTATAAAGACTTCACTTGTTTCATTACTGGATGAATCTACGTTTATGAACAAATCTCTTAATTGAATGATTTAATGACTCACTCACAAAGACTTCACTTGTTTCATTACTGGATGAATCAGCATTTTTGAACAAATCTCTTGAATGAATGATTCAATGACTCACTCATAAAGACTTCACTTGTTCCATTACCGGATGAATCTGCATTTATGAACAAATCTCTTGAATGAATGATTCAATGACTCTCTCATAAAGACTTCACTTGTTTCATTACTGGATGAATCCGCGTTTTTGAACAAATCTCTTAATTGAATGATTTAATGACTCACTCATAAAGACCACTTGTTTCATTACTGGATGAATCAGCGTTTTTGAACAAATCTCTTAATTGAATGATTTAATGACTCACTCATAAAGACTTCACTTGTTTCATTACTGGATGAATCAGAATATTTTAACAAATCTCTTGAATGAATGATTCAATGACTCACTCATAAAGACTTCACATGTTTCATTACTAGATGAATCAGCATTTTCAAACAAATCTCTTGAATGAATGACGAAAATGAACAGTCACTTATCGGCACCTGCTGGTGTAACGATATAATTGATACGATCTTTATTTGAGCATCAAGTTACTCAATTTTTATTGAAGGATTAATCGTGTAGCTCTACTGTGGAGTGTTTTTACAGTGATGTGCTTACCTTCGGCCTTGAGGACACACTTGATGCTTCAGAACCCAGAAGGGAAAAAACAAAGAGAGAGACAGTTAGGACAATATAACAGCTATCTCAACTAAGACAGACCTGACAAGAACAACACATGCAGACTCTCCACAATGGCAAAACTTTTAATTTAGAGCGTTGAAGCTCAGACTCATGGGACTGCTCTTCTGAACACTGAGAGAAGCACTTTAATGAACTCTACCGGGAGACGACAGCAAACACAAGTGAGACGACTCCTAACCCTCATATCACCTGTGCCTCTGTCCTTCATTAAAACTTTCCCATCACACAAAGAACATGAAAATGGCTCCATATCTTCTCCCAGACCGAATCTCACCGCACACAAGGGCCCAATGCAGTAAAACGACAATGTGCCAAGATCAATATTCGACTGAGTTTCTAGCTAACAATGTGAGCCAAAGTCTGGGGGGAATTCAAAACCAAGTTCCACTATAACAATAAAATCTTATCAGTAACTTAGATAGGTGATAAAAACACTCATAAAATGGAGTCTCTAAAGGCTTCAGAAACCGATTTTCTTTGAAACAACAGCAATTACAAACACAATACCCAATCAAAGCTCCCAGACTGCAGGAACAGGGCTTTTCAGAGGCGGAAGAGTGGCGTCTTTAGCCGACCGACAGCTGTAGGGAGTCCGGGAGATCCCTAAAACACGGTTTATATGGAGGAAGAGGCAACCAGATTGGAATGGATTTTTGACTAAAATACAGCCGTAAAGCCTAGTCCACTCCGTACGCTATTTCCATGTGAGACGAATATCTCAGAAATGATTTCTATTCACTACCCTAAATGGTTCACAAAAACGTTAGATTGATAAGTGAAAGAGAATGATAATTTGCATGCTGTCCATCCTAAATACTAGGGCTAGTGTGTAATACAGTGCAATGCATTGGCATCTTGAAGCATGCATGATTGCTAAATGCAAATTTGTGATGTTATACAGGTTACCTGTCAAAATGGTTGGTGAGTAAAATTAGCCATCAGTGAACAAAACAAACCCTGCATTTGAACGGTGGCAGGTGATAATTTCATACCCTGAGTCTCTTTCGACTGTTAGTAATGCAAAAAAGATTGTGGGAAATGAAACAATGTTGGACAACGTATCTGTTATTGTCGTCTTTCAGGTTCAAACACATCAGCAGCGCTTATAATTATTCATGTGATCGCGTGGCTTCATCCTATGAGAGGGCGCTGTCTCATAATTATTCATGATGACGAGCATTTTTCACCTGAGAGTTTCAAGATTTCTAAAGCGGTGGACAGAGACAATCTGACATCCACTCTCACGCTGAGTGTGTTCATTCATCAAACCACTTCTACAGAGGGAATAACAGTTATTAAAAATGGAAATGCACATTCACATACTACATGATGCAAATTAAAGGGGCTTGCATATGCATTAAGCTAGATAAAATGAGCTGTGTGTTTTTGTGTGATGCACTGTGAACTCTCATAATACAGTACAGGGCATTTTGATCAGTGCAATTACGAATAGCAGCGCGCATTTATGAGAAACTTTGACGCCATTAAACTGTGGATCAGACACAACTGTTGTGTTCTCTCTCGGCCTCCTACTCTTTGCAAAAACTGGAGGGTTTCATAACACTACGAACCCAAAAGCGAAGTAAAATGACTGCTAATGCTACGATGCAAATGTAAACGCAGCACCAACACTTCCAGTTCTAGCTTTCAAAATACTTACGGTGAAGTACATGCTTTTAGTATATAGTCGAGTGTGCACAAGATGACTTTATCAGCAGGCCTGGAGCTGGAAGTATTTAAATCATTCATTTTCTTCATAGGCATTCAAAAATAATACACAAAGTTAACAATGACTACCGATTGGCCGATTTCTCTTCAGGATTATGGGTAGTGTAGTACAGCATTTTAATTTAGCACTGGGCTGAAAAGTGTCTTTTCATTTAAAAATGGTTTCTCTGTGAAGAAAATTAAGTGTATTTTTACTTCCAGACCCTTCCAGACTTCACTACAAACTGGGAAACAAAGGAAGGAAGGAGTTGAAAAACCCAGAAGACACCAGAGTGTTAGCTCGCTTGCTGAGAGACGGATTGAGTGCGGGAAAGTGTTAAGACTTACGAGAGCATGCAGGAAAACTGTGGTTAATCTGTTCCATAACCTCAGCCAGATCAGAGTTACTGTTAGCATACTGACGGAGAAACTCATCTGAGAAAACACACAGAATACACTCAACAGATTATAACATAAAGAAGTCCATCACCCTGCGGCGTGAGCGTGTGTGTGTGTGTGTGTACCTGAGAGCTCGGTATGTCCTGCTGTATCCTGATGGAGAGAGCCGGAGGACGACGTGCCGTTTAACTCAGGCTAGAAAGAGAGATAGGCGTGGTTTAAAAACTGATACAAAACTAGGGGTGTGTGATGTGTATGTAGCCTATTGATTTTGTAAAGTTAATTTGATTGGGAACGTCCAATAGTTTCTTATTATTTGAATTCAATGAGGAATATGAGAAGCTTTGGGAGTCAGTTGTCCACAAAAACACACGTCATCGTCGAAATCCCATCATCATTTTATGTTTATTTAGTACCCTCTTATTCAATCCAGCAACATATTTATATATATTATCAGTAGTTCCTCACAGACAGATTTATTTGGCATGTGTGAGAAGTCATTACTGCTTATAGTCTTCCTCTAGGTCAAAGCAAGGCGGCCAGAAATGCCAGTCTTGTTGGCCTTTTTGGATACCCAGTTATATTGTGTTTATTTAGCTAAGAGCCTTTGACAAGACCATCTGGCTTAACTGAGGCTCAGTGCCGTGAATCTGGCCCTCAGGAGACCCAATAAATTACCGTTCCTCTAAATCAAGGCTCATTGAACGCCTGTGCTTGATTCACAACACTATTGGCGGCTGTTGGACTCCCTGGCATTGCCCGTTAAACCATGAAGGCCATTGAAGGATGGAACAATAGCAGTTTATACAGCGAAATAGAGCTGGAACTTAACCTGAGACAGGTGATGTTGGTCAAATAAATGGATATTCAAAGAAATGGCCCTAAGTGGACAGTTGCAAGGCTTTAATTCTGATTGTCAAAAGTGTGGCTCCACAAGACTCAAGCTTTATTCCAAAAGAGCGCTGCAGGGACGACATATGTGTGTGTTTGACTTTCATGTTGGATTATTGAGGTTTGCGGCTTTTACACATCAAGATAATCTTCACAAGTGAATTCAAGTTTTATGAATGTTGAAGCCGAAATTCAATTCGGCAAAAAGCTAAAGTAGGCTATGAACGAACTACGCCAAACTTCAATGTCACAATCACTAAGCTT
This sequence comes from Pimephales promelas, assembly GCF_988280905.1. NCBI lineage: Eukaryota > Metazoa > Chordata > Actinopteri > Cypriniformes > Leuciscidae > Pimephales > Pimephales promelas. The sequence continues at coordinate 2,331,738 of NC_142788.1, forward strand.
GTAAAAATTCGTTCAGGCTTTATTTAAGTTGAAAAATGTGAGTTGGAATAGTTTACAAGAGCACGATTAAAAACACAACGAGACTAGCGAGTAGATGAGTTCACATGTTCGGCTGACGATGCTTAACGCCCATGTTGTGTGTCGCGAAATAAAACATGAAAAAAAAACAACAACTTGAGTTTGTTTACTTTTCACCAGAGACGCATGACTAGGGTTGGGTATCGAGAATCGAGTATCGATTGGAACCGAGACTAACTTTTCGTTTTTCCCGGAATCGTTCAAAAGTTAAAATTTCGATTCCTAGTTTCGATATTCACAGTCCGCCGAGCGGAAGAAGGAACCGCTGAACAACACCAACGAAGAAGCGTCTACCGGAAGTGTTGGCATAACCACGCGAGTCGAACATGAGTAGCTTACGTCGGCGATCCAAAGTGTGGCTTCACTTTTCTAAAAATAACGAAATCTCGGCAAAATGCAAAATTTGTGACAAAAGGAGTATTTTTACAGAAGGAGTATTTCCTTCAGAAAGACCGTTGGTTAGCAAGGTTAGCTAAACTTTTTTGACCCTGCCTCTTAAAAGAATCGGAATCGAGAATCGTTAGGAACCGGAATCGAAACAAGGAATCGCAATCGGAATCAGAATCGTTCAAATTCAAACGATACCCAACCCTACGCATGACAAATGACGTATGAAAACAATGTTTTCTAAAATCGGCGTAGAATATAAAACATGTTCGATCAGCTCAGACTGGAATGAGTTGAGTCATCCTCATTTATATAGCGCTTTTAATAGTGCAGATTGTTTCAAAGCAGCTTTACAGAGATAAACTTATAAACTTATAATTTAAGGTAACAGAGATTGGTTTGGTTTTATAGTGGTTCTGACACGAACATCCACCTGTCAACTCAAATCTGAAGACTGTTGTGGTATTACAAATTTATTCAATGTTTAATTTAGATTGAGAAATGGTCTGTACATTGAAATTTAGCATTTAAGATTAGGATGGTGATTATATCCGGCCTATCGTGTTTTTTTGTATTGGTCAGATTACTGAAACTCTTAATGGTTCTTTCCTGTCCAACATGTATTTTAAATTAATCAGATCACTAAGCCTCCCACCGTTTGACTCAATGATAATGTAAAGGTTTAACCACTCTAGTCAGGCTGATTGGATTAGCAACTCAAGGCTCATATAACTCCTCCTGGTCCTCGTTCATGGTCTTCTACCATAAGTTTACCACACTGTCGAACTAGTGTTGACTCGTAAAGACAGCTCAGATCTTGGCTAAAGTCACGTAGTGTATTCCTGATGTCTGAAACCCCTGGCGTCTCGATGGGCGTCCTGTTACCTGATGCAGCAGCTGGCGTAGGCGGTAGAGCTGTGACTCCAGCTGCTTGTTGTGGTCCTCCAGTATCTGCATGCGGGCCTCCAGCCGGCCCTTGTGCTGTCGCAGGAGTTTAGCTTCAGCTAACAGGTCCGCTTCCTCAGGCGCTCCGCTAGCAGCCGCGGCTCCCGCGCCGGAGTGAACGTGCTGCTGCCGCAACTGCTCGTACTCCCTCTGCAGGCCCCTGGACACACAAGGCCGAGACCGTGTTTATATGCCACACATATAAAGGTGAGTTTGGGGCTTTTTGTTTGCTGTGAGTTTGAGTTATGACCGTTGGATGCTGGTGCCGTTCTTTATGTTCTGGCTTTGAAAGGCAATGAAGAAAAGTGAACCTACAGGGACCCTCAGCCTATTGTTAGACGGCGAGAGAACACGGACCACTGCCAAAAACAGAACTAGATATACAACTAAACAGATGTGAATCATAACCACGGCGAAGCACTTTCACTGAATAATTGTAACTGTCACATTAACTAAATTAAAAGTGAAACAATTCATTTGAGTTCTAACAATGGCTTCTCACACCAAGAACGATAACTATTTCAGCATCCACACCAATGCACTATAACTTTCTGTGTATTATTTTGTCCTCTGTTGCTCTTTAAAGCAGGTTGGATTTACGTTTTTATCACTCATCAGCTGGGAAAAATCCTTCTAAAAGTGATCCAGATCAGAAGGGATTTATCGTTGTGGATATTGCCCTTAGTGTTGCATCATTTTTCAAAATCAGAGGCTGTCTGTACAGTGTGTTTGACAAACACTATCCCGAATACAAAAATCTGAACAGAGGTGTAAATACTTCTTCTCTGTGATAAGGGTATCAGAAATTTAAAGTTGCATAGTGCACTGTGTCCCAGAGTATTTAATTTTTTTCTTTATATAAGCGCCATCTACTGTCAGAGAGTGAAACTGCATTTTCATTCAGTCTGCCGTTTCCACACATTGGTGTGAACATATGGAGCTAGGATTGTGTCTTTATTATACGCGAGAGATTAAATGATCTGTTCGAGAGAAAAAGGTATCACACTGATAGCAAAAAAACATCATATTTGAGACTAAAAAAGTTTTTGAGAGAAAGTGTTTTCTCATAGAACATAAAAATATATAATTTCAAAATGTTTAAATTATTTTTGAGAAAACAAAAAAACTCAAAATACTTTGAAAAAAATCTCAAATATATATTTTTTGCTATCAGAGTGAAAAAAACGTGTTCCTCTCAAAACGCTTTTCTTTGCTTTCAATGCAATTTCCTGCTCTCGAGTCGGGATTTTGCTTTCACTGTGAAAATTGTGTCATGGGGGGGGGGGGGGGCACATTCCTATTGGCCATCGTCAAATTATTACACTATTGTTCGGTTCACCTAGATAGATGCCGTTGTTTTGGTAAGATGCTGACATATATGTCCGAAGGAACCGTCTGCAAAGAACAAACCAAGAAAGCGCTACTACAAAGTTAGACGATGTGACACAGTGTAGTGTCACCAAATTCAGTTCACACATCAATGCTCTCCGACTGGTCATACTACAAGACGTAGTTTGATAAAATGTGCTTTTTCATAATTTTAGTGATTTTTTATGAAATATAACAACTCTTTAGGCACCAAGGTTTTTACAAAAAAATAAATAAATAAAAATTTCAAAAGCTTGTGGCTTGAAAGGGCTTTAAGACAGAGATCTACTGTATATTAGAAAAATGATGGGGATGACTGAAAGTTATGTGGGGTGTAAATATACTTATCTAATTTGCATATTATGACATCATCAGCCCTCTTGAATTCATAATATTCAGGAAATATTAGATATTAATGTTTGAACTTGTTTGATGGTGTTTTTTTTCTGTTTGTGCTTCGTGAACACTTGCGCGGCGGCACCATCGCGCATCAAACATGTACCAGTAGAGGCGCGGGCAGCAGCATTGCGCGACGAAGATGTACCAGCGCGATCATTAGACCGCCGATCATCATTTACAAAAGGCAAATATTTCCCGTTTAGAGACAGAATCAGCGAATACATTCGCAACACATCCTCACGGTGCAAGTTTTTATTAGCCATTTGCCGATTTTCTCTCACAATTTACTCAAACGCTCTGAACTGAACTGCTTCCGCATCAATGACACAATCGCTCACTTGCTCTGCCGCTTCCTCCAACACTTTGAACAGGAACATGACGTCATTTTGATCTTGAATCGAAATTATTACATGTCTGCCCTCTAGTGGTAGGGAATACAAATTAGATATTACACCATATTATGTTTTATTAAGTATGACATCTTGTCGCAATTTTTTGTCTTTTCCACTTAACTGTAACACGCTGTAGGTTCGCCACATATGGTAACACACTGACTACACAACCAATGAGTGACCTACCGCTGCTCCTCCTCCAGTCGCGCGATGATCCGCTCCAGTTCTCCGCGCTCCTCCCTCTCCACGGCCTGCAGGATCTGGGCGGGGCTCTGGAGCAGGTGGGCGGGGCTGTGGACGTTGTGGGCGGGGCTCTGGGAGATGTGGGCAGGGGTTGGGGGCTGGCTAAAAGATGAGCCCTCCCCTCCCAAAGTCTGACAGTACTGCAGGATTAAAGTGTGTTCCTCATCCCTAAAGAACAATACAGAGAATGAGTTAGAAACATTCAATGTTTACATTTTCAGACAACTGCACAAAACTAGCCACTAAGATCTGTCACCCCCCCCCCCCAAAAAAAAAAACCCTCCTCAAAGTGTCTCAATATTCTAGTCTCTCTAGATGATTTTTCAGTTCAGTTCATCTTTATACATTTCCCCAAGGCAATTTGGTTGCAGCATACAAGACAACATAGGGGAAGGAAAAAACAAGCAAGCAAAAAAAAAAAAAAATGATTTCCTTCCTAAAACGTATTTACTTTAAATTTAATAACTTTACAGCTGAAGGCATCAATTAATGTCTAAAATGATTTGTTTTACTCATAGGAGTTCTATACCGTCTTTTCTTGCCCGCATTCTCCACCATTAATATAACATAATAGTGTTTGCTTATAAAGGTAATAGCATACCTCTCCTCAACAAACTGGAGAAAAATATTCATATTTCCGTAGCATTAATGGAACAAGTGTAACCGGTCCTACTCGACCAGCTCCGAGCGGGACTCGAACCGGGGTCTCCGGCACTGGGGGGCGGAAGCGCTTACAAGGACGCAGTCTCTAGCGTCAGAGGTTTACACACACAGCTCTTCCCAACTCACTTCCGTTACACAAGTTATACACCAAAGTTTAATACTTTGCTTTAGGGATTTGCACAAACCCCATGCATAAGCAATAGTCACAGCAAGGCTATAAACTATAACAGTCAGAAGCATAATTAGCGCCGCAGTGGGATGCAAACGCTGAGATCAGAAAGCCGACAGGTGAAAGTGAGGCTGACTTTAGAAATATAGGAGGTTTTGGATGTGCTGTCCAAACAGCTGTGTGCACAATGAGTCTCAGGTGTGTGTTCACATGCGCTCTGATCCTGAATCCAACACTCATCTGGATGCACACACACAAAGACTAATCAGAGAGATTACATGGGCACTGCATCACAGGGTCTCTGCTAACAACCTGCCAACACCAGCAGATGCTGAATAAACCAACCAAACACGGCTGGGAGACAGCAGACGGAGGAGCTTTGCATTTCCTGAAGGAAAGGGAGGCGCTCGCTCGCCAGGCAGCAGAAGCTTTAGCTAAGATGATAAGAGTGACACAGGGGATATTAAAGGAGTAGTTCACTTTTCAAAAAAGTGAACTACTGTTCGAACTCGTTCATCAAACTGAACAAATCTTTTTCCGAGTCGTTTGGTTCATTCAACAAACGAAATGGACGAATTGACTCAGAAGATTCGTTCGTTTTGATGAACGAGTTCGAACAAGAGAGTCACGAACGTGCATCACAGAACAGAGCAAGACGAGCATTTGTGCTTATAAAACATAAACTTTGTTATTTATTTATTAAATGAGTGATCGTTTCGCTTGATAAGACCCTTATTCATCGTCTGGTGTCGTTTAAAGCCCTTCGAACAGTTTGCACTGAAACTGTCTTTTGGACCGTTTGGTTCCCATTGAAGTCCATTATATCCTGGAATATTTTCATCAAAAACCTTAATTTCTTTTCAACTGAAGAAAGAAAGACATGGACATCTTGGATGACATGGGGGCGAGTAAATTATCAGCAAAAGTTTTTTTCAAAGTGAACTACTCCTTTAAAGTAGTTGCACACATAGGCCACACTTAAAAATGTATAACTTTCGTTGCGTTTTTGGAAAATATATACTGAAAAATTCTGCAAAAAGCTTTTCTCAATATTAACTTGACTTTTATGAGTCAAAATGGTGGTTTAAACAGGTGATTTAGCCTCCTCACATGTCTCAGCAGAGTAACCACAGGTGTAGTTCATAATACCTTCTGGTTACACGTTATTTTAAGGTGACAGTTACATTGTACTTACTCAAATAAGTACTCAGTAATATTAATTAACTACATGTACCATTGAGAAATGGTTAGGGTTAGTTGTAATCATGCATCATTTACTGTTATTACGGTAACACTTTACAATAAGGTTCATTAGTTAACATTAGTTAAATACCTTAGTTAACATATACTAAGAATGAACAATACTTCTTCAGCATTTATTAATCTTAGTTAATATTAATTCCAACATTTAATAATACGTTATTAAAATCAAAGGTTGTATTAGTTAACGCACTGTGAACTAACATGAACGCACAATGAACAGCTGTATTTATATTAACTAACATTAACAAAGATTAACAAACACTGTAACTAATGCATTGCTCATTGTTAGTTCATGTTAGTTAATGCATTTACTAATGTTAACTAATGAACCTTATTGTAAAGTGTTACCGTTATTACTATAGAAGTACACTTAGCCAACCTCGGTCTTCTTTTTCAATACTAATCTGTTTTATCATTTCACAAATAAATTTTAAGTCAAAGAATTATTTAATTTGAAAAGGAGGCTTGTGTTTAAAATGGCATTTGCTTTGATATTTTTATATAATGTAATGACGTTCAGCCATTTAAGTCTGGCTTAAATATCTAATATATACTTGTTTATACTTTGTGTACAAACAAGTATCCTATACTTGTTTGTACACAAATAAATATCAGTTACATAATTTGTTATTCACATGAAAATTGTTATGAAATATCTGGGTTATGCTGCATTAAATGTAAACCTATTTTAAGGATCATTAGAGCTTTTTCCACATTATTTTCATGGCAATTAAGCACGTAACCCCGCTGATTTTTATTAGCAAATTGCAAAATAATCTCATTCCTAGTACAGCAAAAAAATATACATTAAGGTAGAATTTGATGAAAACATTGAGTACAGAATGTAACTTGTTCTTAGTTTAGTAATAAAACAATATAAAAACAAAAGGCACAATGAAAAAGGTCTTACTTATATACCAAATAAACATTTATTATTCCAGTCTTTCTATATATTTGTTCCTGATATTCACATAATGACTGTAATATATATATCTGAGGAATATCAGTGCTGCAAAGACTAAAAAGGAGCGGAAGTGCTTGTGTAAAGAGAGACCGACACTGGAGAGATGAAGGAGAAGGCCGAGGAGAGACAGCCCTGTGCGCAGGTGTCACATCTGTCTCCACACAGCATCCGTCACGAGTCCGTGTCCCAGCCGTCACATTCAATCTAAAACACCATCACCGGAGAAACTCCCTCTCCTTCCCCTTCATCCCTTCTTCACCTCACCTCTCACTCTCTCCGTCTGCCTTGCTCTCAGCTGCGATCATGGGAAAGTTTCTTTTTCTATTGTAACACTCAGTGTTGTTTATTTGAAAAATAACACACATTCCGAAACTGCGTTTGACAGTCAAGGTTTCACAACCTCAGATGAACATCCAGACACCCACCTCTCATATTTTACATATCTTCAAAATAAGTGTGTGGGTGAATATTACGAAGGGGAAAAAACACTGTTTGCTTAATTTTTTTTCTATTGACAGAAAAAGTCTCTACATTTTTTTTTAAAATTGTTAACTATTTACACATTAAAAAGCAGTATTTGTTTTTTAAGCACTTGTTTTGTTTTGATCTGCACACGTTTTTGAGATATACGTGTGCGCATGTATGACCTTGATCAGAGTAAATCTCCGACTGCATATGGCAGTAACAGTTTCATGTTTGATCTCTAGTGTAGCATCAGTGCAGATTGGAGACTCAGACCTCCCTCTGAGGAGGAAGGCCATGCAACGGCTTATTAGCTCTGTAATTATCATACGCTTGTTCTGTGAAGGACACCCGCTGAGCTCGCCTCAGCACGTCCAGATCAGAATAAAACAATCTCGGAAGACTTTCATGATGAGCGCGTGCTGTACCAAACTCAGAATGGGCATATTCTGCACTTTTGAAGCATTTCAAGTGCACTTAATTAAGTCCTGCACCACAAACAGTCATACTTTAGTTAATTTCCTACCACTGATCTAATTAAACCAGCTGTCAAAATGGTACTGTGCCTTTAAGACTTTTATATGTAAGGCTGAGTGTTTTTCAACACGCCTGGCATATGTTTTCAAGCGCCATGTGTTTAAAACCGCATGAGCGTAACGAGGCGCGAACGCCGTGAGCATAACGAGGCGCTGAAAGTTTTGAGAACGCAGTGAGCGTAACGAGGGGCTGAACGTTTTTAGAACGCCGTGAGTGTAACGAGGCGCTGAACGTTTTTAGAACGCCATCAGTGTAACGAGGGGCTGAACGTTTTTAGAACGCCGTGAGCATAACGAGGGGCTGAACGTTTTTAGAACGCCGTGAGTGTAACGAGGGGCTGAACGTTTTTAGAACGCCATCAGTGTAACGAGGCGCGAACGCCGTGAGCATAACGAGGCGCTGAAAGTTTTTAGAACGCAGTCAGTGTAACGAGGCGCTAAACGTTTTTAGAACGCCATCAGTGTAACGAGGGGCTGAACGTTTTTAGAACGCCATCAGTGTAACGAGGCGCTGAACGTTTTTAGAACGCCGTGAGCATAACGAGGCGCTGAACATTTTTAGAACACTGTGAGCATAACGAGGCGCTGAACGTTTTTAGAACACTGTGAGCATAATGAGGCGCTGAACGTTTTTAGAACGCCATGAGCGTAAAGAGGCGCTGAACGTTTTTAGAATGCCGTGCCGTGAGCATAACAAGGGCGCTAAACGTTTTTAGAATGTTTTTAGAATGCTTTTAGAATGCTGTGAGCGTAACAAGGCGCTGAATGTTTTTAGAACGCCATGAGCATAATGAGGTGCTGAACGTTTTTAGAACGCCGTGAGTGTAACGAGGCGCTGAAAGTTTTTAGAACGCCGTGAGCATAACGAGGGGCTGAACGTTTTTAGAACGCCGTGAGTGTAACGAGGGGCTGAACGTTTTTAGAACGCCATCAGTGTAACGAGGCGCGAACGCCGTGAGCATAACGAGGCGCTGAAAGTTTTTAGAACGCAGTCAGTGTAACGAGGCGCTAAACGTTTTTAGAACGCCATCAGTGTAACGAGGGGCTGAACGTTTTTAGAACGCCATCAGTGTAACGAGGCGCTGAACGTTTTTAGAACGCCGTGAGCATAACGAGGCGCTGAACATTTTTAGAACACTGTGAGCATAACGAGGCGCTGAACGTTTTTAGAACACTGTGAGCATAATGAGGCGCTGAACGTTTTTAGAACGCCATGAGCGTAAAGAGGCGCTGAACGTTTTTAGAATGCCGTGCCGTGAGCATAACAAGGGCGCTAAACGTTTTTAGAATGTTTTTAGAATGCTTTTAGAATGCTGTGAGCGTAACAAGGCGCTGAATGTTTTTAGAACGCCATGAGCATAATGAGGTGCTGAACGTTTTTAGAACGCCGTGAGTGTAACGAGGCGCTGAAAGTTTTTAGAACGCCGTGAGCGTAATGAGACGCTGAAAGTTTTTAGAACGGGGTGAGCGTAATGAGGAACTGAACGTTTTTAGAACGCCGTGAGCGTAACGAGGCGCTGAAAGGTTTTAGAACGGCGTGAGCGCAAAGAGGCGCTGAAAGTTTTTAGAACGGGGTGAGCGTAACGAGGCACTGAAAGTTTAGAACGCCGTGAGCGTAACGAGGCACTGAAAGTTTTTAGAACGCCGTGAGCGTAACGAGGCGCTGAAAGTTTAGAACGCCGTGAGCGTAACGAGGCGCTGAAAGTTTAGAACGGGGTGAGCGTAACGAGGCACTGAAAGTTTTTAGAACGGGGTGAGCGTAACGAGGCACTGAACGTTTTTAGAACGCCGTGAGTGTAACAAGGCGCTGAAAGTTTTTATAACGCCGTGAGCGTAACGAGGCGCTGAACGTTTTTAGAAGGGGGTGAGTGTAACGAGGTGCTGAACGTTTTTAGAACGGGGTGAGCGTAACAAGGAGCTGAAAGTTTTTAGAACGGGGTGAGTGTAACGAGGCGCTGAAAGTTTTTAGAACACCGTGAGCGTAACGAGGCACTGAACGTTTTTAGAACGCCGTGAGTGTAACGAGGCGCTGAAAGCTTTTATAACGCCGTGAGCGTAACGAGGCACTGAATATTTTTAGAACGCCGTGAGCGTAACGAGGCGCTGAACGTTTTTAGAAGGGGGTGAGCGTAACGAGGAGCTGAAAGTTTTTAGAACGGGGTGAGTGTAACGAGGCGCTGAACGTTTTTAGAACGGGGTGAGTGTAACGAGGAGCTGAAAGTTTTTAGAACACCGCGAGCGTAACGAGGCGCAGAAAGTTTTTAGAACGCCGTGAGCGTAATGAGGAACTGAACGTTTTTAGAATGCCGTGAGCGTAACGAGGTGCTGAACGTTTTTAGAACGCCATGAGCGTAATGAGGCGCTGAACGTTTTTAGACCCCGGCGTTTTTACAGGTCACCAAGAGTTGAAAAATTTTCAACTTTGGATAAAACGCAGCACTCATCACTGTCACTTACCCAGCCGTCCAATCACAGTGGAGGAGGGATGGGGCTAAACCACACCAACCAACTGTCACAACATTCTTTCTGTACAACGTCAACCAGCAGAGCTGACCCAACAAAATGGAACATATGTTTTTAGTATGAAACTAATTATTTGCGAAATCAGTTAAAAGTAAACTGTGCTGCGCAGATTCTGTATCACAGCAAAGAAACGTCTCAACGGAAAAAACGCCAAAACGCTCTCGAGCGCCCACAGCTAAGCGTCTTCAGCAAGGCGTCTAGCGTTTTCAGCTTTAGTGGACACACGGCCTTAATGACTGGTTAACCTGGTAAATGACTAGTTCAGGTGGGCGGGCACATGTTAATGAGCTTACTGATGTGATGTCATAACTATGACGATTTTTGAACAGTTTGTTTTTGCATCTTTTTAATTCGTAATTATTTGAAAAGAGCAAGATCCTGTAATCTAATATATGAATAAGCAAGATGAAAATGGCAAATTTGTTAAGTTTCTAAAGACATTTTAAGGCCAATTCACGCGGCTCAAACATACATCAACCAAAGTAGAGTATGTCACTTTCCCGACATGCTATGACTGAACCGAAAACAAGCACTGACCAATGGCAACAGATTCAGATGCAGGGGTAAAACACTGATCAGACAAAACTCAATGAATGTGTGTGTTGCCGTTAGTTCAAAGTGAACTGGCCTCTAACCGGCACACAATGTTGTCTTTTTGACCAAGTTCCCTTTTGACCATTAAAAGTAAAAGTAATAGTGATACTTTCCTCGAACACCATTAATGAACAACTTTCCCAATATTCTTCACAGACACTCACTTCAAAGTTCCTCTTTCCTTCTGAAACAATTGTCTCTCTTTCAGGGATGTTACTCTACTTTCAACTTCCCAATTTTCTTCTGCCACTCAATGAATCTTTTGTCTTCATTTCTCTTCTTCTAGGTTTTCTGATTGCGCTCTCTCATTTCACACAAAAAGGGTTTTTTCAGACAAAAAATTGGGGAAAAAACGAAGCAATAAAATAGACTAATTTAAGTCAATATGAGCTGTCGAAAGGAGCGCGGCTCCCAGCAGGTCCATTAGCAAAACAAAGTCACAGAGAGAGCTGGAATCACTCGCCGCCTCCTTGTTATCAGCCTATTACTCACTCTACCTGTCTAACTCTCACAGCACAGTGAGCCGGAACATTTCACAACTCTAACAGCCCTTTACTACTGACACTGGATCTGTGAAGATCTCTTACGATAGGCATAGAGACCAATCAACAAATGACAACTAACTCTTAACCCCTTTAAGGCAAAGATTGCCAACCTTCCCAGATTATTGTTGCTCAACATCACACTCTTACTTGATATAACTGTAGGATAAACGGTCCACAAACGCTTTGGCTCTGTTTTGATTGATTGAATCACAAGTAGACGAGGGAGACACATATCTGTTTACACCTGGTGTTTCAATCCATCTCTTGACTACTTCTGTCCTGATTTCTTCGAGGGGTGGGTAAATATGGACTTGTTCAGATCTTTCGATCTAATGGACAAATTAAGCTCACACAATTTACATGCGAACATGACCAGAGACACAGAAAAACATGGAGAGAAAAAAGAAAAATGGGGAAAAAAAAAGACTATCAGTAACAGCATGGTTTGATCTTTGGTTGCCCAATCATCGGAAAAGGTTGTTTCCGTGAAAGTCGAATTTTCAAACTTTTCCATTTTCTACCCCTGAATGAAAAATCAAGCCAAATTCATGTTTTTTCATACTTTTTAAAAAAAAACAAAAAAAACAAATGTGAACCTTGACCACAAAAGCAGTCACAATTGCACGGGTATATTTGTGGAAATAGCCAACAGTACATTGTATGGGTCAAAATTATACATTTTTCTTTTATGCAATAAATCATTAAAGATCATGTTCCATGAAGATATTTTGTAAATTGCATACCATAAATATATTAAAAAATATATTTTTGTGAGTGGATGCAGTAAAAGTGCAAACATAAATAGACAATCTTAAAGGCAAATTTCTCAAAGTTTAGATTTTTTTGCACCCTCAGATTCCAGATTTTTCTTTAAATAGTTGCATCTCGGCCAAATATTGCCACATCCTAACAAACCATACATCAATTAAAAAATTTTTACCAAAAATGACCCTTGTGACTAGTTTTGTGGTCCAGGGTCACATATAATTATCCTACAGATATACTTGGATGGACTTTATACATTCACATATATATTATTATACTTCCTCATATATATATGTAATATATTTCAACTTATATTTCCAATTTATTTACCACATATTGTGTCATCATACTTTAACTCCTGATCTGTGTGACTTCAAACAAACAGATTTTGCTAACCGAAGCGTAAACTGCTCAGTATGTATTGTAGAGAGCAGTGAATTGTAATTCAGCAACAAAGAAAGGTTCAGCCGGCCCGAACGCACTGAAAGATAACAGATTTAACTGTCCAGACAGATGGACCCAAGAGGAAAATCCTCTCCTCAGAAAGCTCAGAACAGGAACTCAGTTTTGAAGGAGAAAGCTTTGTATTTGTTCTATTACACTGGAACAAGGAGAGACAGGTCTGGAAAGCATTGAATCAGAGTGGAAAAGCAGTCTGAAGAACAAGACACTGACAGAAAACCACATCACTGCCTACAACTCCCACCGGACCGAGCGAGAGAACGGAAAGAGAGGCACAAATTGGAGACAAAGTGATCGCAAGCTTCCCTTCTCTGGGTGCAGATGAGATTTCACATCAGGCAGCTTCTGTATATTGCCGCAGGGCTGAGACGAGATGAGAGAGGGAAGAGAGGGAGGGGTAAAGGAGACGTCCCGCTTGTGTCTGTGATTCTGCATCGGCTGCATTGATCAGCTGGAGTGTAAACAGAGTTCATAAGCTCTAAACCCCACAGCCAACACAAATGGGAAATGAGAATGCGAACCTGAGCATGCATATAAAGAAAGAGAAGGGGAGGGTGAAATTGAATGAGAAAGAAAAGGTGAGAGCTGTGGCATAGTGGTTAGTGCATGTGGCCCAGATACGCTGAGCTGTGCTGCTCCTGTTTCTCTGCTTTCTCCGAAACATTCTGATTCTTCTGGACATCTGACCAATCAGAGTAGAGTAGGCCAATCACAACAGGCTGGGTCATCTGACCAATCAGAGCAGACTGGGTCATCTGACCAATCAGAGCAGAGTAGACCAATCACAGTAGACTGGGCCATCTGACCAATCAGAGCAGAGTAGACCAATCACAACAGACTGAACCATCTGACCAATCAGAGCAGAGTAGACCAATCACAACAGACTGGGCCATCTGACCAATCAAAGCAGAGTAGACCAATCACAACAGACTGGGCCATCTGACCAATCAGAGCAGAGTAGACCAATCACAACAGACTGGGCCATCTGACCAATCAGAGCAGAGTAGACCAATCACAACAGACTGGGCCATCTGACCAATCAGAGCAGAGTAGACCAATCACAACAGACTGGGCCATCTGACCAATCAGAGCAGAGTAGACCAATCACAACAGACTGGGCCATCTGACCAATCAGAGCAGAGTAGACCAATCACAACAGACTGGGCCATCTGACCAATCAGAGCAGAGTAGACCAATCACAACAGACTGAACCATCTGACCAATCAGAGCAGAGTAGACCAATCACAACAGACTGAACCATCTGACCAATCAGAGCAGAGTAGACCAATCACAACAGACTGAACCATCTGACCAATCAGAGCAGAGTAGACCAATCACAACAGACTGAGCCATCTGACCAATCAGAGCAGAGTAGACCAATCACAACAGACTGAACCATCTGACCAATCAGAGCAGAGTAGACCAATCACAACAAACTGGGCCACCTGACCAATCAGAGCAAAGTAGACCAATCACAACAGACTGGGCCATCTGACCAATCAGAGCAGAGTAGACCAATCACAACAGACTGGGCCATCTGACCAATCAGAGCAGAGTAGACAAATCACAGCAGACTGAGTCATCTGACCAATCAGAGCAGAGTAGACCAATCACAACAGACTGGACCATCTGACCAATCAGAGCAGAGTAGACCAATCACAACAGACTGACCATCTGACCAATCAGAGCAGAGTAGACCAATCACAACAGACTGGACCATCTGACCAATCAGAGCAGAGTAGACCAATCACAACAGACTGACCATCTGACCAATCAGAGCAGAGTAGACCAATCACAACAGACTGAACCATCTGACCAATCAGAGCAGAGTAGACCAATCACAACAGACTGAGCCATCTGACCAATCAGAGCAGAGTAGACCAATCACAACAGACTGAGCCATCTGACCAATCAGAGCAGAGTAGACCAATCACAACAGACTGACCATCTGACCAATCAGAGCAGAGTAGACCAATCACAACAGACTGAACCATCTGACCAATCAGAGCAGAGTAGACCAATCACAACAGACTGGACCATCTGACCAATCAGAGCAGAGTAGACCAATCACAACAGACTGGGCCATCTGACCAATCAGAGCAGAGTAGACCAATCACAACAGACTGAGCCATCTGACCAATCAGAGCAGAGTAGACCAATCACAACAGACTGGGTCATCTGACCAATCAGAGCAGAGTAGACCAATCACAACAGACTGACCATCTGACCAATCAGAGCAGAGTAGACCAATCACAACAGACTGGGCCATCTGACCAATCAGAGCACAGTAGACAAATCACAGCAGACTGAGTCATCTGACCAATCAGAGCAGAGTAGACCAATCACAACAGACTGGACCATCTGACCAATCAGAGCAGAGTAGACCAATCACAACAGACTGAGCCATCTGACCAATCAGAGCAGAGTAGACCAATCACAACAGACTGACCATCTGACCAATCAGAGCAGAGTAGACCAATCACAACAGACTGACCATCTGACCAATCAGAGCAGAGTAGACCAATCACAACAGACTGACCATCTGACCAATCAGAGCAGAGTAGACCAATCACAACAGACTGACCATCTGACCAATCAGAGCAGAGTAGACCAATCACAACAGACTGAGCCATCTGACCAATCAGAGCAGAGTAGACCAATCACAACAGACTGACCATCTGACCAATCAGAGCAGAGTAGACCAATCACAACAGACTGACCATCTGACCAATCAGAGCAGAGTAGACCAATCACAACAGACTGAGCCATCTGACCAATCAGAGCAGAGTAGACCAATCACAACAGACTGGGCCATCTGACCAATCAGAGCAGAGTAGACCAATCACAACAGACTGGACCATCTGACCAATCAGAGCAGAGTAGACCAATCACAACAGACTGAGCCATCTGACCAATCAGAGCAGAGTAGACCAATCACAACAGACTGACCATCTGACCAATCAGAGCAGAGTAGACCAATCACAACAGACTGACCATCTGACCAATCAGAGCAGAGTAGACCAATCACAACAGACTGGACCATCTGACCAATCAGAGCAGAGTAGGCTCTTTGGGAAGGAGGGATTTAGAAAAAGTCTAATAAAAGAGATGGTTTTGAGGTTGGATGTAAGTGAATTTATTGTAAGGGACCTCGAAAACAAAATACATTTTAAAAATAGCATGGCACCTCAAGCACACATGCAGGACACGTCAAGCTGTGGTGCTAACGCAGGAGATTCAGGTTTAAATCTGGCATGCAACGTGTCCCAATCAAATCAGCATACATGTCTACCTGTGGGATTTTGTGGGCGGGTGCAGTGGTCGGACAAATGATCCATCCCAGATCCCATTCTCAAGTCTAGAACAGCTGGAGAATACAAAATGAGGCAAAAGCCCCAAAATAAAAAACAAATAAATAAATAAAACCCAGCAAGTGAGTTTTAATGGCATTTTTAAGTGGAATTTCTTCCCATCTGCACTCAATTAAACCCAACAGATAATGCTATTACACACCAATCCATCACAAACATTCTAATGAAACTTCCTCTCTCGACATCTCACACAAGCAAATATATGATGTTGAAGAGTGTGCTAATGCATTAGGTACAGAGATAAACAAGGTGTTAGCGGGACACCAGGAGGAATGGAATTAGTTCCATCTACTTAGAGCGAGCAGAAGAACGAGAGACAGGGAAGAGAAAGAGACAGCAGAAGTAATTAGATTTATGAGGGATGCTAATAAGATTATTTTAACATCACTTTCAGCAAACAGTACCTCGCTATATATACAGCGGTATTGTCACAAATACTTGCGTTTAATTTTTTCCTTCCTGGTAAAACCGAGCATCATCTGACCATCTTCATTACCGTCATGGTTGCTATGCTGATGAAACAGTGAGCAACCACACCGTCACACACACACACACACTTTCTCTACGGGAAGCGTGCTCCGAGAGGACAATATCCAGTTAGTGATTGAGGAACAAGAGGAGGACATTTGCTCATTAAAAGTCACAACGTCTCTCATCGGCTTTGAACAATGATGGTTGTGATGAACGAGTTTTTCAGGTAATCCATATTTTCACTGGTATGCGGTAGGGGGCGCTATTATGCATCTTTAGAAAGAGTGCTGAATCTCCTCATCCAAAAACAAGCGAAGAAGCAGAAACGAGCAACGGCAGCACTGCTTACGCTCGTGTAAGCTAATGCGATCATCAAACATTTAACAGCATATAAATCAAAACTCTGATATTCATACAACTAAATATTCTACACCAGAATACATGTGAAAATGATCACAAATGCTGGACACGATTGGTAAAAAAGCCAAAAAAAAAAAAAAAAACTAAATGAGTGAGCGTGCATCTGAGATTTCATGCTTCAAAAAGTTCATAGATCATAAAACGAATCCATATGAATTTAGATGTTTGGTCTAAAGTATTATGAAAAAAACTTAATTGCTTTATATGATGAACAGATTTAATTTAGGATTTTATTCTAAATTAAAAAAAATAACCCTAATCATTGAACTAACCCTTTAACTACACTTTTTTTAAGTTAATTTTGGTTTTTTATTTTCTGAGATGGTCAATATTGGATACATTGCATGAATCGGTCATTATTGGATATTTAATTATGCTGGATTTACCCTATTTTTTTTTTACATTTGGATGAACATTTTCATTTAAAAACAAAAAAACAAACAAAAAAAACTTTTGCTGATAATTTACTCACATTTTCTCCATATAATGCACTTCAATGGGAACCAAACGGCTCAAGGTCCAAATGAGAGTTTCAGTGCAAACTGTTCAAAGGGCTTTAAACGATTCCAGACGATGAATAAGGATCTTATCTAGCGAAACGATCGCTCATTAAAAAAATAAATAAATAAAAAACTAAGTTTTATAAGCACAAATGATTTTATTCGTTGAATGAACGAAATGACTCGAAAAAAGATTCGCTCGTTTTGATGAACGAGTTCAAACAGGAGAGTCACGAACGCGCATCACAGAACAGAGCAAGGCGAGCATTTGAGCTTATAAAACTTCAACTTTGTTATTTATTTATTAAATGAGCGATCGTTTCGCTTGATAAGACCCTTATTCATCGTCTGGAATCGTTTAAAGCCCTTTGAACAGTTTGTACTGAAACTGTCTTTTGGACCTTGAACCGTTTGGTTCCCATTGAAGTCCATTATATGGAGAAAATCCTGGAATGTTTTCATTTAAAACCTTAATTTCTTTTCGACTGAAGAAAGAAAGACATGGACATCTTGGATGACATGGGGGTGAGGCAATTATCAGCAAAAGTTATTTTAAAGTGAACTACTCCCTTAAAGTTTCTTAATCCTTTTAATAACATAATTAACATCTTAAGCTAATCTTAAAATGTATATCCATTTTTCATTCAATACATTCTTATTTTGTGATGCCTCAGATTATATAACTCCGATTGTGTTCGGCTGAAAGAAGAAAATCATATACACCTCAGACGGTTTGAGCTCCTTAAGCTGATTTACCACACTGTAAAAACACATCAGTTGACTAAATAAAACTAGGGTGTGTGGAATCAAGTTTATTTACTTGATTTTAAGGAAACGGGTTTCCTCACTTTTTAAATTAAGTCAACATTTCACCAACGTATTGAGTTCAAACGTGGCCTAGAACTGAAAAGAAAAGGGGGGGACTGATAGGAATGTAAATGTGTACCTTGAAATGCAAGTGACTTTGGATAAAAGTGTCTGCCAAATGCATAAATGTGAATCAAAATGTAAAAGAATTGCATTTAGGATAAAGCCTTCCTACACTGTGTGTGTGTGTGTGTGTGTGTGTGTTTTGGACACTCACATGCTTCCAGTGGCTGAGCTGCTGTCGGTGGGCAGAGAGCCGTTGGAGCGCTCCATCTGGGCCAACCTGAACGCACAGATCGACACCAGTATGAGACCAACATGACAGCATCACAGAGTTTATTAGGATTAAACGGAGGTAGGGTATGGATTTGTGTACGTCCAATGGTTGAGCATGTTTATTCATGTGCTGGGTGATCAATGAGTATATAAAACTATAAAAATGTAAATTCAAAAAAGGCTACGGGTGTGACCCTCCAATTCTGAACAAGAGTAGAGAAAGGAGCATTATCTGCTTTCTCACACACACACACACACACACTTGTCCCGATGGATTACAGTCTCATAGAGTTCCTATAATGGGATAGAGGCTTCAGTCGTAGTCTATATTCACAATCCCATAATAACTGCCTGTGTGTGTGATAGTGACATTGAGAGAATCTAGCTGACGCTGAAAATCCATTTTCGAGTCTTTATGTGTGGAAGGTCAGCACCGGAGGCAGTTGGTGCATTTGTGCATGCGTAGTATGTTTTCTGCTTTTTTCTTTGAGCAGGTGTAAATCGAATTGATACGCGCCTAATGTACTCTATGTGGCACCGGATTAAATTGGCTTTGGCGGACAGCCAGAGGTCTAACGGGGCATGTGTGCGTTTATACTGCTCATCCGTCACCGCTTTCACATGTCTGATACACTGACAGACCGAGGGCGGCGGATCTCAAATCATCACACAATTACTGACGCTCATGATGACAGAAAATTATTCAGAAGTTACAAAAAATATTAGCACTTTAGTTATTGTCAATTTAAAAGTGGTTACTTTCATTTTAATCAATTAATGTATTATTAATCCTCATAATACAAATAACTTGTAATAATACTAGTTTGGTCCAAAAATGTTATTATTGGTGCTCATTTTCATGGAATATAGACCCCTTTTGCGCCGACGTCACAGTTACTAGCTGGAGGCAAAACAAAGTGAAAACTGGAGGCGGCCAATACAAACCAGCACAGATTCGGCTACATAATGAGGAGCTTCCAGCCCTAAAACTTCATAGTGTTTTTTTTGTTTTTTGTTTTGTTAGTGTTTATTAAAAAACGTCCAATAATGCAGAATATGCAATGATAAATATTTAATTGATGAGTTAATATATTATATATAAAGTATATAGTTTTATATATTATATAAAACTATATATATATTAACTTTGTATTATATATATAGTAGGGCTGTGCAAAAATTAATTGCGATTAATCGCATCCGAAATAAAAGTCTGTGTTTAAATAGTGTATTTGTGTGTGCTGTATATAATTATTTTGTCTATATAAATACACACACATGCGTGTATATATTTAAGAAAATGTGTTATTCATATATAAAATATTTATATTTATATACTATAGATTATGTATTTATAAATATATACAGAATTTAAGCGCAAATAATTCTTAAATATATACATGCATGCATAGGTATTTATTTGTAGAAAATAATTATATACAGCACACACAAATATATATTATGTAAACACAGACTTTTATTTTGTATGCGATTAATCACAATTAACTTTTGCACAGCCCTAATATATAGTTAATATATATATAACAATACAAAATATATGCGTATAGTTTTACACCTAAATTCAGCATATTGACACAAAATGATGACTAATACGAGGCGATTCCCAATACGAGGGACACGTCTTGTGTTATTCTACAGTCTTTGGCGCAGCATGACACCAGTGTGGTTTGTGTACTGTGATGCTAACGGTGAGATATACTGACCTGCTGGCGTACTTCCCTATCTGTGAGTGCGTGTCGTCATGAGGGAGTTGTGGCGACGGAGATAGCCTACAAACAAAAACACACGCATAAACAAAAGCACACTCCACAATACATCAACCATAAACATATAACGTGTCTGAAGATCTACAGAGAAGGCCGTGTGTTATTGGGACGGACAAACCGAGGAAGAAGGTTAGACAAAAACAATGATTAAAAAAAAAAAACAGAAAGGGGTGGAGGGGACGTGCGAGGGTGGATCTGCCATTCTGCGCGTGCACTGATGTGAGCAGCACATGCTGTACTGATGCTCGACTGAAGATACTCACTCGTACTGCTCCGGACACATGCTGATGAGAGTGACCGGACTGCAGGAGGGAGAAACAAATACAAAAACAAGGGGGAAGGAGGGGTATTGGGGTAGGGGTGGGGGGGAAACAGATTTTTAGGGTCAGAGGTCACACAATATGGAGGTCAGATCAGATCCAGACAACAAAGATGTGGAAGAAGTGTCCTGACTGAAATACTCCTCTCCAAGACTGTAGGGGGCAGTGCAGGATATTGAGATTTCTGTCATTCTGGATTCATAGAATGATTCATAATGTGTAACGCCATCATTAACTGACTGTTATGTTCAAAACTGAATGACTTCATTTTTCTTTGGGACAAAAGTGAAGAGGACGCCATTGAACTCCAAAAAAGCACAATAATAACAGACTTGGGCTATAACAGAGAGAGAGTTTATGGTGCGTTTTTGTCACTCTATGCTTCCATTGTATTGAAAAAAGCAGCATGAACATTTTAGTTTTGACTTCAGTTTAAAAAACAATAACACATGGGTGATTAAATGATAACGCCTCTCGCGAGCGTGTCAATCGCATCATCTTTGCGCGCACTAGCGGGATCAGATTTCCAAACCAGTCTTTAATCTGTCATTTCTTTTAATTCCATTTCAGTGTCTTTTACAGTGAAAACTGCTGCTAATCGCACACAGCGCAAAGCACAGAAGATCAAACGCTCTGCTCTGAGTTGAATCCGCTGGAGACCCTAGTGAACTTAGGATGAAAACTTTGTAATAATTGTATTTTAAGAGGACCATACGTGAGTCCATAACAGCAAGAGGAGGAATTCAAGGTTAGATGGGTTAATGTTCGCCTTTTATGTGAAATCACATATCCATATTCATATTTATATTATATCCATATCCAGCCTGGTCTCACTGTTAATATGTTGGTAGGAATACATAATATTTAAGTGTACAAAACACACTAACACAATTTTTATACGTTTTGGAGATATGCTGAAACGACAATGTTTTGGCTGCATTTTAACAAACATTATTATGTTTTTATATATATCCGTATGTATATATATATATATATATATATATATATATATATATATATATATATAGTCTCTATATAGTCTATATATAGTCTATGTATGTATATATATATATATATATATATACATAAAATTTATATAATTATTTGTATAATTATATAAAACATTTAGCATTTTTTGTGCATTTTATGGTTCAAAAGTCAGTTGCAGTATAGGACTATACTGAGCAAACACCTTTTTTGTCCTACAGCAAACAAAATAAATATCACATGATGAATAATGATAAAACGATTACAGAAATGTGATTCATTTTAAGGTTTTAAAGTATAGTCTTGTTTAACATTATGTAATCCTTCGAGCAGAAGCCAAAAAAGAGCATTAAGTATATGATATGTTTAATAAATTAGACTGAAAATAATTGTATTGATTAGACAATTAAATGCATAAGAATTTATGTCTGTCGGGTTGTTCATACGCAAATAATTGACACTTTAGGGAATACTGTAGGTCTGTACGTTTCTATGGAAGCTTGTTTCCGCCACAGAATAAAACATTTTAAAAGATAATTGCGACTTTTTATAAAGAAGATATAAGTCGAGATATAAGTCAGAAGTTTGTGCTATAACGATGCAATTGAGAGATATAAACATGCAATTCTGAGAAGAAAAACAATGTATAACATGCAATGGCGACTTCATATAATTTTATATATTGTGAGATAAAAAGTCACAAATGCCTTTCACCAATGAATGTTTTATTCTGTGGTTTCAGTGTGTATGAAAGCGTAAGTAAATGTTGATGTGGTAGAACCACACAATACATATAAATACACACACACACTCGTGAGATCCGTCACACGGCAGGAATGAGGCATTTTGGCCTTTTTCACAATTGATGTGGAGACAAGAAGTCTAGGACGAGAATCTCAGACACAATGACTTACAAACTCTTTTCTCTTTTTGTAAGAAGGTCAGGCAAGAAACGTGTCTTTTTATATCATTTTTAAAGAGCAAAAGTTAACATAAAATGGTTTCATGGGAACTTGTACTTAAAAATTCTTCCAGTGAAACGACTCCATCTCTGAACTTATCCAGTTATTTTGTTTAAAATAAACCCCAACTCTGCACTTTTGTCTGGAATAATGATCACTGATGATATGTTTGGCCTTGCAAATGTATTGAGAAGGATTCATTATGATTTTATGTTGACTTTCAGGACAATGGCTGAAGAGGGAGACATATGAGCGAGCCATGTTAAAAGTCAAGCAGTCCGGTTATCTAGGCTGTTAAACTGTGTGATTAAACTGTTATCACTGTGTAGAGAGCGCTGGATTCTGTGAATTAGTGACAAACACAAGCTCTCTACTAAAAGTCAGTCAATATCCCCTGGCACTTCTGAATTTCATGAAAACCAAAAACTGTACAGTGTCAATTTGCTCTTGGAATCCGCTCTGAATTCATTTCAACCGCGGTCATCGCTCTTTGTTAAATCTGACACGTGGCGATGCTCTTGCACACCGCAGAATGTCTGAAAATCAAACGTTACATGAAATGTTCTGATGTCACAGCGGCTCTGCTCGTGGGGGTTTATAATCAGCACCAACTGAAGAAATGGGTCATCTGACGTTCCCTGCCATTTAGCAGAAGACTCTTTCAGACACAAATTCATGAAATGGTCCCACTGGAAAAGCAGAAGTGCCTTAATCAACGACAGCTGACGGGAGATAAGGCAGAAGTGGGAACTGCGTAACCCTCTGCTTTCCTAAATTGGCCACACTAGGGCTCAGTAGCGCTGCTTTTGAAGATATCGTACAGTAGTTACTACACTGAGGCTGATCCAGCTGTTCTGAGGCGAACCATCGAAATAAAGTGAACCATCGAAATAAAGCGAACCATCGAAAGCGAACCATCGAAATAAAGCGAACCACGAAATAAAGCGAACCATCGAAAGCAGACAATACAAATAAAGCGAACAATCGAAAGCGAACCATCGAAATAAAGCGAACCATCGAAAGCGGACAATCCAAATAAAGCGAACAATCGAAAAAAGCGAACCATCGAAATAAAGCGAACCATCGAAAGTGAACAATCGAAATAAAGCGAACCATCGAAAGCGAACCATCGAAATAAAGCGAACCATCGAAAGCGGACAATCCAAATAAAGCGAACCATCGAAATAAAACGAACCATCGAAAGCGAACCATCGAAATAAAGCGAACCATCGAACGCGGAAAATCCAAATAAAGCGAACAATCGAAAGCGAACAATCGAAATAAAGCGAACCATCGAAATAAAGCGAACTATCGAAATAAAGCGAACCATTGAAAGCAGACAATCCAAATAAAACGAACAATCGAAATAAAGCGAACCATCGAAATAAAGCGAACCATCGAAATAAAGCGAACTATCAAAATAAAGCGAACCATTGAAAGCAGACAATCCAAATAAAGCGAACAATCGAAATAAAGCGAACCATCGAAATAAAGCGAACCATCGAAAGCGAACCATCGAAATAAAGCGAACCACGAAATAAAGCAAACCATCGAAAGCAGACAATCGAAATAAAGCGAACCATCGAAATAAAGCGAACCATCGAAAGCGGCCAATACAAATAAAGCGAACAATCGAAAGCGAACCATCGAAATAAAGCGAACCATCGAAATAAAGCGAACCATCGAAAGCGGACAATCCAAATAAAGCGAACAATCGAAAAAAGCGAACCATCGAAATAAAGCGAACCATCGAAAGCGAACAATCGAAATAAAGCGAACCATCGAAAGCGAACCATCGAAATTAAGCGAACCATCGAAAGCGGACAATCCAAATAAAGCGAACAATCGAAAAAAGCGAACCATCGAAATAAAGCGAACCATCGAAAGCGAACAATCGAAATAAAGCGAACCATCGAAAGCGAACCATCGAAATAAAGCGAACCATCGAAAGCGGACAATCCAAATAAAGCGAACAATCGAAAGCGAACAATCGAAATAAAGCGAACCATCGAAATAAAACGAACCATCGAAATAAAACGAACCATCGAAAGCGAACCATCGAAATAAAGCGAACCATCGAAAGCGAACCATCGAAAGCGAACCATCGAACGCGGAAAATCCAAATAAAGCGAACAATCGAAATAAAGCGAACCATCGAAATAAAGCGAACTTTCGAAATAAAGCGAACCATTGAAAGCAGACAATCGAAATAAAGCGAACCATTGAAAGCAGACAATCGAAATAAAGCGAACAATCGAAATAAAGCGAACCATCGAAATCAAGCGAACCATCGAAAGCAAACCATCGAAATAAAGCGAACCACTGAAATAAAAAGAACCATCGCAATAAAGCGAACTATCGAAATAAAGCGAACCATTGAAAGCAGACAATCGAAATAAAGCGAACCATTGAAAGCAGACAATCGAAATAAAGCGAACAATCGAAATAAAGCGAACCATCGAAATAAAGCGAACCATTGAAAGCAGACAATCGAAATAAAGCGAACCATTGAAAGCAGACAATCGAAATAAAGCAGACAATCGAAATAAAGCGAACCATTGAAAGCAGACAATCGAAATAAAGCGAACAATCGAAATAAAGCGAACCATTGAAAGCAGACAATCGAAATAAAGCGAACAATCGAAATAAAGCGAACCATCGAAAGCAAACGATCGAAAGAAAGCAAACCATCGAAAGCAAACCATCGAAATAAAGCAAACCATCGAAATAAAGTGTAACCTTATTATTCGTATTATTAAGATCTCAACAAAATCATGCTAAGAGTTAAGTTACGAGGTTTAGTCACAAGCTCTTTTCAATACTTTTCATTGGTTAAATATTTGCAAAACCCACACAGATGTCGCTCATGCACAAGTTAGATAATGCAACGAACCAACAGAAAGCTGACAGGTTTGAAAGTGGGGGGGTGGTGATGGCGCAGTGGATAAGACACATGCCTTTGGTGTGAGAGACCCGGGTTTGAATCCACTGTGAGACACCAATGTGTCCCTAAACAAGACACTTAACCCCTAGTTGCTCCAGAGGGTTGTGACCTCTGACATATATAGTAATTGTAATTCGCTTTGGATAAAAGCGTCAGCTGTGAATAAATGTAATTGAAAATGTAAAGTGACTTCTGTGTGAGCTCAACTATGGAAAATGGAGCTTTTTTGCAAACAAAATTTTCCTATTGTACCGCATTTTTAGAAGGCTTATACGAAGGCAGTCACCGTCTAGGTTTTGGAAGAAAGTTTGAAACTTTAGAGTAGAGGCTTGGTAGAGATACAGACAGAAAATCTGCATTATCAAGCGACAATATTTGACACACTTCTCGATAGTTCTTCCAACCCTGCACTGTGGATACGCTGTAAAAGCTCTCCGCTGAAGAAAGTTGATGACTGGAGGTGGCAGAAAACCTCAGCCTGAGGACAGACCAATCACAACAACAACAACTGCAGATATCACATGCTTAGATTCTCCTTCAAGATGCTTACGTCTCCATGTTGTCTCCTTCCAGGACCGTCTGGACGGGCAGGTATCCCAGGCGAGGGTGCTTCGCGAAATACTTCTTTGAGCGGAACTTGTTTTTTAAGACTTTGGTGAAATCCCGCATGTCTTCTCCTGAGGTGGTCTGAAAAGAAGAGGAAGAGAGATGATGGATGTGAAAGTGAAATTTACTTTATTCACTTTTTTTTGTAAATAGGCTCATTCTACAACTCCCCCAGCAACATGGCGTCATGACTTTTGTGTAAACATAGGCGCCACTTTCAAGTCAAGTGGCGTGTTATCTATACGCATTTTGAGATATCCGCGTGTATGTCTACACCGTTAAATGTCCGAGTGAAACGAATCTAAATGTAGATCTACATTTGGGGAGCGATATTTTTTTCCTAGGATGGTGCTATTAACCCCAGTGACGGGTAGGTTTAGGGACGGGGTTGGGGTAGGTCATATATTTATATACAGTATACAGTAATAACGTTAAGTCAACTCGTTCATAAGCATGCTGAAAAGCAATTATGCGTGTTGATAGCACACCAAAAATGGAAATACGAATTGACGTGTCATACATACGCCATTTCATGAGGTCAGTCTGTCCCCAGAGTTAAACTATTGAGTTTTATGAATCCATTCAGCCGATCTCGGGTTCTGGCGGTACCACTTTTAGCATAGCTTAGCATACATCATTGAAGTGCACAAGACCATTAGCAGGTGTAAAATAGTCCCGGTAGCTTCCAACATGACCGGGACTAAGTTTGTGTAGTTACGTTGACGGAAGGTAGCCTATTTTCTGGCGCTGCGTCATATCATTACGCCTGCTGCACTCATGGTACGGCAGTAAAGTGTCTTGATTATTACGCAGGAATGAGAGTATAGTTCCTAGCCATATCAGCCTAGAAAATCACAACTTTACATTTTCCGTCGGCCTCAGTGCACGATGTAACTACAGAAGAGTCAAGATTTAAATAGGAAAAATATCGAAACTCTTTGGTCATTTTTTTTTTTTTTTGAGAAATGCTAATGGTCTTGTCCACTTCAATGATGTATGCTAAGCTAAGCTAAAAGTAGTACCGCCAGAACCGGAGATCGGCTCAATGGATTCAAAAACGGTAAAACTGAACAGTTTAACTCTGGGGGAGTTGTAAAATTAGCGTATTTCCAAAAAAAAGTGGAGTATCCCTTTAACAATTGTTCAAAGCAACTTCAATTCAATAAAGTTTGAGCTTTGCTGTGTAGACGTTGGTAGTCTCACTCTGAATCTTTCACACTAAACTTTGAAGTTAATTACAGTACGGGTTCTTCTTCTTGTCTAAGCTCTTGCTGTCCCAGTGCAGTTACAAAATAAAAGCCAACAAAATTGCACAGTTACTAATAATTGTTCAAAAGTCTAGGTAAACAAATTGTTGAAGAAATACATTTTCACATCCTTACATCATTACATTACACATGATCCTTCAGAAGTCATTCTAACGTGATAGTTGGACGCTCAAGAAACGTTGTTATTATCAAAGTTGAAAACCTAACAGTCACGACTG
Organism: Pimephales promelas; assembly: GCF_988280905.1. Taxonomy (NCBI): domain Eukaryota; kingdom Metazoa; phylum Chordata; class Actinopteri; order Cypriniformes; family Leuciscidae; genus Pimephales; species Pimephales promelas. The sequence continues at coordinate 2,359,493 of NC_142788.1, forward strand.
GCATTGACTGTCATAGACGTCCCACTGCACACACAACGTCACAGAGACTTGGCATTGGGGTCTTTTGTCTGGGCCAACCACTTAGAAACCATCCCAAACACCCTAGCAACCACAACAAAACCCTGGAAACCATTCAGAAGGTTTAACTTATGTATTCTATAATTAGGTGACACACTTTTGCTAACAAAAGGGAAATGCAGCTGAAAGTTCTCTACATACAGGATCTCTGACCTAAAAACACTGATTTATATTTAGAAGGGCATAAAATGAACAGCAGAAGTGTAAGAAATATGAACAGACAAGGGTTACACACTCAACATTGAGTTTTTGCAGTGATGCCATTGAAGAACCATTGTTGTCTTGGTGTGAATAATCTTAACAACCTTTATTTGTAAGAGTATAAAGAGAGCACATAGAGCTCATTAGCCCATAACTGCGGTACTATTTTCTCTCACACACACTGATCCTCCATTTGTCTACTGAGCCGAGCTGAGGTGTTTCAGTCCAGGATTTCTGTGTCTACGTCTCCTACGCACAAAGACTTCTTTATCTGCATATATTAGCTAACCAAATCCTATTTCTCTTGCAGACTAGAAGACTAACCGAACAACAAGCTTGTGACAGCCCATATCTTACATAAGGATTGTGTCTCCAACAGTTTGTCTTGTTGAACGCACAGACCAACAGAACCCATGAACTCCAGATCCGACACTAGGAGTGTTTTCAACATGGCTGAAAACAAGACACTCTCATTGTTTAATTACAACTGCAAATTGCTTTTACATTTTTATTTAGTCTTTCTTACAAAAGAACATAAATGAACGTGAGCTAGACCAACCTGAATACATTTTTTCTTAGCTTTTTGTGTGAGGAATATCTCTCTATCTGTAAACATGGTGCAGAAGATGGATCAACAACACACCAATGATTGCGGCATTGGTTTTGTGTTTCTCTTAAGAAATTATAGTTGCCTATGTGGTGTTTTTAATACGCTTAAACCATGTGTAAGTTGATAAGTGGACAGCATTGCTGAGTATTTCCTCCTTAAAACTGCAGTGAACCAAAGACAGTCTCAAAACAGGGTTTCTTCAGGTTTCACTAAGTCAAATTTAAGACCTTTTTAAGACATTTTAAGACCATAAACATTGAAATTTAAGACCTACACGACGCATTACCAAAAATTTAAATAAGAAAATATTCGGGAAAAAAAAAAATATTTTATATAATGTGTGTGTGTGTAGGTGAAATTTGTACTTTGCATTTTATATTTTCAAAAACACAATTATAGTTGATTTTAGTTGATCATACCCAGAGATGAAATGGCATGAACATTTCATATCATGTTTACTATGAAATCAATTTACCAAATGTATGTCTAAACCCAGCAAATAAAATTAGCATGAAGATGCACTTTTTGTTTACATAAACATTAAAATACCATTAAAAATGAGGGCCAGATTTTAAAGGAGTGTCTTGCAACAGGTTAAGTCTAGTTAAAATAAAGTCTTGTTTCATAAACAGATAAACCTCACGTATTTCAGCCTTTAAATAATCTTTTATAAAAAGATTGAGTCAAAACAAATAAATTACTGACATTCACATCCCCTTATCTTTTATTATTAATAGTAAAATTTGGGCCGATTTTCCTATTGCGTCTGTCGTTGCTATGCAACCGTGCACTGCGCTCTCCATAACGACAAAGACATTTTAGTAGCCAATGGATTTCCACCACCGAGAAACGCTTGCTGTAACGTTAGGTCTGCTACAAGATTTATTCACGGAGAAAAGAAAAACACCGGTAGTGTTTGGGAGCAATCCTGCGATCCTTCATGATGACTGAGCTTTCAATGTTGTTACGGAAGGGGCTGATTGGTTGGTTCTTCGGTTCGTTTGTGGCATTCATGGTGAGATTTTTTCAATCTCGCTGTGGATGCGACGCGCCTATATTTGAATGAACTTGAGCGCGCAAACCTGGTGTATGAACGGCCTCTTGGCGAGCTCCCTCGTATCAAACCACGAGCTAATGCTAGCACGCGAGCGGCGTGTTCGAACCGGTTTGAACCCCTGCTCTAGAGCTCCGCTTTGTACGTAGGCTACGACTCAATACTTTTTTGCTACTTTGTATTAACTTTCTGCGGCCAGAGTTTTGGCAAATGAACGAGGGTAAAATCTTTTTAAGACCTGACTAAATCAAATTTAAGACCTCAGATGAAAATTTAGCCGTTTTTAAGACTTTTTAAGGCCTTTTTAAGTTCAGAATTTCAGACTTTTTAAGACCCCGCTGAAACCCTGCAAAAACACGGTGTGAAATCGCTGGTGTTTCTGACGCCACAAACCACCTTGTAACCAATCAGATCAACGTGTGATTGTTAACCAGTGGAACCAGAGTGAGTGAGTGAGTGGAGGCGGGGCTCATCTGCATATTCATAGAACCACACATACGAAATGAGGCACGGGTGTCGAGTTACATTCAAGATATTTTAAGGCATGAAGAAAAAAAACGTTTAAATGTGTGATTTTGGTGATCAGAAATGAGTTTTAAGGGATAAAAAGATTGACTGCAGGGGACTTTAAAAGCATGCCAAGCACATAGTTTTATGTAGAATTGCGAGTCTGCTTTGATATTTTCATTAAATAATGATTCGAATTGGATTCTGACGTCATACAGCTATCAGACGACTTTGAATTACGGCTGTCCCGATATCCAATTTCCACTACACTATTACCTTATGTTATGTTGTGTGGTCTCTTTTTTGGCTAATGAGTCCAGAGAGGCGGAGAGAGAGTTTGTAACCACTGCTAAACAAAACATTGCTTTTCTTGAGCTTGATACACCAAAATTACCCTGAGAAGAATGAATCTCATCCATAAACCATTCTTGAATGCATTTACACATTGTGTACTTCGACGGAGGAAAATTTATCAGACAAATAAGGGTAAATGGTGTTTTTCATGTTCAGCTGAAGTTTGAAGTTTCCTATTAAAAGGACTGTGAAGTTCCCGAGGTGAACGCAGCACATTACTCATTTAGACTGACACTGGGATAAAGAAACTCTTTGTACCTACACAACTAATAAAAACCATATCGAAGCAACAAAAAGCAATATCAGCACAATGAAAAAGCAATAAGAGTGTCACAGCCCAACTGAGGGCCACAAAAAGCATATTCTGTTCAATATTGATTTTCTGCTCTCTGAATTCTGAGGACAATATTTGCTGTTGAATCGCAATGAAATGTGTTTCATAGACATGTGTATGTGTGTTTGTGCAGTTTAAAAGGAAATTAAAGGCGTTCTCTTTCAGTCAAGATGAAGAAGCCGGACATTTCACAAACGCTGGTGTGTGTGTGTGTGTGTGTGGTTGAGGTCTGACAGCAGTGATGGATTCAGGATTACAACTACCTCCTTGAATGCCAACAAAAAACAAAATGCCAACAAATGACAGGACAAAGATGATGATGATGATCCAAACAAACAAACAATAAATCAGCCGGCTGAAAGTATTAAACAGCGTCTGCTGGTTCTAGCTCTGCACTGTCCACACACTTATTATATAACAGTTAGTTCCGGCCCAGTAGTTTAATAGACCATTTAAACAACACTGGTCCAGAAACACTTCCTGTTTCAGTTTGTAAATGGTTTCTTTATTTCAAATGTAAAGAAAAAAATCTTAAAGATGTTTGTTTAAGTTTTTGATTCATATTTATATGTTCTGTTGGTTGTATTTTATCCCAGTTTTTTTGTAGTGTTTAAAAAATGTAACAGGAAGTGCAGTGTTGTTTACATCTTGGAAAATGGTAGATCGCAACGCTGTAAACCATTTTTGTTGGTGAAGCAAAAATAAAAAAGCCGGCCACACTGGGTTGGAAATGTCACTCGATATGAACTACTTGTTTATAGAACGGGTTTATGAAAGTAATATGACGCACATGATCAATATTGTTGGGCCTGTGGAACGTTTATTCGATGCTTCATTAAACGTGTTACGGGAGCGATCCACATGGAGTGACCTGGGGCTAAAGTGGCTATGTTCAAGGTCACGGTGGTGCTTCACGGGTTACACACGGGGGATTCTGGTTGCATGGATAACACAAAGGCTATTTCTGGAATGTGCATATGCTGATGAGCAGTAGTGTACTCTTTACTGTGGATTTCAGAAGTCTTATAGATAACGTTTACGGTGCATCTCTGGAGCTTAAAGGGTTAGTACCCCCAAAAATGAAAATTCTGTCAGTATTTACTCACCCTCATGTTGTTCCAACCCTGTAAGACCTTCGTTCATCTTCGCAACACAAATTAAGATATTTAAGATATTAAGATCGCTCCTGCATACTAGTCCACAGGCTTCTTGAGGGAATGACTTGCTGTCCTCGAAAAGTCATTAAAGACATCGTTAAAATAGTCCAAGTGACTACAGTGGCTCAATCTTAACTTTATCAAACGACGGGAATACTTTTTGTGCGCAAAAAAAACAACAAAAATAACGACTTTATTTCAACTCATTATGAACAGGAGAGTCACGAACGCGCATCACAGAACAGAGCAAGGCGAGCATTTGAGCTTATAAAACTTAAACTTTGTTATTTATTTATTAAATGAGCGATCGTTTCGCTTGATAAGACCCTAATTCATCGTCTGGAGTCGTTTAAAGCCCTTTGAACAGTTTGCACTGAAACTCTCTTTTGGACCTTGAACCGTTTGGTCCCCATTGAAGTCCATTATATGGAGAAAATCCTGGAATGTTTTCATCAAAAACCTTCATTTCTTTTCGACTGAAGAAAGAAAGACGTGGACATCTTGGATGACATGGGGGCGAGTAAATTATCAGCAAAAGTTTTTTGAAAAGTGAACTAGTCCTTTAAAGTGGCGGGTTGAGAGAGACTAACTCACCGGTGTGCAGTACTCCACCATTGGGTAGTTGAGTTTATGACCCTTCGCCGTGCGACCGGAGAAGAAACAACTCTGGCAAACGTCATAGTTGAAGTGCTTCAAACTGCGATATCTGCAAAGAGGGAGAGAAAACACTTACTACAAGATAACATGTTTTCATTGTGCGGAAAAGCAGCGTGAATCTGTCGTGATGAGACAGAATTTCCATTTTTAGATTCTTAATTCCGAAACAGCCCATAATCAAACTATAATCCACTCGTTATTGAATTCTTCAGTCCTCTCGGGAATATTCATTAACTCCAGCCACGTCACGCTTGATTCAATAACACCACTGTTTAAAAGTATTTCTATTAAACAGATTTTCTTCATATTAATATGTAAATCGAGTGCGGGGGACGACAGCGCTGTTTGTTTTTGGTTCCTTCTGCCCTCTCCAGGAAATGCTAATTCCTTCAGTGTGCAATACTTCCACCGCGCCGCCTCATAAAGGATTAAATAGTTTTATATCATTTGCTGTGTGATGCGGGTAAGAAAAAACTCTTATAAAGTACAATTTGATGAAGTCAATTCATCTTTTATAACATGAGATTTAGGCCAAATTACACAAAAATGAGGACCACCGATGTAGATAATATAAACTTTATAACCTTTGAGTTCTAATGACGGACAAAACGCATGAAACGCGTACGAAAATTCAAAATAAAACCATTTAAAGAGGACTCTCAGTTGATAGTTGGTCTTAAGGCGAGACACTGCAGGTGAATAGGATAAAAAAATGTAACTTACAGATGTCACCATGAAACTTTACCAGTTGATTACTCGCATAAATAGGAGAAAAAAAATGTATTGCGAGTTTTCTGTAATTTTATGTTTAAATATGCTAATCAGGCTATATCTAATTAAATATGCACTAATTTGCATATATTTTGAAATGACGAATCTGACCATTGAATAAAACAAGGTTCAAAATGATGTTTGCATTTTGTTGATTTATTCAATGAAAAGACGTTTTCTGAGGGGATTATTAAAATCTCCTTTGGTTACCCTGTAAATCAGAAAATACTGCCGATAGTCTTAAAAAAAAAAAATTCCGAAAATAGACATATAAATCAGGCCAAGAATAATACATCAACAAATCCCTCTGAACAAACCTTCACAATATAGGAATACGGCTGTAAAGTTTGGTGTGCTACAGAAGTGGAAAATCGTCACTAGAAGTTTGAGAAAAAACTCATTTTGAGAAAACGGCCTTTAAAGATTTTTATGGGATTGCGCATTTCGAGTTAAATGGCCCATTTCATGATTGGTTGCTGATAAACAGGACATGACCATATTTGGAACTGACAGCATTGAAGAGGAGAGAGAGAGAGCTTTCTAACGGTGTGTGTGATGACAGGGTGCGGATCGCGATCACGGAGCAGCGGGATGATTTACAATGACAACTTTTGAGGAATTTAGGTGAAATCTACACACGCGAACAGATAAAGTGTAGGAAAATAAAGACCTAAATGTGTATCTTGGACTTTTTTTCAGCACAAGTCTGAAAGATGACATGTTATTGAATAGAAATAGCCCAAAATCTCAAAATTGACCAGTGGAGAAAAAAAAAAAACTGCTTTTGCCTGCCGTGTCTCGCCTTAAATGAGTAGTTCACTTTAAAAAAAAAAACTTTTGCTGATAATTTACTCGCCCCCATGTCATCTAAGATGTCCATGTCTTTCTTTCTTCGGTCGAAAAGAAATGAAGGTTTTTGATGAAAACATTCCAGGATTTTCTCCATATAATGGACTTCAATGGGAACCAAACGGTTCAAGGTCCAAAAGACAGTTTCAGTGCAAACTGTTCAAAGGGCTTTAAACGACACCAGACGATGAATAAGGGTCTTATCAAGCAAAACGATCGCTCGTTTAATAAATAAATAACAAAGTATAAGTTTTATAAGCTCAAATGCTTGTCTTGCTTTGTTCTGTGATGCGCGTTCGTGACTCTCCTGTTCAAACTCATTCATCAAAATGAACGAATCTTTTCCAGAGTCAATTTTTCATTTCTTTCGTTGAATGAACCAAATGACTTGAAAAAAGATTTGTTCATTTTGAAACTCTCATTTGGACCTTGAACCCTTTGGTCCCCATTGAAGTCCATTATATGGAGAAAATCCTGGAATGTTTTCATCAAAAACTTTAATTTCTTTTCGACTGAAGAAAGAAAGACATGGATGTCTTGGATGACATGGGGGTGAGGAAATTATCAGCAAATGATTTTTTAAGAGTGAACTACTCCTTTAATGTTACATGGTGGAAATGTTTTTGCTCCCAATCTGAATTTGCATTTCCATAAGGAACGATGGGTAAGTCTCTCGAGGATTACCGCTTTAACAAATAAACAATTAATGACATGTGGAAGGCTTTGCAAGTGAATTCATCAATGTGCCGCAGGATTTTTCTGAATAAATCCAGGTTGACTGACTCAGACTTTATTTTTCTGTGCGTCTCTCTCGTTCAGCTTGGTCTTCTCTGCTATCTATCACTGACAAAACCTGCCGCGCGTCTCCTCTGAATCTCCCACTGGACTCGGATGCGGTCAGTCCTCGAGAGATGGAGGAGGCTGTCAGAGAGACGGAGCCAAAGCTTATAAATATGGCAGCATTATCAGTAATACATGGGAATAATGTATGTGTGCATGACATTTGAAAAGGTCACCACCTATTGTGACAAGAGCACACAGTGTCTGTTTAAAATACAGCATGGAGGCGCGTGATGGCGAACCCACACACACACACACACACACACACACCTTTATTAACATTGATCAGCATGGATTTATGGTGCTGTACATGTGCATACTTCTGATAATAATGCTGTCCATAAATTTTAAAGCAAAAAAAAAAAAACATTATATTATTAATATTTCACAACATAATAAAAACGTTTAGCTATTATTATTATTCACTGCAGTGAGTTTTGCACATACAGTAGCTAGCGTCCATACAAAGACTGCAAATGGGAGGTTTTAAAGGTTTATTAATACATTAATTAGTTATACATTTTAATTGCTAAATTATTATATATAATGCTTTTACATATAATAAATAAGATATATAATTATATTTATTTTTACTGATGAACCATAATAAATAAATTGACCCTGTTTTTCACCATTTATCTATGAGGTTGCTGTGTGCAAAACTATAAATTATAATCACTTTAATACCAAGCATGTTATTATTACTACATTAGATATTAAAATCTAAGAGGATTTTATACTAACTGGATTTAAAAAAAAAAATATATATATATATATATATATATATATTAGGGCTGTGCAAAAATTAATTGCGATTAATCGCATCCAAAATAAAAGTCTGTGTTTACATAATATATTTGTGTGTGCTGTATATAATTATTTTGAATAATTATATTATATAAATACCTATGCATGCATGTATATATTTAAGAATTATTTGTGCTCAAATTCTGTATATATATATGTAAATACATAATCTATATTAAATAAATATAAATATTTTATATATGAATAACACATTTTCTTAAATATATACGTGCATGTGTGTGTATTTATATATACAAAATAATTATATACAGCACACACAAATATATTATGTAAACACAGACTTTTATTTTGGATGCGATTAATAGCAATTCATTTTTGCACAGCCCTAATATATATATATATATATATATATATTAATTTATTCATAATCAAATTGGCCATTAAGAATGCATTACCATTGACTGCTATACAGTCTATCGCAGAAGAAAATTCACAAAGGTGAAGCAAAAATGTTGCTTGTTTCAGTGAAATTACAAATTAAAATATGCATAGTACTAATATACATCTACAAACCAAGAAATCAAATTTGATTATTATTATTACTATAATATTTAAACCCTCAGTTGAACAGGATTTGATCATGAGATGTTTTGTACACACTGCATGTAATATTGAACGTCACCCGTCCTGTCACTGACACACAGAGTGAAGTGGACTATGACACTGACAGGCCTATCCTACAGCTGATCAGAGAACAGTCTCTCTCTGTTATTTAGAGTGCTATCTGATGCTGACATTTACATCCTCAGGAGTGAATCTAACCTTTGTGCTCCCAGACAGCACGGCGCGCACCCATATGTGTGTGTGTGTGTCTTAAATCTCTCCCAGATCTGCTTGATATCAGGCTTTGACGAGTCCAAACTCGGTCCTGGAGGGCCACTGTCCTGCTCGCCACACACACACACACACACACACACACACACACACGCCTGGACGCCTCTAGTAAGACATTGATTGGCTGGTTCAGGTGTGTTTAATTGTGGTTGGAGAAGCACTGGACACACACTTCTCACACTGAGGGAGAATCGCCGCCTACTCAAATCTGTCGCACTGATGCAAGAACCGGTCTTACTTTTCTACCTAATGTACAGAGATTATGTAATGTGTGTAATGTGTCAATGTAATGTATCCAATGTGTCTAAATCAGCCTGAAGGGGTTTATTCTGCAATAACAACCGGCTGGACGTACATTATCCCGCTTATTACACGGCTTTTTGCCACATATGTAAATAATTACACACGAAATATTGATCTTTGAGTTATTTTATTAGAATAGCTTCTGCAGAGAGAGCAAAACTAGACATTTAAGTAGTTCACTTTTAAAAAAAAACTTTTGCTGATAGTTTACTCACCCCCATGTCATCCAAGATGTCCATGTCTTTCTTTCTTCAGTCGAAAAGAAATGAAGGTTTTTGATGAAAACATTCCAGGATTTTCTCCATGTAATGGACTTCAATGGGGACCAAACGGTTCAAGATCCAAAAGAGAGTTTCAGTGCAAACTGTTCAATGAGCTTTAAACGACAGCAGATGATGAATAAGGGTCTTATCTAGGATCCTTTGAGTCATGACTCGAAAAAAGATTCGTTCATTTTGATATTTTCGAACAAGAGAGTCACGATTCGCGTTCGTGACTCTCCTGTTCATCAAAATGAACGAATCTTTTTTCGAGTCATTTGGTTAATTCGACGAATGAAATCAACAAATTGACTCGAAAAAAGATTCGTTCATTTTGATGAACGAGTTCGAATAGGAGAGTCACACAGAACAGAGCAAGGCGAGCATTTGAGCTTATAAAACTTAAACTTTGTTATTTATTTATTAAATGAGCGATCGTTTCGCTTGATAAGACCCTTATTCATCGTCTGGAATCGTTTAAAGCCCTTTGAACAGTTTGCACTGAAACTCTCATTTGGACCTTGAACCGTTTGGTTCCCATTGAAGTCCATTATATGGAGAAAAATCCATGTTTTCATCAAAAACCTTAATTTCTTTTCGACTGAGGAAAGAAAGACACGGACATCTTGGATGACATGGGGGTGAGGAAATTATCAGCAAAAGTTTTTTTTAAAAGTGAACTACTCCTTTAAGAGATACGGTATACAGTCACACCCCTTATTACACAGCACTTCGGTGAAGAATCAAGTGTATAGCGCTGCGGGCACGCCTGTGTTTCTGTTTCAGCGGTTTCTATCTGGGAATAAGTTACCGCTGGATGCCGTTACTGACCAATCAGAATCAAGTATTCCACAAATCAAAATTAACCACTACAAGGTGATATCTACTTACATAAATGTGTGTGTGTGAGTGTACCTGAAGCCCACAATGGGGAACTCTTTACAGATATTGCACTTGGCCTGGTGTTTGGCCGTCTCTGCCGCAGCCACTCTGTGCAGGACCGGCAGCCAGACCATCGACTGCGGCTCCAGCCTCATCCAGTCCACAAACTGCCTCGGCTCCAGCTCCACCTTATTGGGCACCTGAGGACACAGCCAATGAGGGAGAGGCATTTCAGAAACACAGCCTGACTGAAATGGAGAACACTTCCTACCAGACCACCATAAATGACTGTCAATCGCACGGCTGCTTTTATAGAGATATAACAGCCTCATTAATATTTCAGTCAAGAACGAGCATTTCACCCTGTCGCGGGTACTGGAGTAAAAATAGCTAAATCAGTTGCTTCTCTGTAAACCAGGGGCAATACAAGTTCAGTGGAATGGACAGAATCTGCGACACTATTAAAGGAAACAAGTTTAACAAACAACTAATGAAACTACAATGGACGTCAATGAGGCAAGACATTCTGAAGGGTTTAAAAGAGGTACTGTGTGTTTTTAAAGAGCCTGTAGTATTTTTTTTGGAATAAATATATATATAATACTTGAGATTTAAAGCTTGTAAATCATCATTTTAGTGGTGGGAATATGTTCAGGCATGATTCCTGATATAACTCCAGCGTACTTGAATTATATGTAGACTTTTTTCTGGTATTATACTGCACATATCATGTCAAAGTTACAGGGTTTACTGAGGTCATGAAGTTAAAATTTCACACAGACATGGTTTATTAATACTTGTAACACATTAAAGGGATAAATAACTTGACAAAATGACAATTTTGTCATTATTTACTTTTATTTATTTATTTATTTCTAAATACCAATGTGTTCTGCAGAAGAACTTTACTTTATCACTTTAACATAATCACAGGTTACTTCTAAAACAGCCTGTGTTTCAGTGTTTGTCCTGGTTGTGTATTCCCTTGTAAATGCACTACTGTAAACCAGATTTTTGTTTGTTTGTATTATGTTTGGTTTGTGGTGTGCGTCAGATGCGTCCGTGGAGCTGGTTTTGAACCTGGAACGTTCCTGTAATTATTTGAACTCTGTGGTAAACACACTTTCATATTTCAGACGTACAAAACAAACGTTGTTTATATCCTCTCTCAGCTTTCATCTGAAATGTCGCTCTGCAATCCGGCCACCTCTAAACATCACACTAGCTTTCATTCCTTCATCCCCAGAGCTGTTTTTCTGTCTGTCTCCTCCTGTCTGTCAGTTCTGATTGGACCTCGTCCTCCTCACTCATTTATAAACGACATTTTCCCTCTCTTCAAAACACGTCAGACTTGACACTGAGTGCAACCAAACCATACAGACAGACCGAGACAGACAGACTGAGAGACAGACAGACCGAGAGACAGACAGACAGACTGAGAGACAGACAGACTGAGAGACAGACTAAGAGACAGACCAAGACAGACAGACTGAGAGACAGACAGACTAAGAGACAGACAGACAGACAGAAACAGACAGACTGAGAGACAGACAGACTGAGAGACAGACTAAGAGACAGACCAAGACAGACAGACTGAGAGACAGACAGACCGAGAGACAGACAGACAGACTGAGAGACAGACAGACTGAGAGACAGACTAAGAGACAGACCAAGACAGACAGACTGAGAGACAGACAGACTAAGAGACAGACAGACTAAGAGACAGACCAAGACAGACAGACTGAGAGACAGACAGACTGAGAGACAGACAGACTGAGAGACAGACAGACTAAGAGACAGACAGACAGACAGACAGACAGACAGACAGACAGACAGACAGAAACAGACAGACTGAGAGACAGACAGACTGAGAGACAGACTAAGAGACGGACCAAGACAGACAGACTGAGAGACAGACAGACTAAGAGACAGACCAAGACAGACAGACTGAGAGACAGACAGACAGACCGAGAGACAGACAGACAGACAGACAGACAGACAGACTGAGAGACAGACTAAGAGACAGACAGACAGACCGAGAGATAGACAGACAGACAGACAGACTGAGAGACAGACAGACAGACCGAGAGACAGACAGACAGACCAAGACAGACAGACTGAGAGACAGACAGACTAAGAGACAGACTAAGAGACAGACCAAGACAGACAGACTGAGAGACAGACAGACTAAGAGACAGACCAAGACAGACAGACTGAGAGACAGACAGACCGAGAGACAGACAGACAGACTGAGAGACAGACTAAGAGACAGACAGACAGACCGAGAGATAGACAGACAGACAGAAACAGACAGACTGAGAGACAGACTAAGAGACAGACAGACTGAGAGACAGACAGACAGACAGACTGAGAGACAGACAGACAGACTGACTGAGAGACAGACAGACAGACTGACTGAGAGACAGACAGACTGAGAGACAGACTAAGAGACAGACAGACAGACTGAAACACAGACAGAAACAGACAGA